>NC_139704.1:19011964-19611964 GCF_964188405.1 Protomyctophum parallelum | reverse complement strand
TGAGGTCAAGATGTAAAAGATTTAACAAGTGATATTTAATCAATTGTCATTTGACAAGTTAAATTGCTATAGTTAATGTTCAAAGACTCTTCAAAGTGAATTTAAGAGTCAAGATGCTTCTGAAAATGCCATGCTTTTAAATGTAGAGCCTTTATTACTTGGTAAACCTACTCTAAAAAAGTACTTCTGTGGGGAAAACCGCTGCATACAATTAACCAGTATGCAGTGAACTGTGAGAACTAGGCTACAGGGCAAAACAGCTGGTGCTGCATGAGGCTTTGGAGGGGACCACAGATGGCTGAATATGGGACACGCTACTGTGCACTGTAATACCAGAGACAATTATTTGTTGTAGAAAGCTTTGTGCAATACATACTACCTCTAAATCTTCTGTCTTATGTCTTATGCTGAAATGAGAAATACCTCAGGTACTATTAGTATTAGGCTACCACAAGAGGCAGAGAGTAAACATTGAAATGCTATCTTGCTATTCATTATCTTGCTAATCATTCACCGCATAGTCAAAATAACTGTCAGCCTTTGATGTGTTGGCAACATGGCAAGCACCACCAGCTCTTGGGCCACAGAGGCAGGCACTTAAAAAAAGCGTGATTACTAAAACCACATCTCAGAGATAGGCTATATGAGAAATTAGTTGAATGTGTAAAGCCACAATTACAGCCTCTTCACTCCTTTCATGATTTTCATCACAGCCTTGGATGAAGACAACCAGTCATCCCCCTATAGCTACGGATAAACAGGAAACCAAGAGCTCAGATTCTGGGTCATGTGCTGGAAATGCATCATACAAAGCCTGGAGGAGCATGTCTGTCGCTCACCGAAAAGAACTGATTTTCAGCTGAACAACGTGACACAATGAGTCATGTTCATTTTTTTCAATTTAAAATCAGTTATTTCCAGTGGTCAATGGCAGACAAATACTGCCACTCCTCTCCCCATCTTATTATAGTCACTTGACTGGTTCTGAGAGGCCAAGAAGAAAGGTGAGGTCACCCAGTCTTATTGTACAGAGGAGGCCCACTATACCCCACTTCCAGTGCAGTGAGTCGACTCAAGTGGAGGAAGCAGCAAAATAAGAGGTTGCTGCATCTAGAGGACAAATGAGACATTCCACACATTCCTTGGGGACGAGGAGCTTTCACACAGGAAATACCAGCCTACTCTCCTCACAAGTATTATCTTAATTACTTTTTTTATAACATTTCAAGAAACAAATGTGGTCTTTCTTATATCATCACTGCCTAACTAACCAAATGTGACATTTGAAGACGGAAGTTACGAACCTCAACAGCAGTGATTATTATGAATGTATACAGTATGTGTCAATATTGTCAATTTGAACTATACAACAACCAATAAAGCAATCCAAAAACATAACAGCTTGCATGTTAGTTGTGCGCAGCTGCTACAAACCTCATATTTAGCCCTAGAGATGCAATGACTGGAGAAATCGAATGGTAATGGATGTGTGGCATAATTGTGTCAGCTGTTGCGTGGCACTCGCTCACTCAATAACTTCACAGCTTGTTTTCAAAAGAGGAAAACTCGATTCACGCGTGAAGAGAAATCCATGGTGTGAAAGTAGCCTAGAAGCGACATCTGTAAATAAGTTGTGTAAGTCAATAACTTAACTAATAGTAATAATCTAAATAACTAAATCATTTTACCAAAACATTGTAACTAAAAACACCCAGATGGTGGCACAATGTAGGCTACAGATCATTTGTTAGAGACACAACACAACAGTCAAGGCCTGTCGTATATCTCACCACTCTGGCAGAAATCGCCGTTGTTTTGATGTTAAATCTTTGTGTAAACTCTGGTTCGACGGCCGTTACATTGTAGATGTTTCAAATCTGACAATGTATCCATTCATTTAAAGCAACAACAGGACTGACAACATGTTTTACCTATCTTCTGCAATAGGCTACAGTGCGGACCCAAAATACTTATTTCTTGAAGTTTGTTGTAAGTGTTGCAGTTGTCTAAAAAAAAAAGATAGAAGACGGGACAAAAAACGAAACAATACTCACAGATACATACACGACTGTAGGCTATGATATCAGCTCATGACTACCTCGGTTTAGAGAGCACATCTTGATTTCTGATGTCGGACGATTTTCCTCAAAATGGCAGAGCAGCGGAAAAGCTGGGGAGTTGTTATAATAGCTGTGCAGAGTTGTGGTCCGTGCTGGAGCGGGACAGAGCGGGACAGGACAGCCCTGTCAAGGAGGAATAAACTGTTACCGAATGGCCTGTAGGAGGAGGATGATGAACTCTACTCCTCCCTCCCTCCCTCCATTAGCGTGTGGCCGGTTGGTTAAAGGGCCACTAATGTTTTCTTCTGTGTCGGAAGAAGTGGCTACTACTAGGCTACTCACAAAAGAAAATGGAATACCACAAGATAAAAATAGCCCAATCTGTTACAAGTAAAGTCCAGAATTCAAAATGTACTTGAGTAAAGTACAAAAGTATTAAGTAGCCTATAAAAATGATTGTGCTTTTTAAAGGTAATTTCGAAAATGCCATCTTCCCTCCCCCCATGTCTCCAACCCCTCTGTAAAGTAAATTTGTATTCATTAAAATAAGCTTGGAGCGGATTGCAATGTTTATTTCTATATTCTTCACACTAAGATCTTTGTGAACATTTGTGTGTGGCATTATCCTCTTCTGAGCAGTCAAACTGAAGGACCTATTAAACCTTGACTGGTTAAAGTAACTAACGTTACTAACCCATTATGAATACAATCATTCAATTTGATCAATCTTTATATGTTTCCACATACCGGTATATGGTTATTGCTATTGGGTGTACTGTATAACAATATGAGTATTACTTTTCATGTTTTAGGTTTGGGAGGCGAGGTGGGTGACCTAAAGTGTCACTATTGCGCAGCCTAACACACACAGACCCATCGACCACTGCAACACACACACACAGACCCATTGACAACTGCAACACACACAGACACATTGACCACTGCCCCACACACACACACACACACACACACACACACACACAGGAACCGCTCACTTCACATTATGGTGTGATTTCTTTTACCAGCTGCTGTGTAAGCACAGCTGGTCAATGTTCTCTCTGCGGTGCTTTCACGCCCACTTGCTGTAGTTGAGACCTATGTTTCTCATTGGCTGTATACTGACAACCTATCGTCCTGATTGGCTGCCTCGTCTCTAGGCAACCACACACGTTTTGCCTCTAGCCGACCACTCAGCCATGGGATTTAAGGCAGCTGCGGGTAATTAATTGATGTCATCAATTCTTGTCTCTAATGCAGTGGTTCTTAAAGTGGGGACCAGGGACCATCAGGGTTCCTTGAGGGGTCAGAAGTGGACCTTTTTAAGCCAAGGTCTGTAACTATTAGAGTGTGTGTGTGTGTGTGTGTGTGTGTGTGTGTGTGTGTGTGTGTGTGTGTGTGTGTGTGTGTGTGTGTGTGTGTGTGTGAGTGAGAGAGAGAGAACCACAGATCTAATCCATGTACCAAAACAACCCAGAGGTCCTTATGTTCTGGTAACTGTACTCTGCACAGAGTACAGAATAGACTAGACTACTAGAGGGTGATTTATAATTAGTTGCGTGCCAGTGTTGTGCACTGAAAATAGCCCATCTACAAGCTTAAAATGCATTGCAGCATGGTGTTGTGAGCTTGTAGATCTGTTATTTTTGGTGCACAACCCAGGCTTAGGTTGTGCAGGGCACAACAGCATACAAAATGACAATAAAACAAATCACCGTAAAAGCCCCAAAGAATGTGGAAAATAGACATTTGTAACTTCTGAATAAATGCCTTTGTTGTATATTCCTTTAAAAAATGTATACAATTACAATACAATAGTGTTCATTGAAAAGAGCGTATATTCACATTAACCCTTTTTATCCATATATGATAGAACATTAATTGACTATTGTGCTACACAAATGTTCTAAGTGCACATCCATGTACTTTGGTGATAAAACTACCATTGTTACAGAGCAAGTTCACAAAGACAATCAGACGCCAGTTCATGAACTCTAGTTTGTCTGTCCTGTACTGTCCTCTAGGTCAGGGGTTCTCAACCCGTGGGTCGTGACCCCTCGGGGGGTCGCCACAATTTTTGAATCAACTGAATGGCTGGAAAATGGAAATGAAGAGTTTACATAGTACATGCATAAACTTTCCTTCATGATCTTATCTGGTTTCAGTATTAATTTATGATCTCTATTAAGGTTATTTTTGCAGTCAGTTTGTATTGGGGGGTGGGGAGGGGCTGGGGTCGCGAGACATGGCCAAAGCATTTCCGAGGGTCCCCAGCCAAAAACGTTGAGAACCCCTGCTCTAGGTAAACAGTGAAATGCTGCTAGACTGCAGACACTTTTCCTTAGCATCCAGAGAGCAGGTAGGACACCAAAATGAGGAATGAATTCAAGTGTCTGTGTAAATGTTTTTCTGTTGGGGAGGAGAAAAAAAAAAACATAAGTTTGTGGTGTGACTGATTTATACTTTGTCGTACAACGGTGACAGCTGCCAACAATAGCCCATCTTGTAGCTAAGGTTCTTTCTGGACTTCTGGGTCATCAAAGCGACACCCTATGATCCTCTTGGTGGCATACAGAGTATTGTTGGTGGCGGGTCTTAACGGGCATGC
The DNA here is from genome assembly GCF_964188405.1 of Protomyctophum parallelum. Taxonomy (NCBI): domain Eukaryota; kingdom Metazoa; phylum Chordata; class Actinopteri; order Myctophiformes; family Myctophidae; genus Protomyctophum; species Protomyctophum parallelum. Next base: position 19,607,299 of record NC_139704.1, on the reverse strand, counting down.
CCAAAGCTCGCAATGCAGCGTGTTGTCAGCTTGTGTGAATTATTATTGGCAAGTGACACCGTCGTACGATGGAATATAAATTAATCAAAAGGACGATTATATGTCACTATATAGGCCCTGAATTGAGAACTTGCCAAAATATTATCCAGTTCAGTTTAAAGCTTAGTACAAAGCTCAACAATAGTCATCTTAGTTTGTTTGCAAGCCTGGTGCGACAGACACACGATTAGACCAACACACTTTTGTCTGAAAGAATGAAAAACCACATACACACAGTAATAAAAGGATAGAGACCGAACCGGAGCGACAGCCACGCCCGCTATTATTTCAGTGGAAGTTGCTCAGTGGCGTTTTGAAGCACCCGGAAGAACCGTCTACTTCCGCATTTGGACACCAACAGTTGGTGTCCAAATGCGGAAGTGCAACCGAGCACTCAATGTTAAACGAGCTGCACAGGGTTTCCTCAGGCAAAATGCAGGGGCCCGCCTGCATTCTCAACTCTGACCAGTAGGGCCGAGTGATTCAACGCTGGAGAGCCTCCTATCCCCGGGGGCTTGGTCCACACCACTTTTTCTCAAATCATGTTTGTCCATAGCAATAGCAACACAATCCTGTTCAGTGTTTTCTGTCAGTCCCACACGCACATTAAACGGACACACACACACACACACACACACACACACACACACACAAACAAACAAACAGGGTTTGGTCTTCAAGTCTTCACTTCAGTAAGCATTAGCAAGGCTTAAATTGTCCATACCCTCGGGGGAAGAGCTTTGTGTTCCCACCCTGCCGTGTGGCCACAAGGTCAAGCAGCTGCTTCCCTGAAGTTTCAGGAAGCATTTTACAAATTATGTCATGTCACAGTTAGCGCTGTAAAAATGGGAAAGAAAAAACATTGCTCTTCCTCAGTCAGGCATTTTCAACCTGTGGCCACTGTGTGACAGTGGAGAGAGCTGAGGGTCAGGTAGCTCCTCCTCCCTGTGGTTTTGGTGATGGTAGTAGTAACAAGTCTCTACTGGGGGGCCCCACCGTCCAGATCTTCTCTCAGGGTGCCCGTGTGATGCCAAACAGAGCCAGCTCCCATACAGCCCTAGCGCCCTTTGTTCTTTTTGGCATTTCCCTAAAGGAAGAACAACAGAGTACATATAAATGATAGCATTTAAAACCGTAAAACAAATAACCAGTAAGACACCCTGAGGGTGAGAAGCGACCTCACCCTAAAGGGCGAGGTCTGCATCCGCCTGGGTGACGGCAGACTGCTGGGCGAGCGCTGGTGATTTGGCAAGGGGGGGGTCAGATCAACATATGGAATGAATTCTGTACTGGCCATATATTGAGTCTTGAGTGTACAGGGTTTGATGAGGCCAATCAACATATGGAATGTCAGAACAGGAAGGACGGGTGGGGGAGAATCAACATATGGAATGAATTCTGTACTGGCCATATATTGAGTCTTGAGTGTACAGGGTTTGATGAGGCCAATCAACATATGGAATGTCAGAACAGGAAGGACGGGTGGGGGAGAATCAACATATGGAATGTCAGAACAGGTCAGCTCCATATATAGAGATCTAAGGGTTTGAGGTTTGAAGTCAGATGTAGAGTTGCTGGCCGGCTCCATATATGCAGATCTAGGTGAACGAACCAACAGGAAATGATATTGACATTCCCATATATGGGCAACGGCCCCTGGCGATGTCGTCTACGTAGCGACTACAAATATGCCCGTATATGGGGAGATCCCTGATGATGTCACGAGGCATGACCATATATGGAGGCGTGGGTGACTAGTCGTGATGTCACGATCCGTGACCATAAGCGTGGGTTGACTAACGGACGGAAGGACTGACGGGAAATGCACGTTTTCATAATAAATGTGACGTGTGGTCGCAATAAAGGGCAAGAATTTCTCTATTTTTCCCCTTTGTTTATCTACGTTGGACTTCAAAATATTGAAAGGGGTTGGGAGATTTAGTTGGTTCTTGGCTAGCAGAAGAAAAGAAAAAATCAATATCCCCACACCTTGTCTTGTCTTGTAACTGTCCAACGCACATACTTTAACAGACTTCTCCACTTCACCAACCTTTACTTAATGACTTTTTCAGATGGTGCTGACAGGTGCTTTTCCCATCAGGCCAGGCAGCTGCCAACTGCCCGAAACATTAGAATGTCACACGTTACATGATAAGTCCAAATGATTGCTCCAAATCCCACAAGCTACTGACTGCATGTTGATGCAACTTCCTTTAGATTCAAGACGTATCACTCCATAAATAAATGACAGACGTAAATCTCCCCTCAGTGTTTCTCAGCTGTGTACTGTTTTCCAGCAGCAACTTGTAGTAATAGAGATTGAGTCCAGGGGGAACCATAGATCATTTTTGACAAATATGTGCATTTTGAGGACCAAATATGAAAGCTCCTCTTGAAATGGAATTTGGCTAAAAGTGATGTATGATTTTCCAGATTGTCTGGAGGGACACCGACAGTCGCCGTGTTATAGATATAGATAGAGATAAGATATATAAGACAGATATCTTTGACAAAAAGGTTGAGCGCTTATTTCCATTGCATCACTGCACAGTTGGCTGTGCCGTTTTGGATTTGAGTTTAAAGTGGCCATATTCTACCTAACTAACTATGCTCTGAGAGGTCGCTGTGCTTGCTTTTGTTCTCCAGTCTCCAGTTTTCGTTAAAAACTACTATTAAGGTCTTTTTATATTTTCAATAAAGTTTGTAAAACTGAAATTAGAATAGGGGCTGTATTTCAGGTTCTGATAGCTGCCAGAAGCGTGTGGTTTATTTATGTGAATACAGCTTAAAAGAATACTGTTTAAAAAAAGGAAACATTCAGTATAGGGTGGCTCAGGGGTAGCCGCAAGGTTCCCAGTTCAAACCCGGGCTCCCCCAGAGTTAGTGTCGAAGTGTCCTTGAGCAAGACACTGGACCCCTAATTGCTCCTGATGTGCTGGTTGGTGCCTTGCATGGTTTCTTCTGCCATCATTGTATGAATGGGTGAATGTAATGCACAATCTCTGGAAAAGCGCCTTGGATAAAGGCGCTATATAAATGCACCATTTATTGAAGCTTTACATGCAAAGGAGCACACAAGGAGCACACTAGCATGCAACTATTGATTATTTTAGGCATTATTCTATCGATACATTTGATAAATCGAATAATCCAAAAGCTTGTTTAGCCCATTTAGACCTAAGGACCTTATAGCTTTTAACCTGAAGTGGTTATTTTAAACTTTATTTTGAACCATTATTTTAAACTTCATCTGTTGAAAAATGGTGTTCACAGCAAAGTTTTTAACGCAAATATTTGCTTCTGGGGGGGGGGGTCCCTGGAACAACATATTTTGAGATGGGAGTCTGCGACCAATACATATCATTCTGGTGGTCCTTGACATGAAAAAGTTTGAGAACCACTGATATAGAAACATGATTTAGAAGACATTTGTAGAATCTGGTCCTCAGGTCTGAATACATGTTGCACTCCTAGAGCACACAAGTTGTCTGATTGTCTCACAGCCGTACCTTGCTGCCCAGTTTAAGCGTGTCAATTTCTTCTCTCTGCTTGCTCAGCGTCTCATTCATAATACACAGGTGGTCACTCATCATGCTCAGCTGATCCTCATAGCTTCTCTTTGTTGTGGTCAACTCGTCCTGTAAAGCAGACACTTGTTATGACACTGGTTTTCAAAGTTGGGTTCTGGAAGGGGTTCCAGGGGGTGCCCAACTAAATAAGGAACGGTTTAAACACGTAAGCCACCTTTTATTTGTCGGATAAAAAAAATAAAAAAGCCAATCTACAAGCTCACAACACATGCAAGGATGTCAATTTGGGAGGCCATGACATGAAAATGTTGGGCTATGAGAGTCCATTTGCCTGTTTTGTGAATGAGAATTTGAAGATGTAACTGAGAACTGGTGGTTGCTTGCATTTATTACAGAGTCGTTTTTCAGTTTGTGAAAATGTACCTGCAAGCGTGTGATGTTCTGAGTCGCCAATTTGACCTCCTCGGTCAGAGTCTCTCGTGACTTTTCGGCGATGGCTAAACGCTTGGCCAAGGCTCGGCACTGTGAAACCAAAGCAAAATTAAATTAAAAGATGGATGAACAAACAGCAGTGTCAAGATTTTATTTCTTGACCTGGGCCGGCCGAGCGGTCCAGGCACCTAGGCTGGTAATCCTGGTAAGCCTGACAGTGTGTCGCGGGTTCGAGTCCAGAGCTCAACGACCTTTTCTGCGCGTCTCTCTCTCCCCTTTTCCTGTCAAACTACTGTTAATCTATCAATAAAGGCAAAAAGGCCTTGGTCTTGGGGTTTGGCTCTTCAACATCGCAGCAACAAGACCAAACAACAGAATAATGCAATAAAATAACAATAGCCATAGTAGTAAATAAAAATGCTACTAAAATAAAATGCAACAAAAATATCACACTGTGAGGTGGCGTTATTATTAGTGGCTTTATTAGAGCCTAATATTGTTTTATCGTGTGAGTGTTTAGGTGTACAGTACTGTATGTGTGTAGCAGGTCCAGCCTTAATAGCTGTGCATCTGTGCATGTTTTATTTTTATTGTGTATGTTCCTCTGAGTGAGTGCGTGTGTGGGGCACAGAGCAGGCCACAGGCCGTTAGTGTCTATTGCTCATATCAGTGTCTTGAGGAAGTGCTTAGGGCGAAACTGATTCACAGTCAGGTGTATTCCTATTGCTATTCTAGAAACACACACATGACCAACACGTGTCAAGCAGTCACAGTTCAGCAGGATCTCGCTGGATCTTAATTCAGAAGCAGCCTCCTCCGTATTGCATGAAACTAAATGCTGTAATGTTTCCCTTAATAACCTTATAATGTACGTGCAGCTGTGAGAAGCAAAGGAGGAAGAGGCAAGAGGAAAACAAAAATGGTTACCCGGTGTTTCCTTTTTTTAGCTGAGCTAGTGGGTATATTTCGCTTTCATTTTAATGTATTAATACACTCAAAAGTCCCTAAACACCTTTCTTACTTCCTTCAATGCCCACTGCTGAAGAAACAAAAAATAATTGAGATTTTGTGTGTGTGTGTGTGTGTGTGTGTGTGTGTGTGTGTGTGTGTGTGTGTGTGTGTGCATGTGCCTGCGTGCGCTTTCCTTGCACACTGCCAGATGAATAAAAGGGTTAGGCTGCACTTCAGTGCTGTGAAAGACACGGGTCTTGTGCAATAAGACAGTAAAGCAGACAGACAGAATGTTCTCTAGAAGGAGAGCCTCACCTCGGAATGGAAGTGCACGGCCTTGCTGTCAGATATCTGCAGCTGGGTGGTGAGCTCTCCCACTCTGGCCATGTAGTGAGTCTTTATCAACTGTTCCCGGGACTCTTCATCTCCCACCTGCACACAAGACACAACATACTCCCTTGTTCATTGAACTCAGAGACTCGGGAGTGTACGCTCTCTGCGAGAGAGCACAAATCTAACCAAATGCCAGAGTCCATTTGGTTACACTTGTACATTCTCAGAGTTGCAGATGGATAAATTAAACATTGAGGATCGTTGATTGTTGATTGTGTCGACTAAAACTATGACGAAAAATGTTCGTTGACCACCGTTTTACACTGAGGAAAACCGAATAAAAACTAAGCCATGATGACTAAAACTATGTTTAAAGATATTGCCAATTTCGTCAACAAATACAAACTAGACTAAAATGTTAGGGAGGATTAGTCCCTCCCTAACTGGAGAAGATTATAACTAAAAAACATTTTATGCTTGGTTGCATGCTGAAAGTAGCAGATCTACAAGCTCACAATGCCTATTTTCAACAAGTGTAAAATCAGCCATTACAACCACCAAAATACATTTTAGTCAACAAAATCAACTGTAGATTTACTCAAATTAAAATCTTATGATATTTAATCAACTAAAACTAGACTAACACTAAAACATTCCAGGTGACTAAAATGTGACAAAAAATAATTCAAAATATTCAAAAGACATAGTCTTTTGAATACTTTAGATTTTTTTTTAACTAAATCAAAATTTGCTGTCAAAAACAACACTTTAGATTTGACATTCTGTAGCACTTACATGTTCAACAGTAGGCGTTGTTGACAGCATGCCGACCTGGTGACGACAACACACAAGGCAAATAAACACATTGGGGACTGACGTCACGGATCAAGTATTGTAAAATTCAACATCTTGGCAAGTTTCCCCATGAAGCCCCAGCAGGAGTCTTACATTCACAGACCAAACTCACCATGGAAGCCACTACAACAATACAAATCTAAAATAGATAGGTGGTGACTATGTATTAGACAACCAGATGCAGAGAGTGAGCATGCATCCGTGTGATAAAACTAGGTCACACAACAACAGAGTTCTGCCATCCTGCCACATCAGCACACTGGAAGTGTGGGGTTTTATTAAGGGAAAAATTTGGCCTAGTGTGGGAGCTAAAAGAGAGGCTGATAATGCTCCTTTTGTTGAAGCCAACAACAGACACCCATGCAATGGCCATTGAAATCCTTCAGCTTGTCTCGTGTAGCCAAAACAATCAGAGATTTCCGCATACCGATACATCTTCAATGTGAAACGGCAGAGAAAAACAGCCGCAGACAAACCTTGTACTGCACTTTGAAAACAAATCATATAACCTTCCCAATATGAAGGACAGCTGTAAATCCTTTTTTTAATTATAATTAGGGATGCATCTATGTATCAGCCCACATATCGGTATCGGCCGATATATTTGCCGTTATCGGTCAATATCGGTATCGGCAAATGAAACTGACGTTAACCGATGGCAGCAGCCGATATTTACGTGTTGTTGATAAGCATACATTTTGCGTTGGCTATGTTGTGATTTGTGTACCCATCTTATTCAGTAGTCATTCAGTTGTGAAAACAGACACTTGGAAAAGAGTATAGGCTATTTATTGATTGATTGAATACTTTAACGGACTTTGGGCCAAGCCCTAGGGCTCAGGCTTGTTTCCATTGTGGTCCTCTGTATAATATCGGAATCATTCCGAATCGGTATCGGCAGATATGACCCTGCAAATAATCGGAGATCGGATATCGGTCATAATTGCATAATCGTGCACCCCAACTGGCAATAAAAACAACAAAAACTAAATATGGGTATCAGTATCGGCTATCGGCAAAAATGATTTGGTTTCATTTTACGCTCTCAAGAGTTAAATTGTTGTTAAGCAACTGCATTACTTAATTTAAAGTCTACACAATTAGAGAATGTAGAAGACATTTTATTTTGATCAATGTTTGCCTGTTGTCTCTAATTGTGGACAAAATCTTATCCAATGAGAACAAAATATTCTAAGTTTTGGGTCTGAGAGGCTAAATCTCATCAAATGGTGGTCCGTGGCTCAAATGGCGAATAAATAATGGGCCTTGATGTAAAAAGGGTTTGAAAACCACTGCTTTAGATGATCAGTCGGATCAATAGGCGTAGATCTCATCCAACCAAAGCTAAGGAGGACATAATGGCTGTGTACCAGGCTGGTGCTGCACTGGATGGCATCCTTCTCCTTCTGTTCCATGTCGGTATCCTCCTCGCCGCCGGGCAAGACATCGTCGGCCGGCGGTGCGGCGTGGGCGGCCACGGGGCCCCCTCTGAGGGCCGCCGAAAGCTGGCTCTCCAGGTCGCCGATGCGCTGGCTCTCCTTCTCCAGCCTCACCTTCCCCAGCTGGGCCTCCAGGAGCCAGTGCTCCTTCTCCTGCTCCAGACGAGCGATCTTCTCCTGGCTCTGGTGCACCTGAGGGGAGGAGGCCACGGTGGTGCACAGAGGAAAGGAACAGACTGTGTGAGATCACGGTGGGAAGATGTATGACGGGGTAATGGCATTTAGCAAGACAGGGAGAGTGGGAGAAAGTACAACGGATAACATTTTCAGGAAATTAAGAAAAGCTAAAATATTTTTAAAACAATGCAACAATACTGCCAGTTAATGGACTGTAGAACAGCTTCCCTCCCGTTCACGGGTTACACAAGTTATTTTTTCATTGTTTAATCCGCGTTTTTAATACGTTTTAAGTCTTATGAATATATGTTGTTCCAGGGACACTCCAGAAGCAAATATTTGAGTTAAAAGCGAAGAAGATTTGCACACATTTTCACGATTTTTCAAAAATGTTTGTAGCTCGGCACTTGGTGCCGCGCTATGAGCTTGTAGATCTGCCATATTTCAGTTTAAAACAATGGTTAAAGTGGTTAAAAGCTATTGAATGATTGGTTGAAATTTTCATTTTGCAATAATGGGTATATCAACTACATTTCAAAGAGGTGACACAGATGCATCCTCAGCTCTAAATGTGTTTAATGAGTGTGTGGAAATGGTCCCGTTGAACTAACCTGTTGAGTGAGACCCTCTCTGCTCTCGGTAGAGCTCGTCAGTATGCGCAGGTTTGAGAGAGCTTCTCTGTACGGAACGGACTGTGGTCTGGGCTGAAGAAAACAATGACAAACAAAACGAAAATAAGACAAGGACAATACAGGGGAAAATATATTATAAGTTGTTATATGACAATGTGTATTCAACAAAGGATATACAGACCTTTCTGATGGCGTGGATATAAGCGGCTGCTTTCTTTTTGTTATCCAGCATGCTCTCTGCCTGCAAGGGGTTGAGGGCTACAGTCCCACCTCTTGGCCCATAGCCTGTGGACGATGTGAAGAAGTCCAGGTTGTTGCTGAAGAAGGTGGCGATCTGTAGAAGCAGATTAAGCCACTAAAACCTGGAACGCATCTATGTCACCTTTAGCTTTTAACCACTTTTAACCATCATTTTATAATTTAGCTGTTGAAAAATAGCAGATTGAGTGCCGCGCTATGAGCTTGAAAAATCGTGACTTAAACTTATATCTTTGCTTCTGGGGGGGTCCCTGGAACAACATATTTTCAGATGGGGATCGGCTGCCAATTACATAATTTTTTTTGGGTCCTTGACATGAAATAGTTTGAGAGAAGCACTGATATAGAAACAACATCATGATGTAGAATCTGTTCTCAGGTTAAAGGTTAATATCTGGGGCACCCTAGCCTAGTGGTCCAGGCGCATGCCACATATAGGCTCTGGCCTGGCAGCGTGTTGTGTGTTCGAGTCCCGGTCATGACAACCTTTGCTGCATGTCTCTCCCTGTCTCTCTCTCCCTCTTTCCTGTCAATCTACACTTGTGTCTATCAATAAAAAGCGGAAAAGCCAAAAAACAAACCTTACATTTTTTTTAAATAATATCTACAATCGGTAGATATTGGTCGGGCACTAACCAGGAGGAGCCGAGGATCGAACCTGAAACGTTTGTACATTGGTGGAAAAAGTACTTAAGTAAAAGTATCAATACTGCAATATAGAAATACTCTGTTACGAGTAAAAGTGTATAAAAATATATTGAAAATAGCAGATCTATGAATATATACAGTTATATTATAATTTCTTCTTTTCCAGAAATATACTGTCTGTGTATTCCCATTAATATTCCACAGCATTTTTCTTTTCTTTATTTCTATGTGTGGCAACATACTGTATACTGTGATATCTATTTGTTTGTCTGTGGGTTTTTTTGTTTCCGTTTGTTCATGAAAAATGAATACAATTTAAGTTGAAAAAAAGAAAAGAAAATGGCAAAACTGTATATAGGTGGGTAATGTTTAGCAATAATAATCAAAATCTACAAGTAACTAAAGGTTTCAAATAAATGTAGTGTAGAAAAAAGTACAATATTTGCCTCTGAGGTGTAGTGGAGTAGATAAAAATAGTAACAATTTCCAATAACAAGTATTGGAAATTGGAAACACTCAAGTACAAATACCTCAAAATTGTACTTAAGCACAGTACTTAAGAAAATGTACTTGGTAACTTTCCACATCTGCGTATTCCAAGACTGCAGCTCCACCACCTGAGCCACTACCGCCTCACAGTGTGTTTGTGGTTGAGTCAATACCAACAATTAGGCGGAATTTATCAGATAGTTGTGAGATTAGAGGCGGTTGAAACGAGGTGCAATTTTACAGGACTTCTGCCATTAGTTGGCACATGTGGCTAGTCTGGTTTACCCACCCTGAGCCAGCTGGGGGTAGATATTAGGTGTAAATCATGGCTGCAGAAACAAAAGTATGGAGGAGGGAGAGAGACATACATTGCAGAACCAACACCTCAGCATAATGTTAAGTATTATTTTGTTGAGACTAGAGAAGAGTGTTCATGTTGAGGTAGGATTTTGTGTAAAGGAAAGATAGCCTGGCTCGTACTGCAGCACTGCATAAATATAATGTGTAATAAATAATTGTTATATTACGACACTTGGTCCCATGGCTGGTTGAATTCTACTCTTTGATTCAGAGGCGTCAGGTTCCTATAACGGCGGTGGGTGCAGCCTACATGCGTAGGCCTGTATCATGTGCTGTCTGCGTGCATATAAGCGCTGCGCTCCAGTGAAATTGTGGGGCTTATTGGTGGGTTTTCCGTAGATATTAAGGACTAGTTAGGGTGTGTTTTAGCCGGCGGCGCCGAATTGTAGCATGGACTGGACGAATCTCTTCTTGGCTGGAGGTGGCTTCATCATCGTAGTCAAATGGAAATAAATCCTGTACTGTACTGTATGCAACATTTATACTCTCTACCTGGCAGCAGAACAAAGGCCACCTTATTAGCATTTGAATGCCCATGGGCGGCGGCCCAACACCTATCTGGCCCAAGCGCCCCCAACCCCCCGTAAAGGTATGTGACTTACAGTGACTACGTGCATGAAAACATGACCACTGGGGAAGGGACATTTCAGTCAGGACAGTGGGTGCATATTCTGCATATTGATATTGGCTTATTATTTTGCCCGTGGGTGCTTCTGCGCCTCTGCACCCACGGAGTTGACGCCGCTGCTTTGATTCAAGATCACTTTATAATTATTATTATAATTATTATTATAATTATTATTAGTTTTAAATATATGACCCCCAGTAAGCGAGTCTAGCACCTGGTTTCAAAACTTAAATGGCTGTATTTAAAGCGCAAAATAGTAAGCGTAAGAGTCCAGGTGTAAGACGACCCTGGTGCTACTCAAACCTGGCGTCTGCGCGACTCCAGAGGACTGAAAGCAGGATCGAGATTTGTAGGTCAAACCTGACAAGGGAGATAGTGGTGGTGCACAGCAGCTGAACGACTGTAGCTCCCTTAAATGCAACTCGCCCAAGTGACGCTTCAAACAAAGCTGACATTCATCAGACGTGTCTGATGAGTTACAGTTTGTGTTTGTTTTATATTATTGCCTTATTTTGGTCTAGCTGCTAGCACCTGCTTTCATCTAAAAAGTAAAAACCAATAGCAGGTCTATAACCTCACAAAGCGACATCTAGTGAGTCGGATATTTTCTGCAAAGATATTTGATGTAGAAGGAAAAAGTCAGGGCCCTAATGTGGACTACACAGGGCTTAAGTGGTTAAACAGTTGTTGGATTTTCGCAACCCATCGAGTAGGGCTGCACGATATGGACAAAATCAAAATGTCATATCTCGGTATTTATGCCAAATATTGCAATATCGATACGATGTACGATATTACCTTTAAAATTTCATATTCAAATTTTTAAGTGTTGCTAAAAGTTGCTAAGTGCTATTGGGTTCCCACACTTGTAATTTGATATTCTAAGTGTAGCAACAATGAAAACTAGCATGGATGGGATGTTGCTGGCTTTTGAAGTGGACAATATATCGATATATCGCGATATCGTTGCCTTTTTGCGATACTGATATGTTCATACCTCGATAACGATATATTGTGCAGTTTTACCATCTAGCCATTAACGAAGCATGAGCCTCAGTTGTTATATTTAAGCTGAAGTCTTCACACTTGGGTGAAACCATAACAAAACCTTGGCAAGGAGTCATAGGACACGGGCATTTTTTAAACACACACTCAAGTTCATCCCCTGTGTAAGTGGCCGGTTAAGCCTTTAATTAAACCATGTTTGCATGAGAGGGAGTCGCTGTAAAAACCCAACGAGGGCCTGCTTTCGACAGCCGGGTCAGGGGGAGGACAACTCTGCCGCAAAATGTGAAGCGTCCGGGCTATTAGGACCTGGCTGCTCATGAATCACCGTTCATTCTACACAGATCAACAGCCAACATGCTGTTTACCACTAGACCCATGAGAGTTCACACTAGGCCAGAGTAGCACAGCCAACAGCAATCACACACTGGTCTGTGTCTCCATGATGCGTGACTGACTGACTGACTGACTGACTGACTGACTGACTGCCACCTCCCTGACGGCTCAGCTGACCCACTGCTCTACATGCTTAATGGACACTTGGTCCAGGCCAGGGACCAGCTGTGGTGTCAGTTCATTGGTCAGTGTGTGTGCAAACCTTCCCCTGCTACCCACCTGAGCCCCACGTTCTGTACTGCAATTATTGGAACGCCAATTGGCTAGTTGCTCTGGTTATGGTTATTGTTTTTGATTTAACATCTAACGCACATAGTCATGCACATAATTAACAATGAAGTAACCCTTTAGAGAATAAAATGGTTTAATTTTACACACACTTAGAGTTAAAGCTTTATTTAGGGTCCATTTCGTTACCAACTCTCCATCATTTAGCTGGGGACCACCCCAAACACCATCAAGGACCACTGGTGGTCCCCGGACCACTGGTACGGGTCCATTTGGTTTCATTTTACGCTCTCAAGAGTTACAGTCAAATATGTCTACACAATTAGAGAATGTAGAAGAATTGTTATTTTGATCAACTTTTGCCTGTTTTCTCTCCTACTATGGTACCACATCAGCATGGAATCTTACGCAAAGATAACAAAATATTTGTAGTTTTGGGTCAGAGAGGCTAACCAAATGTCATCAAATGGTGGTCCGTGTGGCTCAAATGCAGAATAAATAATAGACCTTGGCATGAAAACCACTATTCTATAGGCTTGGAGAGGCCACATTAATGGCAACCTGTCTGAGCTCTGAGCCCAGCTTCTGCCCCCTGCTGGCAAGCCGGGGCCAGTTGCACTGAAATCTGATCTCAGAGCAAATGACATTTGCAACTTGAAAACTCAGATTTTATGGGGGCCAGTTTCGAATTGCAGCCCTTTGAGCGCGGTTTTGAAGGAGTCAAGTGATTCGCATGTCTTAATGAATGTTGGTAGGGCGAACTATTCTGTTACAAGTAAAAGTCCAGAATTCAAAATATACTTAATTAAGTACAAAAGTATTGGTATCAAGATGTACTTAAAGTGCCAAAAGTAAAAGTACTCAATATGCAGAATGTCCCATTTCAAGTTTTCAATGTAAAATTAAATCTTTTGAAAATGCGTCGAATCGTGACGCATTGTGAGCTTGTAGATTGGATATTTTCAAATGGCCGAAATGTATATAGTGCTGAAGTGGTTAATGCATGTTTTGTAACAATAATAGTTTTAGAAAAGTAGTAACTAAAGTTAAAACAAATGTAGGACTAAAAGTACAATATTTGCCTCTGAGCAGTAGTAGAGTGGAAGTAGAAGTATTGGAAATACCTCAAAATAGTAATTAAGTAAATGTACGTACAGGTTACTTTCCACCACAGGAAATGACACACGAACTGGTTCATACTTCCCTCGTTGGGTTGTGTCGGGAGGGCTACAAATTTGTTGTTGTCTCGTGATTCTGAGAGTAGAGCAGCTAACGGAGCTTCCACTTCTGTTGCTCTACGACTATTTGAGTTCTTGGGAATGGGGGGAAGACATGCAGTAAAGGCCGTCGAGATCGGGAGTCGAACCCACGGCACACTGCCAGACTGGATTACCAGCCAAGGTGCCTGGACTGCTGAGCCATGGCCATTATCAGGGCGATGTGTGTAAACCAAAGAAAGGCAGGGCCCTAAAAAGCAGTGCAGACACCCATGCATTACATCATCCTCTACTCCACACATCTGAGACACAAGCAACTCACCAGGGTATTGGGTAACAGGGTGTTGTTCTGGGTCATACTAACATTCGAAAGATCTACGATTATCATGAATTACTGTCAATGAGGTGATGTCTGGTTTGTTGTCCTGGAGGTGGAGTTGTGTCGTTTAGGTTGGTAGCGCTATTGTTAACATTAATATATATCTTGTCTCTGTTTATTTCACTTTAGTGACCCTGGGTGGGACAATGTGGGAGTGGGAGGGAGGGCAGTGAAGTGTAAGCAGGAACATATGTTTATTATCCACATGTATGGACTGTATTTTTATGGTGGAAGCATACAGTAATAAAGGATAGAGCGCGGACTGGGAGCGACAGCCCCGTCCCTTGCTATTCCTTTCAACGGAAGTTGCTCAGTGGCATTTTTAAGCACCCAGAAGACTGTCGGAAGTACCATTATAACTCAATGTCTCGAGCGAGCGGAAGATCTGTGGTTTGGCCAGCCTTTCTGGGGGTTTGGGTGGAAGCCTCATTTTTTTTTATTTTAAACAAATAAAAGTAAAATAAAGTATTCCCCTATTGATCCTAGTGATTCTCTGTTGTCTTGTCTTTTGGGGGTGGAATTCTTGTCTTTTCATTTTCACGCCTGGTGACAGATTATCGATGCGTGGATGTGAGGCAGGTGCAGGCAGAATTAACATTTTGGGTCATGCACACAGCAGGGTGGCGGTGGTGTGTGACAGCACGCTTTGACCATGAACCAGGCTTTAAGAGTCAATGGGCTCTATGCACACACACGCCATTTTGGAAAGAACTAGGGCGTTACAGCTGATGCTAATGAAGGCTCTGTTCCAGTCTGGTCAAACAGAGTCGGGGTGCTGCTATTGTGCATGTTAGCTCACTGGAAAGTGTCCTTGAGTGGGTTCCAAATGGCCCCGTACGGGTGTGTAACTCTGAGAGTGTACAAATAGACTGGTAAGGGACAAAGGGTCCATTTGGTTCCTTTTGTACAGTCTCAGAGTTATGGGGGCCTTGAAATTTTATTGAGAACCAATGCACACTAAATGGAACAGAGCCCTAATTAGTATCATCGGTAACACCTGTGAAGGATGGAAGATAGGAACAGATATAAGGAAAAGTCACAAACGTAATTTTCTCTATTTGTCACACTCTGTGGCAAAACTCTGGTGGAATACATTGGAGTCAATGGAGCCAAGTGGACAAGCAAAAATAAAAGAAGCTCTTTAGAGGTATCTAAAGAGCACAAAGTATGTTTCTGAACGTACCAACTACCAAGTATCGCGAGACTGTCCACCGTTTCCTGCCTGGCAACCAAACATAGCGATACCTCCGAGACAGAAACGCACTGTCCACATCGAAAAGCAATGTGATATGTCTTATTTTATATTCCTGAAACTATTATATGACAAAGGTCTCAATGGTTCATAAATAATGTTACCTTGCCAGTAACGCTGGTGAGAGAGCCCAGGGATCCCAGCAGGCAGTCACTGGTCGTACGGAGCTTCTGGGTCACAGACGGAAGCTCCTGCTCCAAGTTGGCCTTCTGGTTGTAGTGCTTCGACATCTCTGGACACGTCGACGAGAAAGGAGCAGTGGGACAGGCATTTAACACAACTGCTCTGGAAAGTCACCAGCTTTTTTTTGGACAATTATTATTTTCCTTTTGCTCCCAATTTAGTCATTATTATGCCAATTTCTCATTTCTCAATCTATCTTCATATTATATAATTGGTCCTCACTAATGTTAACTAAAAATAAGACAATTTATTTTTGTCTACTCGCTCTGTGTCTCATAGGAGCACTGTGGAAAGTTCTGAAACTTGTCATTGACACATACATTAAAATTTGTATTCTCGCCAGAATGATGGCTTCCATTATAGCATTTGGCTCTTCTAGGTCAAATGTGTGACTGAGTGGTGCAGCTCACCTTTAATGCCATCGTGAAAGCAGTGCAGGCAGGCAGCCAGCTGGGTGAACACGGCACAGGAGCTGCTCTGTGGCATGGCGTCCTGTCGCACACCTGACACACATTTTACACACATTGTAAAAAAAAAAACACAACCACCTCCTCCTCCTCACCCCTTAACTCTCCACCCTCCAATAAAGACGAAAGGCGAATGCTTCAAAACCCTGGTAGCAGCTGCCGTCAGTTCGTTTCGCAAAACGTAGCATTGTAAATCATTGCGTTGAATCAAATGAGGTGACAAGTTTGGTAAAAAAAAAAAAGTTAGCATAAAAGTCCTTATGGCCCCTACACACTGTAGGAGTTTTAAAGTTGTCGGCGAGTCATCAGATCGTTATGTATTTCACTACAGGAGGAGTTCACCAAGATGCGATCCAGACCAGATACATTAAATACGCAAAATCTTGATCTAAATCTCTCATGAAATAATTATCTGTCTCTCTCCGTACGCCTGCACACACACACACACACACACACACACACACACGGCGACAGAGTCAAATATCAAACTTGCTAGATATTCAGAAATGGTCGGGAAGGCGTCGGCGAACGCTTTTAAATCGGCACTGGTTCTTCTCGCAGCTCCTTTCACACACAGCGAGCAAAACCTCAGCGATCAAAACCCGATCTTGCGTCACATTAGCCAAAAATGTTCCCCGACAGCATAATCGGAGCAAATATCGTGCAGTGTGTACGAGCCATTATACAGAGAGGGTGTTGTTTTGTAATTAATGTGCCCCGAAAATATATCTTTTTAAACTGCCGTTTGTGTCACATTCACACAGCAATGAATGGCCGTTTTTGATGAGGAACAAAGTGAAGGCATTGAGAAGCTCAAAGCTCCCGGTGGTGGGGAGGACCTACTAGGTAAGGCCAAGAGGTTTATGTAGTTCTGTAGTTTAGTGTAGTAGTGAAGGCATTGAGAAGCTCAAAGCTCCCGGTGGTGGGGAGGACCTACTAGGTAAGGCCAAGAGGTTTATGTAGTTCTGTAGTTTCCCGAACACAGACGTCACCCTCTTCATGTCGTTCTGCAGCTCCTGGTTTTTAGCGGTGAGGACGGCGGTGCACAGAGGAGACTCACACTCTTCTTCCAGGCTGAGGAGAGAAAAGGAGAACAATCACTGACAAAGGCCATTTCTCTAGCACGCACACGCTCGTGCAGAAATCATCCGCCCCACAGTCACATACACACACACACACACACACCCACAGCGCTGACCTTTTCAGCTGGTAAGGAAGAATCTTCTGCAGGAAATTGGTGTACGTAGAGAAGTGATCTGCAAAGTTCTTCAGCTTACCCACCGTCTCCTTCAAATCAACAGCACGCAAGTCAATACAATAAACAAGTGCCTACTAGAAGGTCACTGCATATTGGGGAGGGAAATAGAAAGACATCATCACTCACAAGCATGGTAACTGTGTCTTCTGTGATGCTATGGTGTAGTTGCAGCAAGCCGTCCTCCAGAGGGCGCACATAGGCAGCATTCTCATGTAAGTATTGGGAAAACTGCATAGAGAGGGATAGTTATTTGAGGGATAAAAAGGCAACTAGTCCATAGCCGGCAATGTGTACTGTATATATAATTTAACTATATGCAGACCTTTTGGTCATGTGTGTGTGTGTGTGTGTGTGTGTGTGTGTGTGTGTGTGCCGGCAACCCAGTCATTTACGACCCGCCATGGAATCATTGGCACTCGCAACCATCGCAAGCTATGAGTGCTAATAACACAACGTGGATTTGAACATTGATTGCACATGTCAATCATGCAATGTTCGTGCAAGATTCATGCACGTGTCTATCAGTCAGACCCGGCCGTCTGACTGATAGAATGACGGACAGAGGTTTCCTTAAAAATATCTTATAAATAGGATAAAATACTGTGTAGGTACTTGAAGGGCAAGCATGAGCTCACAGTTATATACAGAACCATATTCATCGTATTTTAGTACTTGTGAAAATGAAATGAATCTACCGGTACACACAAAGAGAAGATATGTACCTTGGCAGTTAGTAAAAAAGCAATTACAAGGCTATGTTACAAGACAGAACCTCCAGTTTGTGAGCAGTGGCTGAGCAACGTGGAGGAGATATTTGTAGTGGAGAAACTAACTCATACCTTGAGATTACAAGAGGATCTATTGATCGAGAAATGGGAGAAATGGACTGAATATATAACCCAACAGGACTACGCTGATGATAATGATGATGGACATTCACGAATGGACTGGACTATGTTGCTTGATATTGTTATATATGCACAGGTGCACACAAGCGGTGCGCCAGTGCGCATGCGTCGTCAAACCGTTTGGTGCGCGGTAGATCAAAGGCATGGAGGCGCATTTGCGCACCCAACAGCTGAGAGACAGGGATTTAGAGAATGCTGACAGGCACTCAAATGAGATGTTAACGTCCTGTAAGTAGACTTAAACCATAAAACCTAAATAACTGACTGTGATAATCTACAAAAAAAAAAGAATGAGATGAATCTAATAAAAGTGTAGAAAATTTCTACACATTTATTAGATTCATTTCAACTAGAAATGAATGGAATACGACTAAAAATCCCTGTCTTTTGTGCAACGTTGTGTTACCTTCTGGTTGAGAGGGGAGATGGGCTCAATGGAAGAGTCCAGCGGATAGATGTGTACTCTTTGTTCCGTGTAGGAGTGGAAGTTCAACAGGGCAGCCACCAGGTCTTGTACGAGGCCTAATGCTTGACCCGCCACGTCCCGAGCCTTCAGCTGAATCCAAAAGGAAACAGAAACTTCTCATTAAAACAGTTTGACTGTTTTACACGCTTAACCCGCATTTTAATCAACCCCCCTTCACTGCCGAGATTGTTGTATTACCTTTAGAGCATACGCTGAATTATTTGGGCTTTTAATCCGCGAAAATCGAGCGAAAAAAGCTTCCCCCGTTTGTTATGAACGATCGCACCTCCCGCCATCTTGGTACACCCGGAAGACGCAGCACAGGACCGTCCTCCATGAGGCGTTGAACCCCATTCGTTTGCATTGGCCTCAATTTCCCAGAAGCCCTAGCAGCCCACAGCATGTGACGATTTCCGGTTTCGTCATCAAAACAAATGCATCTACTCTCTATCTCCGCGGCGGAGAAAGATTTTCTTTTTATTTATTACATTACGGCGGATTAAACACATAAAACAAAAGGCGGTATTAGCGGGGTTGGCAGCGACATTAACCTGGAGTAATCCATTCCCGGCACGGAAACTGTTAAAACTAGACTAACACTAAAACATTCCAGGTGACTAAAATGTCACAAAAACTAAATGAAAACTATTCAAGGGACTGACTCAAACTAAAATCTAAATTTGCTCTCAAAATGAACACTGAATAGTACTTTCATCATGTAACCTCACTCACCTGATGTCTTCGGTTGTGTGGTGGAACATTTAGGCTGTTGTAAACACTCAACTCTGGAAAACGCAAGACGAAAGACAGACCCCAGTTAGACTTGAGCAGATAACTGAGCTAAACCTTACTGTGACTGCGTTAAACCTATACGACTAAAAAGAACGAAAGGTTTTTGCCATTTACTTTGGACCTCTATGCAAAATTACTATATGACATTACTATATGTATATGATAGTATCATATTACGCTGTTTACCCCATTTTGGACTGAGGTAGATACACAAAAAGGCTTCTAAATCCTATGTTTCTATGTCAGTGGTGCTCAACCCTTTTCATATCAAGGACCCCCAGAATTATCTCTATTGGGCCATGGACCCCCATCTCAAAATATTTAGTTCCAGGGCAGAAGCAAATATTTTAGTTAAAAATGTTCGCTCTGAAATATATATTCAATGATTTGTGCCACATTTTAACGATTTTTAGAAAATAGCAGATCTACAAGCTCATAGCGCGCCACTCGGTGGCGCGCTATGAGCTTGTAGATCTGCTATTTTTCAATAGCTAAATTATAACTAGAATAATGTTTAAAACACCAAAAGGGGTTCCCGACTCAAGGCTTAAATGTCTTTAAATAAATACTTTTTGAAACGCCTATGGGAATGGTTGGTGCCTTTCATGGTTTCCACTGCTATCGGTGTACAGTATGAATGTGTGTGTGAATGGCTGAATGTAATGTACAATCTCTGTAAAGCACCTTGGATAAAGGCGTTATATAAATGCACCATTTACCATTTACCACACACACACACACACGGGCCGTCTTCTAAACAGCTGCGCCTAAGGACCGAGCAGTCTAGAAAGAAGTATCTGTATCTGTCCTCCACCCGTATTATATTTAGGCGCAAATGATATCATCAATTACAGTACATGAAGTCATCAATATGTCAGCGATTCACAGGGAAGCCACACTGTTATTAGATCCCGTCTGGTTAGCGAGATTTGAAAATGACTCAAAGAAGAACGGAACAGCTCTGAGAATCCAAAACTTGAGTTTACTATTGTGTCTGAAATAGATCCAAACACTCACTGGTGTCATTGAAGGGCACTTTCTCCTGGATGACACTGCTGCTCTGTATCAGCTGTCTGTTGAGCTCCGACTGGCACTTCTTCAGTTGCTGCTGACTGCAGGGAACAACCAAGCGCATAAAGTCCAATCCTTACCGTTTATTTGCAACTCTGACGAGTGTACGGACGGAACCAAATGCAGTTTATGAATGGATACATTAACAATATTTTATTGTGCATGGTAGTAGACGCAGTAGAGAAGGGTGAAGTAAAGGACCAATAACCACACATCAATAGACATTACTGCCAACAGCCGCACATCTCCAAACCACATCATTATCACAGTTTATTACATTTCACCTCATTTCATTGTCAGCCCGCAATGACACTGAAGGAATATGATGAAACTCAAACAGGGGAGTAGGGAGGAAGCTGTTTAGAGTAGTTATTGAACAATTAGTCCTTGTGGTTAGACTGATTTACTATGGTTGATTTGATATATTATCAGCACATTGGAGCTTATTATAAAGAATAAAACATATTTTTTCATGCACTAATTATTTTATCCTGCACCTTGTCACAAATACACGCATAACCTCTTTCTCTGTGGGGTCAATATGACCTGTATATTATTGATGAGATACACTAGTTCAGCTAGATAGTTCACACATAGTTCTACAGTTTAGATACTGTAGAGTGTGGAGATGGTTTAGACAATGTAAACCTTCTAAACGTTAGATGGTTTTGCTTCGTTTTCAATCAAATTGGGATACCACTAGAATCCTACATAAATGGCTCACAGTAGCCTGACCTAAGCAGAGACATTTCTGGTCTAGAGGGGCGGGTCGCGCCTCAGAAATGCGCGCACCCTGATTGGATCTCATCGATCTGTCCGTCACCCCCGGCCCCTCCTCTCCCCCCTAGTGCAGCGCTACGTCACATCATTTAGAGCGACGCCCACCCGGAAGGGTTGACTCCCACTTTTAGACTGGTTCAGCCCACGGCTTTTTCCAGGCTTTCATCTTTCGCGCAGACGAAATGAAAGCCTGGGTATCGAGGCTAGGCTCACAGTAACAATATAGCATGTGTGGATGGACTCAATTATTTTTCAACCACCAGAGAGCGAGAAAATGGAGGAAGCACTCACCACTCTTCTGTTCGCATTCTGCACTCTTTAGATTCCCTCTCCAGAGTCTGGGTTTTCACCTTCCAGAGGACACAACATACACACACAGTCACACACTACAGAGTATGAATCATACTCAACGTATACTTAGTTGCGTGATGGTGTTGCATGCTGAAAACAGCCAATCTACAAGCTCACAACGCATCACCATGTGACAGATTGTAAGCTTGTGGATCAGCTATTTCGGCATTGCAATGCATTGTGAGCTTGTAGATCGGCTATTTTCAAATGGCCCGAAAGGTATAATATAGGGCAGAAGTGGTTAATAATTATCAAAATCTACAAAGTAACTAGCAACTAAAGTTTTCAAATAAATGTAGTGGAGTAAAAGTACAATATTTGCTTCTGAGGATGTAGTGTGGAGTAGTCCAGTATTAAGTAAATGTGCTTAGTTACTTTCCACCACTGCGGGCCTCACCTCTAGGCGGGCCTTATCGCCCTGCACCCTCTCGATGGTTTCCATGTACTTGGCCGTGAGTCCGTCCACCACGGCCTGGTGCTGCTCAGAGTCTCTCTCCACCTGCTCTAGGCGAGTCTTCAGCTCCGTCTCCTGCCTCCTGTGCTGCTCACCAGCCTCGTAGAACTGGACCGGTACACATGCCAGGAAGGGTACATGCATAAGTTCCGACATACTAACAGTCCAACACCCTATCCCTAACCGCAAGCACAACGCAACGCATGTCAGAGCAACGCATGTCGGAGCAACGCATGTCGGCGCAGCGCATGTCGGAGCAACGCATGTCGGAGCAACGCATGTCGGAGCAACGCATGTCGGCAGCAACGGGTTAATTGCGCATGTTTGCCTATTGGTGTGTAGGATAAGCGTGTACTGTGCACCCCGCCAGGAAACACATTAATGCAAACACACTCATACATTTACTGCAAATCAAAGAATGTGCATTCAATGTATCACGATATATATACGATATCTCTGAATATGGTAACATGATACGACATTTATTACGGTACAACATTTATCACCATATCGCCCACCCCTATGTATGACTTCTATTATGCAGAATTGTAGTGAACGTGGATTAAAGCAGAATGAAATCACACAACTGAATTATTTTTGCTAGTAGGCCAAGTCGAAAGTCCTAATATGAAATTTGTAGAAACAGCACGAAATATGTAAAATGACGTTTTGGCCATACAGCTAAACAGTTGAAGAAATGGCAGATTGAGGCGTTAACGATTGCGTTTATGAAATATCTGAGATTTTCCGGAAGAATTAAATAACTAATAAACCAAAAATAATTTGGCTATTTTTGGTGCAGGACACACTTCTATAGAAGTCATGCTGACTTCTATGGAATAATCCAAATGACTGAAATCAGTCGTGGCGACTGAGAACTTTAATCTATGAGCGAAAGCTCCAAAAAGTAGTAAGTCAGCTACACCGTGGCAGAGCCGCCGTTGATGTGCTGCTCAACACGCTTGTCGAGTGTGCGTCTGTGTAGCGTTACGAGCGAGAACATTGTTATTATTATGAAGGAAAATATAAGGCTTTGGTTCAAAAGAATATATTTGACAAAAGGAACTGTGTAGAGAAGGACAGTGGTAACAGTGAAACAAAACTGTGATTGACGTTTCATTGCGTCACTGGAGCACTGAAAAATGTTTAAGCCACCTCAACAATGGTGTAGCTTTTGTAGCTCGCCACACAGCGACAACAAAGTGTTGGACATCCATTTGTATATTCATGTCGCTGTCTCTCATTTTAAAGATGGCTAGCAGCCTGTCGCATTGTCGCTGCTAGTGTGATCGCTGTATGGCCAAGCCAGGCAAGCTGCACTAGACTTCTTGCAGTAGACCCTATATTGCCAGTGGTTACCTAGTCTCACATGGCCACACTGTTGCCTCTCGCAATTTTCAAATGCTTGGAGCTCGGATCATGAGTAAGAGGTAAAGCGGAAGTGGAGACCCCTCCCCACTTCCAATTCGTCTTTACAGTCGCGGAAATGTATCCTAATAGAAATAGAAATCATCTAAGAATATATAGCTTGATGCTTAGCAGAAATGGAAATACAAATAATTAATGTAAATATACATGAGACTAGTGGTTACCGGTGTAAATGTCTCTACAATGTCCATACAGTACCATCATATTTTCTTTTAATGAACTTAACAATATGGCTCTGTGCGTTTTAAAACAGAGTTACAAGGTGCTTCACACAGCATCAAAACAAAGCAAACATTGTTTGAGAAAAAGATAACAGATTTACATGCACATACCACTATTCTCTGTAAAGACACCTGGGATTCGACCATCAAACCTCTATTGATAGGCCAAGAGGGAATCCCCCTTGACCAGGCGTGTGATCAATACACAGCGTTACCCCTAACCGAAAATTGTCTGTGAAAAATGTGAGCCGGTTGCGGAAAATAATTTATTTGAGATAGATAACAGTGTCAGCTTCGCCAGTCTGCATCCAGTGTGCAGAGATACACTGTGTGTGTGTGTGTGTGTGTTGAAAGCAGATACACTCCTCCTCCATTAGCTCTGCATGCAGTGAGCTAATGGCCATAATGGCATAATTGGTATTACGGGTATTCCGGGAAGAATTTGCACTTGAAACTCGGCATTCCTATTTGGGGCATGTCATAGGAAAAGATTGGTTCAACAAAAGCTAATACTACTATTTTTGGTTAACGGATAGCTGCTGCTAACCTGGATGTGCAGCCTCTCATTCTCCTGGATCTTTTTCTGCAGGTCTTCATCGAATACATTTTGGGTGTGCAGGCCTTGCTGTGACGGGGACTCTCCTTTATTCTGGAGGCGAGACAGAAAACATGGTGCATACTATTACTGCAGAGTAATGAGAAGATCTCTTGGGATTCATTTGTGCCAAACTGTGATTCACGGCAGCCAAACTGTGTGAACCACAGGTAGCCAAACCAGACAGAGTGAACTCAATGTAATCGTGTATCCGGCCTTGGCAGCCTACTGACTAGTCCCACCAAGTTTGTCCATCTGTAGTCTGTACGCAAGGGACTATTTCTTTATCCAACTTTGCACAAGGGATATAATATAGTAAAAATATCAAAATGTATCATTCAAACTCTCTTCTTTCCTGAGATATGACTGATTATGACCCTTTGATCTTCATGTTTTTGATTGCAAGCTTGACCATTTCAAATCATCACCTCCAAGACAATCCATCCATTCTGGAGTCCTTTTGCTAACAAACAGAATGGGGCAAAAACATAACCTTCTCGTAACTCCGTCAGAGGTGGTAATAACAAAGACAGCTCGCAAGTCTCATCTGATGCTACAACAACAGTGACTAGTAGGTATCAACCCCAAATGGTATCTTCGTCAAGTTATACCTGACACTCACATTACGATACCACTGTCTTAATAAATGTTTTAGCATGAGACAAGAGGTTCAAGCTGTCTTTCCACTCCTGTAGCCGTTCCTTGAGCCTACCTTGCCCTTTTTACCCTTGGCTTCACTCACAGCGAGCTCCTCCTGCAGGAGCTCCACTCTCTTGGCTAGCTGCTGGTTCCTGAAGCTCAGGCTGTCCATCTCTTGCTCCACCTTCCTTAGGCTCTGATCCCTCTGTTTCAGCTGGTCCTGAGGTGAACAGCATGCAACAACACACATTATCAGGGCAAACGTACTGTACCCATCTAAGCCAACGCAAATCTATGTTTTTATCTTTTTATTGTATGTATGTATGTATGTATGTATGCATGTATGCTTCTCAAACTATTTCATGTCAACGACCCGCAAATTTATCTGTATTCGGCCACCGACCCCCATCTGGCGATGGGGCAAAAACATAACCTTCCCCATAGCCACGCTATGAGCTTGCCTATATCTAAATACCGGAGCATTTAATAAAATGATTGAAAGAAAAAACTAGTGTATTGTTTGTTTGCTAGCGTGCTGCTTGCTTATTTTATGGATATACATACTGTTGACTTTTACAACGTTGTCATGAGTAATTCAACAAAAAATACTTAAAAATAAATTTGATTAAACAGTGCTGCCGGGCGCAGGCGGGTCTTTGTGCAACCGCTCCGGCATTTAGATATAGGCTATGAACTTGTATAACTGCTATTTTTCAACAGGTAAAGTTTAAAATAATGGTTAAAAAAGCTAATGTGACACAGATGCGTTCCAGGTCTTAATAATAGGTTAAAGCACGGCTGTATTGAAACCCACGGTGAGGCCTTTAGGAGGAACATTCAAGCCACAAGCGGAGCGTGCAGCACCACCATGGGCCAGGTGGAACCTGCAGAACCATTGCGGTTCAAGAATCCACCACTCCTGAATGAAGTGCCTGGTGCTGGGAGTCAGGTCCTGGACCTGCTGAGAGCAGGAATGGACCTGGTGAGACGTAGGAGGGGCCCGGACAGGAGTCAACCCACAGAGCCTAGTCCTTCCACACGCCAGATGGATGCGACCCCCCCGCATACAGTACCTTCCAGTCCCGGCAGAGTAGTTCCGGAGCAACGGATTGCGTGGCCCTGGTCTTTCCCTAATGGGACTGATCCATGTAGCTACTGGGACGTAAGCCGGGACTTGATCACCCCGTCTGGGTCACCTGAGTGAGGGGTATGATGTTGCGAGACCCGAAACCCTGATGACCTTAGGACACATCACTGAGGATACGTCCCAGGTGTATCCATGCGATGTTTCTTTTCATTTTGTCATTGCATGTGACAATAACATCCTGTAGATCGGTGGCTACAGGAAAATATATTGTTGAAAAGTGGTTCATAAAGATGTACCTTGAGTGAGGCGGAGTTGGCCTGTTCATCCACCACTCCCTTCTTCAGGACCTGATTCTGGGCACGAAGCTGTGCAGAACGACAGACAGAACATGTAGAGAGACGTACTGTATACAACAGCCAATAGCTTTGGAGCACACCGCCAACATGTCTATTAACTGGCTTATGGCCAGCCTAATTAATTAATAACAATAATGAGCTTTATGTAAAGCCCATTAAGCTCCTGTTCTATTTGAAATAGCAATAGAAAGGTTATAGCAGGGGGAACCAGGAATAAAAGAGAATAGGCTACAATGTTCATCAATGAGGTTCATGGAAAGGCTTTCTTGAACAACCTACCAACTTAACCCATTCACTGTAGACCTGAGGACCACTTTACAAATGCCTTCTAAATCCTGACAGTTTTCTGAAAAACCTATGTTTCTATGTCAGTGGTAGTCAACCTGTTTCATGTCAAGGACCCCAAAAATATATGTAATTGGCCGCCGACCTCCATCTGAGAATATGTTGTTCCAGGGACACCCCCCCCCCCCCCCCCCAGAAGCAAAGATTTGAGTTCAAAACATTCCCTCTGAAAGAATATACCGGTATATGCAAAGATTTTGAACCACATTTCTACGATTTTTTTTTTGCTAAAGTATAACATAATGCTTAAAACACCAAAAGGGGTGCCCGTCCTGAATGGTTCAAGTGAAGAACATCAAGTAAAATGTCATCTCTATTGTTCATTCCTGGAAGGGTTTTTTCATTGCTTTCACAAGTCATCTCCTCCTGTACAACTACATGTTTAGTAGGCGTTACACTGAATTGTTGCAGAATCATGAGTAAAAAGAATACAGAGTCAGCACTTCTTGAGGCAGGATATGGACTAGTGCACAGCTAACAGGAGGGAGATTTATTATAGCCCTAGATGGACAGGAAACAGCAGCACACGTGTTGTCAGCTGACCGTGACAAAGGGTACAGGAACCATGTGTAGTAGTACACTCAAAATGACACAGCTGTACAACGTTTTCCCCACAAAATAAGAGAATATACCGGTAATAATATAATAATAGCGATGATCTTTTTATCTGGTGACTAAATACATAGGACCGCAATGGAAACAAGTTCCCAGGAGTTGTTTGTGTCATCGTTTTAACATTAATTGATTGATTGATTGATAGATAACACATAAGTACAGTTCCATACAAAAGGATGCAAAAAGGATGAAACCCAAGAAAGCTCCATGGCTTGTTTCCATTGGGGTCCTGATTAATGTCTTACTGTACCACCTGCTGTTTAATTTTTTTACAGTAACACAATAAAGTATTCAATCAATCAAAATGCAGTACTTAGTTTAGACAGTTTTTTGTTTAGACTAGTCATTGGTTATTAGACCAGTCATTAGTCCATCCTACAACTACAACCTATCTCAAACCCTCACCCTAAAACTAACCTCCCACGGGGCAGCACACCTAAACCTAACCTTAACCCATGTCTAACCAATGACTAGTCTAAACTAAGTATGCACGCCATCAAAATCTCGCACAAAAATGATTGTGCACAATTTCGACTGTGTGCCCAGCCCAGTACAGTAACAAAGTGAGAGTGACACTACACGTTTTTCCTGTTCTGAATCTGCAACCACTAACGAGGTTACAGGTGTTTCACTAGGTTGACATTCAATGCTGATTCAGCAGGGACATGCAGTGGGACTTTTGATCTCAAACACTATAAAGTCAGGGGCTACTCGTCGTTAACACATGTGTTAATGATTAATGAAATATTTATTTTGCACCTAATTTCCATTTATCCACTAAGAGTATTGTAGCACAAATCAAATTACAACAATCAACAATGACATCTTGTCTATATCTGACAGATCATGTCAATGCCACCTTTGGCCACATTCTGGGGAGGAAAGATGTTGGGTTATGTTATGGCATGTCAAAAATGGGGACAAAATCAAATGGGTGTCCCCAAATTAGAAGATTTTACCCAAGTTATATATAAGGCTGGGGTCAGGGGATATGGAATTAATCTAAGTCAATGCAATGCCCACAAAACTTTGCGATACGAGCGCGCGCGTGTGCGATTTTAGCCAATCGATATTGAACGTAGCGTGGTGTGGCGGTCATTTACCTTGGAATACTCCTGTGCCAACTTGGTGTATTTTGCTTGCAGGTCTGCAGCCATCGTGGAACCGTGGCTACTGGACACAGATACTGGCTAATTGGGCTACCGTACAACCAACGGCTCTCACCAGCAGCCAGTTGCTCCTCGCCGCCTTCTGACAGCTGCTTTACACACAGCCTCTACCTGTCCGTCCTGGACTGGACCCCGGCCGGTGGTGATGGCTGCTTGGATGAGGCTATATAGTCGTCAACTTGCTATGAATTCATTAGGTTAGATTAACAACTAGAGTCTGTCCCCAGACGGGGTGACTGGCACCGGATGCATTGTTGTTGTGACACAGCAGCAGGGACGGAGGAGGAACGATTGGCTCATGGGCTGCTGCTGCTGGGGATCATCTGATTTCATCTGGAGGAAAAAAAGTCGGATATGCTAGCAAGCTAGCTGGCTAACCTGCTGACTGACTGACTGACTACTAGCTTAATAAGATCCACAACAACAACAACAAAATACGAACAGTGTTGTCACCCCGGCCCGGAAAACTCGTTCAATTTCAGCGACCTGACGTTGCCAGCACGTCCTGGGAGATGCAATGATGACTAGTGATGTGTAAATACAGTTGAGAATCAGTAATAGCAGTTGACAGCTCTGCTCTCGTTCAACTCGACACTCATTACTTTCATTTTTCTGTCATGATCGAACGGACCAGCGAGAACAGTTCAAAGGTCCATGAATGAAACCGTTAACAAACCACCGCTGCCCTCTAGCGTTTGGATGTCTAGCAAGACATAAAGTCTATTTTTGGGCAGTTTTTTTTAGTTGTTCCCAAACTTTTTCGTGTAAGGTAAAGGACCACCAAATTGACACTAAATGAGTCCGCGGACGCCCATTTGAGATATGCCAAGAGATATGCCAGGGACCCCACATAAGAGTAGATTTTTACGGCTGATTCTCAACCCGTTTAATTTCAAGGACCCACATGAATTAATAGGCTACGGACCCCCATTTAATGGCATTTCTATGTCTGAGACCCCAATTTATATTGTAAAATCAATGTTAATTTAACTCTGAGAGCGTACACTCAGAGTTACAGACCCATAAGGGTCCATTTGGTTGCAAACTATCATTTAGGTGGGGAAGAACTCCCTCAAGGACCCCAATATTATATCTTTCTTACGGACACCCATGTGAAAATAGTTTGGAAGCCCCATACAAGATTTGTGGTGTTTTCAAACAATTTCAAGAAAATAGCAGATCGTAACAGATTTTGATGATATATTATCAGATTTTCACCCCGGACCCCCTGGAACGGCCCTCAACGACCCCATTTTGAGAACCACTGCTGGTTTCGGTTTACACATTACTCTGTGACAAATTCAGAATACATACTGCTTTACAGCCCAAAGTGTAAAACCTTTTTTTAATGAAGAATACAATGTAATCAGATGTCCAAGTATGGACAGTATGTTAAATAAAATTTAACTTAAATACAATTGGGGTGGTTATATGTTGTCTCTCTGCTCTTCTATTGAGACTAGATTGTGTCAAAGGTCATGTCTCACCTAGACACAGGATCTGACACGAATTTTGACCTGATGGTCAAGATTCAATTCATAAATTTGGTAAAAATGTCAGCACTTGCGCAGGAAACCAGGTTCAAATCCAAGGTAGAAATATACAGAGTGCAGCTTTAATGACAGTAGTAAATAATACAATAAATAATAATAATAATAATACAAGTGGAGGAGAAAACACGAGACTATGAGAGTAACATGCATGATGTGCTGCTTCAAACTGGTAAATAAATAATCCTACCATTGTGAGGTCAGCTGCATGTTAATTCACAGCTGAATGTCTTGATTCCAGGATAATCCCATGTAGTCCCAGTTTTATCTGTGATAATAGAAACCTTTTGCATCTTTCCATTGTTGACCTGTTTACTTTCCTTGTCTTGCTGCTTGTGTGCTGTTGTTTGATTTGATCATGTTCTATTCAAAGCACTTTGTAACCTTGTTTTGGAAAGTGCTAGATAAAGTTCATTATTATTATTATTATTATTGTGGTAATGGATATGCCCATAGGGTGTGTGAGATCTAAACCAGAAGTGGGTCAGTGTACCCTGTTGTAGGATAGAATTGGTGTTTTCCAACAAGATAATTATCATATCAGTGGTCTTGTTTCACAGTTCAATGAAATGTTACTCATGACATCCACTAGCCCTTGTGGGGTTCAGGGACCCCCTAGTGATCCTTTGGGGGTTCCCCCCAAAAAATAGTTAATATAGCGGCATATCAAAACAAATCCTGTTTGGGAACTAGAGCAGTTTGTGAACCGCTGCACTATAGCCTATAACCAAATACATACATGACTCATTACACTTCATTCATAATAATTATTTGCAGCCTTCCCAACAACAACAGTCGTCATGTCTCACAATCGGGATAGGTTAAATATAGGGCTATTCTACCAGCAGTCAATTGTCAATACGTTCCCAGTGGACAAGGCTTGTTGACTTCTCTTTTGACAATGAATAAAAACCCTTTGCTCTGTTGTTGATATGTTATTCTTGATCTTGAAAAGGGATACGGGCAAAACATAAACTCTCACTCACATTCACTCAGACTGAAAGCCCGCAGCCAGTGGCTCCGGTATTGTCTGGTTGCCTGGCAACTGTCGGCGTGGCGTGGTTGCTAGGGCCATGTGGGAAGAGGGGGGGAGGTATAGTGCTGCTCTGATTTCCAGCAGCTCCCTGGTCCTCAACGTCAGGGCCGGGGGCCCGTGAGGGTCCATTTGGTTCCATTTGTGCACACTCAGAGTTAATCAACACTGAGCACTTTATTTTATTGGCGTTCACAGATGTGGAGAAAAAAATATATCCATTTGTACACTCTTGAATTGCAGATCTGAGGGTCCATATTATGGACCCCTTGTGGACCCCGGGTCAGACATTGAGAAACAGTGTTCTAGCTGAATTGAGGCAGTCGGTAGGGAGAAGCCCCCCGTCCAACACACACACACACACACTGAACAATAGAAGCCGTGCCAATGAGCCTGGGGCAGTGGGGCTAGTCAGACAAGCCCTTGTTCGGGGTCACGCTGTGTTCAATCCTGCGGTCCGCCATGACTAATTAACTTACAGAGAAGTGTCGTTAGGACATCTGATGATGCATCCATCAAAGGCACATGGCCTTGGAAATCAAAACTAACGTGATGGTCTGGACCTTCTGCTGGCAACTTACTTGCTCAAGGTGTTGACATGCTCAAAAAGACATGAAAATGAAATGGAAGGGGCAGTAGAGCAAACACAGCATTGTGAAGGGCTTGTGCAGGCTATTAAGAAATATTTGGAAACTGCAACACTACTAGGCCAGGCCTACTATGTAAACACAGAGTGACCAATGTAGATAAAGTAGTTGGGACTATTATACTGTACGTGGTTATAATTTTAATAGTGTCACCTACACAGCAGGTGGCAATGTTGATCAAGAAATTTGCACACACACAAAAAGTATCATGAAAGTATTAATTAGACAACAGTTGTTTTAGCATAGGCTATTTGCTGATAATAGGCCATAGATGCTAAAACACTGGAATCCAGTACAAAATAACCCAGATACCCACTGTGATAAAACCAGAACGTTTTATTATTTTTGTAATACCATATATAATGCAATTGCATATCTTTGGCGAAAATAAATTTTATAAACATTTTATCAACAGAGGTTAGCATACAAAAACCAAAAAGGTATGTCTGTCTAACAGACAGGACAGACAAACTGACACAAACAGATACTGGGTTGGCAGCTTTAGTCAAATGCAACAAAAATGCTCATCATTACCATAATGATTGCAACACAATTTTGAAAAATAAAAATTACTTAGTATTCCAATAACAGCTGTCAAGCAATGAAGCAGTCATATGCAGTTTTCAGGTTGCACAAGTCCAGGGACACCATTAACTATTAGGTAGCTCTTCTAACATTCACTCAGTCAGAATCATGCCCAAGTTACACTCTGTCGTACAACTTTGTCACACCGCAGAAACAGCCGATCTACAAGCTCACAAGGCATTGCATCGACCATCGTACAACTTAGAAAACTTTGACACCAACAGAGTATTTCTCTTGCAAGTGCTACAGAAGGAACAAGCACTAGAATTCCTCACCAGCCCTCCCTTACACTCAGACTTAAGTTTGACAAACTATACAGCAGCAGCCTGGGGGAATACGTTAAGTCTTTTATGGTTTTGAGGTGTTCAAAATGGCTATTCAAACACCACAAAACAATACTTGGAAGCATGAGTTATCAATGGCAGTGAGTGTTAATCATTTTGATGATGGCAATTAAATTATCCATATATGTGGAAGGATTACCAACAAATTTAGCTTGTGATTAGTTTTTTTTTTTCTTCTTTTTTTTGTCAAACAAAAATAATTAAAATAATTAAAATAAGATAAACCATATATCAAATAAAGGTTTTAAAATTATTAAATTAAAGTTCTCCATTCAAGAAATCCAACATGGGGAATGTCTGTCCATCTGAAAAGTCTACCCCTGCTCTTTCTGTACATCCTTTTTGGCAACTTAAAAGGTTTCAGGATCAATAATGTTAATCAGTGGCTTTCTAACCAATCTCACAAAAAAGGACAAAACATGAGGATGCCTGGCAGAGTGGCAGTTAAACATCTGCTCATAGACCATGTACATTGGCAATATAAGTGTATTGTGTTGCTATAAAACAATATTAAAGAAATAGTTGTATTGCAGTGAAATAAAGTAAAGGAAAAAGAAAACAATATTCTTATTTATCAAGATGAATTCAAAGGGAGAAAAGAAATGCACCTATAGCAGAAGTCACTCCTTTCAAATTACAATTGTACGAAATAATAATATTTCAATAAACCCATAAATTAATGTCATAAATAGCTTTATGATTAAATGAACAACAATTTGTTCTTTCTTTTCACAGCTAAACAAGACCAGTGTATGCACATTGTCATTTTCTTTTTAAAGAACTGAGTCTTACTTCTAAACAGTTCCCCAGTCTAAAGCAACAACAACAACAAAAAAGAAGTAAACCAAAGGTTTGATTCGTCACTGTACTGGTGGTCAGATTGCTCTTGTGAGTGATTTTGCAAACTGAGGCAATGCTACCGTCAGTCACATTTAGCTAAACTCTGGCAGCAGGACAACAGGGTGACCACGGACCATATTCACACACACACATCAACCATCTGGGGGTCGGAAACCCCACTTTGACAGTGTATTATTGTATGACTTTAAGCTATATGATCAGGGACTTATTTGAATACATAAGGGTTATTTGAACCAATCTTCTGTATGGTAGAGCATAAATGGGCAAATGGCGGCCCGGGGGCCACATGCGGCCCTCACTTTCACTTAATGCAGCCCGCAGGTTTTTATCGGAATACTGATATAGTATTGTTTTCAGCCGTTACAATTCCAAACATGCAAACATGACCTGCGTCTATATTAGTAGCTTAGTATTAAAATGGTATTGTAAAAATAAAAACTTTTCAGGATTCCAATTCAAAAATAGCAACAAATTATTAAAGAATAAATAGAAGATCTACACACTCAAAACGCGTCGCACCGCGTTTTGAGCTTGTAGATCTGCTATTATTTTTTTTATAACAGTATATGAAATGTGGCCCTCTGGTGTGAGTGTGTAACTAGAGTGGCCCTCTCCAGTTCCAAAGTTGCTCACCCCTGTGGTAGAGCATGTTAATGCATTATAATTGACACATCTGGGTAGTGGTTGGAGGTGGTCTCCCTGAGACATTTCAACCCTGTTGCAACAATCTCAATTAAATCTTTTGCCATCGTTATTGACATAATGCACAGACAACTCACAGATTGTATGGCTTTAAGTGTAGTATGGCCGCCTTGGCCGGCTTGTGAATATGGTCAATGGCCTTAACAGTTGAATTTCAGTGGCACCGGAAAATGTTTGGCACTGTTCATGCAAACTACACTAAACAGTCATTGTGACACAACAAAGGCAATTCAGCCAAATATTTGTTTTTTTTCCATATGAGAGGAATACAAGTTAAAATGCATTTCGGGTTCGCTACAACTGCACCCTATTCCTCGATTCTTTTGAAGTTTTGTGTGATGCAACTTTTGTAAGAAGACTGGTCTTTCTTTCCTCCATAAGTCACTCGCAACTTCCTCTCACTGAACTGCGTGCTGTCAACTGACAACAACCTCCCTGTGTCACAGCTCAATAGGAGAGCACACACTTCCTTATTTTGTTCTAGGAGGAAGAGCGAGCCGGAGACCATGTCAGCCGGGCAGAGCCGTGTGCACAACACAAACGCTGGACAAGTCTGTAACATTTCACCCACTGACTGAGCAAGAACACTCCCTTTGGCACCACACATGCATGCTCAATTCTCTCTCGCAAAGACTGCATTGTCTCCCACTTCTTCAGTCTAGATTCTCTATACTTAGTTCATGTGAAACTAGACCAGTCCCCAAAGTAGTAAATGAACTTGCCCTCAAATATCAGTCGACAGAAATAGTCCTCCGTTCATACCAGCATCAACAAAATGATGCATACAATGTCAGTGGATTTGCTTTTTGGCCAAATCAAAAAGCGCTAAGTGCATGGGATAAAACCGAGGAGAACATACAGGGAAAATATGAGGCAACTACTGGCCTCATGACGGAAATGTTAAGTCTGGTTTATACTTCGACGTACAATGGAGTCCCATGGCAAAAAAAACAGCAGATCTATAAGCTCACAATGCATCGCAGTGCGTCACGGCGTGAGATGGGAGTTTTGACATGGCCCGTCATTATGACTAAATACAAATTAGGCATTAGTCTTCTGAATGTCAGCCCACTCTGTATTAAAAAAGGACCAAAAGAAACATCACAGATAAAAATCCAACAATGTCAATTTAACTCTGAGTGTAAAAATGGACCCGTAAGAAGCACAGCATCCAACCATAACGCAAACCGACGTCTCTCTCATAATACGTCTCATAGCGGGCTGTTACGGTATAGCTGCAGCAATGCTGAGAATAAAGAATAAATGTTTCTTTACATCAGGGGTTACCCTAAACCGAGGCAGTATGAATAACTAATAGGTCAATATTTGACCTGGAGCAACGGTAGCCAGACCGACTACGGTACATAGAACACTTTCCCGTCATGCCAATTTTCCAGCCATTTTAAACTTGGGCTCAAGTAAACATGCACTTAATCCCACATGTATGATGCACGCATACATCTATTAGTGGCATATGTTAGCACATTGTCAACGTCTGCCATGCCAAGGACTGGACTAAGCCACTACACCTTGCATAGGTTGTGAGCAGGAAAAATTAACAGGCGGCGAGTTGTAACGTTTGTACACAAATCACACACACAAATCCAAGCTGGGCTAGGCGGGATTGATAAATTGAGTGGGTTTGCAAAACATTGTATAGCCTTCCTTTATAGCACTGTAATGGACTTGGCTTCACAAATCGTAGCAAACTACTTACAGACAACTTATATACTACATTTGGCAGTGGCTGATTTTTGCTATTACCTTACCGCTGTGCTAAATCCTGAAAAGAAATGTAATGAGGTTAGCTGATGATATGAACATAATACTACTTCATTCATTCATGTAAATGCAAGGCTTAACCAGTGTACACAACCCAGAAAAAAAATACCACCATTTAAATGACGTTAAAAAGAGCAGTTAAGGTTGTGGATTAATTATTGCATCTCTCTTTAAAGACCAAGAATGCCTTTCAAAAACAGTGGCTTTTTTTCTTCTTCTGTTCTTCAGCACAAAAAGGAGGAGGAACTGACTACACCGGGAGGTTAGAATTTGTTTCTTACAAACATGCACTCATTTGCTTCATAAATAGATTCACTTGGAAGAGGATACAGGTTCGAGGAGGAAGCATGCAAACGCTTTGAGTTATAAAACCTTCAGCTTTTCCCATTTTTGTCTTTTTAGGAGAAAAAAATGACATGACTGGATGTAGTCCAGCGGAAGCGGGCAGGTCATTTTGGATAGGTATTATGATGTTTCTCCTTAGCCCAGACAGTTAACCCCGCGTTACAAAAGTCTCTATATGGCTTTGTTCTCCTGCGTGAACGATAACTATTGCCATTTGTTTTCTTCGACAGGGGATTTCCCAAAAAACAAACAAACAAACGAACAAAAAATAAAAGGCTCAAAATGGCCAATCAGCGTTCGGATAAGGAGAAGGAGGCACACCAGGACACATCATCGGGGGGGTCAGAGGCTAGTAGGGACCGACGGGGTCAGGAGGAGAAATCGATGAGAAATCGTTCATTTCCTGCTCAGTTTTTTGCTCTTGACGACTGTGCGTTTGGAGACCTCCGTGCAGCTGCGGACGCCGGCCAGGTGCAGCAGAGAGCCCGCCGCCTCCTTCAGCTCTTCGTCCAACTCCGGCTTGACCTCGCGTCGCGCCCTCTTGCCCGCCGCGGGCCACTTGGCGGAGGAGGAGGGCGGCGTGCGCCGTGAAGTGGGCTGGTGGTGGGGGGCGGCGCCCCTCTCGTCCCAGAGGTCGGAGTCCT
Source organism: Protomyctophum parallelum (assembly GCF_964188405.1). Lineage (NCBI taxonomy): Eukaryota > Metazoa > Chordata > Actinopteri > Myctophiformes > Myctophidae > Protomyctophum > Protomyctophum parallelum. Next base: position 19,570,373 of record NC_139704.1, on the reverse strand, counting down.
CCGTGTCGCTGTGGAAGCCCTCGCTGCCGGCGCGCCGCGTCTGCCCGCGCTGGTCGCTGCCGCAGCCTCCTCCGTCGTCCAGGGAGGACATCGAAGAGGAGGAAGAGTGCGAGGAGCAGCGCTGCAGCGCCACGCTGCTGTAGTTGTGGTCTTGCTTGGGATCGCTGCTCACCACGACCGTGTCGGGGCGGGACAGGTCCAGTGGACTGTCGGAATCGCCTGGTGAACAACAGGGATTCCCCCACAAGAACAATGTGAACATTCTGGTGAGTGTACGCACAGCACTAAAGCAGGTTTAAACAGAGACGGTTTAAAAGCTGCAATCAAACAAACTTGTTTGAATTGATCAAATGTTCATTAAATTTAACAAACTGCATGTAGTGTATGTTCATACATATATGTCGCACATCTACAGCGTTTGGAGGTGCTTTACTGGTTGACAAGAAGTAGTACTGTCTGAATCTCATACGCACAATATCCCCTCTGGGCAAGCAGGGATTCCCTTTTGACTGAACGGTAGAAATGTGGTCTCTGAAGTGGGAGTGGGTAAAACTTATGGATTGCAGCTTTAAGTCAAAGGATGCTTAATGAATGCAATGGAAGTCTTCGCATACTTCCACTGAAGTGCCTTTAGAAAATCTATACGTGTGAAAATCTGTTACTCGCCTCGGGACAACAGACAAAAGGATGAGTCAAGGAATATGCTAATATGCTATATAAAAAAACGTAAACAGGTGGAACCACGGCTCATAAATGTACAGCACAAAAAAGTAATAAATCATGCAATGGATGGGTGGGTGGAGCTGGCACGTGATGAGAGAAACCAAGCGGAGCAGAACTAAAAACAATGGCGGCGTGCGTGGTGGGTGTGCGGCCTCTTACATGGGTCGACGTGGTGCCCGGGGGCCGAGTTTAAGAGCATCATGGCAGTGGCTGCGTCAATGTCAGACTCTGGAAGAGGAGAGAACATGCATGATGGTCAGTCCTGAGGTTTCAGAGCGGTAGGGCTGTAGTGTTTTGTTTTTGACAGCAAATCTTTGATTTAGTTTTAGTCATTGTCTTTTGAATCATTTTCATTTAGTTTTAGTAATGGTAGTCGACGAACATGTTTCGTCGGATTAGTCGACGAAATAAACACTGAGTGGTTCTTTATCTCCATCTGTCCCCGGAACAATGTGACTCAGGTTGGTGTGTCAGGAAAATAGGGGTGAAATAGATCGCAGTCGATTGTAAAGAACAATCGATCATTTAATAAAATATTCAATCAGTCAATCAGGTGTTGGCTAACAATGGCCTGTAAAATGTCAGTGTTTCTACAATAAACAAAACAGTGCATTGAGCAGAGCTGCTTGCGGACCACTCATCCTTTTACACTGCAGGATGGATTCAGGCCAACCGGTGCCATGTTTACATTGTATCCAATCTTTACAGTTCTAAAGCAAAGGCACCATAACTCACTTGAGGGGCTGTAAATTATTAATGATTATGTTGAGACTGAGTGCTCCGCTCTCAGCACCGGCTAAACCTCTGTGCCTGTCGTCAAGGTAACGAAAGCGTGAGGCTGAGGAGGGAGAGAGAGGGGTCTGAGACCATCATGGTCTACAATACATGAGGCATCTATGACTTGAATGGATACAAAAATAAATAAAAACGCAACCCAAAAAAAAACAATGACAACACAATATTGTTGAGGATGAAAGCATAGTGATGCTTGAATGCACTGTGACTGAAATATGCAGAAGCAATGTAAAAAACAACAACACACACACACGCACACACAAACGCGCGCGCGCATGCGCACACACACACACACACACACACACACAGAACTGGAGTGAAGGGATATCATTTCATAGCAGGTATTGATCGATCGGGCCGTGGAATTTAGTACCGACTGAACCTTAACAAAGCTTCACGTGGGGTCCGGTAGGGAAGTCTGGAGAGAGACAGGTAGCCATGTTGGACACTCACCTTTCAATGAACAGCCTTGCAGGAAGAGATGGCGAGGAGGTGAAGAGGCACTGCATAGGGAAACGTAAAGACACAATTACAGTATGGCCCTACCAGCCTCATTTAACCACTAAGTAGGAAAAGAAATCACACCTGCGTGAAGTGAGGAGCGATCTTATCATCATCATACATGATCTCATTCCGGCCAATAAGAATTTGCGTCCTCACCTTCGTCATCAATGTTTGTGTTATGCAATGTTTGTGTTCACACTCATTGTCAATGGCATTTAATATTTGTGGACGCAAAAGTTGTGCACATACACCAAAAGCTGGACATAAGAGGCTATCGCCCCTTAAAATCAGCCAATCTACAAGCTCATATGGCGTTGTGACGCAACGTGCACTGTTGTGTGCTTGTAGATCTAGTTTCATTGCTTTTGAACTTTTGAGTGTGGCCCGGGAGTCAACCAGGGGTCCTTGAGGGGGTTCCACGGGTCCCCGGCTAAATTATTGATAGTTTGGAACCAAGTGGACACTTACAGGTCTGTAAAAACAACACCAAGAGTGTACAAATGGGACATTTATGTCAGGTGATAAGCAATTCACCGCGGCGAGTGACGTAATGTTGTAGTTTTCTAACTTTAGAAAACTACACCCAAGCGGTGATAAGTGATCACCTCAAACTGGAGTATGAATGGGCCTTGAGGGCTCACATCCCTACTAGAATGAATGGGGATGTGTGTGAGGGCTCACGTCCCTACTATAATGAAATGGTGTGTGTGTGTGTGTGTGTGTGTGTGTGTGTGTGTGTGTGTGTGTGTGTGTGTGAGGGCTCACCTGGGTGGGGAGGCGGGCGGCGTGCAGAAGGCATGTGCGGCAGGGTAGTGCTGCTTCCTAAGAGCTTGGATCAGGTTGGGTCGGTACTCGGGGTCGACACACCACAGAGAACCCTTTCCATTGGCCTGCAGTACGAAAAAGGAGGGAGAACTCGTTAGGTAACACAGAACATTAGAAGCCTATGGCTATGCTGTCATTACAGGACATTAGAAGCCTATGGCTATGCTGTCATCTTTTTTGTAAGGTTTTGATCGTGTGCATGGCTGGGAAGCGTTGAGCCTTGATCATTCAATAACCGTAGCCACTTTTTTTTTTTTTTTTTTAAGATATTTTTTAAGACAGACAGTTGGCTGACAGGAAACGGGAGAGAGATGGGGGGATGACATGCAGTAAAGGCCGTGTCGGGTCCGGGAGTCGAACCCGCGGCACACTGCGACTGGATTACCAGTCCGGTGCCCAGACCGTTACGCTACGGCCTGGGCCACCGTAGCCACTTTTAACCCAGTGTCTGTAATCTATTTTGGCCATAGAATTGAAGGAAAGAAATCTTTCTCCAAACTTTTTCTAAAATAGCTGATCTATAAGCTCACAACACGCTTGTAAATGTCACAAAACCCAATTGCCTGAAATGTTCACTTTGACAAGCCAGACACATCTTTGACAAAACAGGAGTCAAGAACAAAACAATGCAAAACAAAAGATTGGACTCTTCAATAAGGATGTCTGGTGCACTCGAATTGTTCTACTAGTAGTATAGTGTAGTGTGTACTGTCTGTCAGTAGTTCCCATTTACACAATACAATAGTGTGTACTAGCATAATTTCTGAAGGACTGAGATTGTAAAGAACAGAGTGAGTGACACAAAATCATTACCCTTGTTATTTGTCAGCCAAAGTGAGATGCACAGTTACACACACACAGAGTGACTACGGTATGCAGGTATGTTGGTTGGTATGGGTGCAGTATGTTGTTTATACTCTCTATATGACAAAGTACTGCTATATGGCTGCTGGGTGGTGTTGACAAGGATTCTAGTTGCTAAATTTGTCAAACGTCATTTGGCTTTGACCAGCTGTCAGAGGAAAAATATTAACACAAATAGACATTAGCAGTCATTTATTCGAACTCCACCGCATTTTAATGGGAGTAATTTCAGCTCCGAAAACAATTTGGTGAAAAGGGAAATGCAATTTATAAATGAGGCTAAAGTGTCGTCACCCAGGCTTCCGCTCAGGCGTGAAAAAGGCTTCCCTCCCGATTCAAAGCTAAAAATAATCAAACAGGTTAGGTCTCAAATGACCAACACACAGAGCCTACCCCAGCAGCCTACCACAAATTCCTTCAGAGCTAGAAATGTGCAAAAAGGAGGAACACACACACACACACACACACACACACACACACACACACACACACACACGTCAGCAGTATGTGAGGAATGAGTTTTGCCTGCGAGTGTGCGCAAATGGTCGCCTTATCTCATGGCGGTGTATTCTTACCCAAGTCTGGGGAGGGAGGGAGAGGGAGGGAGCGAGGGAGCGAGGGAGGGAGGGAGGGAGGAGGAGAATAACCTTGACTCAGATTACCAGCCAGCTCAGAGGCAGGAAGGAGGAAACGTCACCATGGCAACGGAAACCACCAAAGCAGTGTCATGTGAAACCTGGTGCTGGTGTCTCTCTCTCTCTCGGCAGACTTGCGAGGGCTCACTCCATGCGGCTCACCTGCATTCTGAGCACCCGCACTAGAAGTACCGGCCTCACACCGCCCGACCGACACCGACAGACAACCACCACCGCTAACCGGCTCTCACTAGAAGTACCGGCCTCACACCACCCGACAGACAACCACCACCGCTAACCGGCTCTCACAAGAAGTACCGGCCTCACACCGCCCAACAGACAACCACCACCGCTAACCGGCTCTCACTAGAAGTACCGGCCTCACACCGCCCGACCGACACCGACAGACAACCACCACCGCTAACCGGCTCTCGCCCTGGCTGACACAGCCTCGTCACTGCAGGCTCTACCAATCAATCACGTCGTCGCGTCAGCCGTCATTACTGATAAGCTTTTGCTCAAGTGGCACTCAGTGGTGGAAAAAGTACTCCAATTCTTTTACTTAAACATTTGAGTACATGTGAAACAACAACTTTTAATAATAATAATCAAAATCTTCAAAGTAACTGAAGTTTTCAAATAAATGTAGTGGAGTAAAAGTACAATATTTGCCTCTGAGATGGAGTGGAGTACAAGTAAAAGTATCTGAAATTGGAAAGTACAAATACCTGAATAATTGTATTAAGTACAGTACTTAAAATAAAGTACGTAAATTTAGTTTGTTACTTTCCACTGGTGGCACTTTGTGGTAGTGAGGTGCATGTGTGCGTGTGATGTTGTTCAATGCCGACAATACACTTTTAAAATACTTAAAAAAAAGGGCTAAAGACCAACACCCTCTCCCATCTAAAGGCAACATGTCATCATAAAACAGAGGGTTTTTTAATCAGACTATAAGATTTTGGAAAGGCAGGAGATCTTGCAGGGTCGCCATTTGCAAGAATCCAATAAGGTTGCTTTTTAGATTAGTTCCCATCATACTCCCAGTGGAAAATATGCAAGACGAAAACAATGGAGGCTCAGCTGCTACTGTTGTGTGTGCAGTCAGTGGTTTGTCCTGTTTGGTGTTGGAGAGCGCAGAGCGCAGCTACTGGTTCAGTTGTTGACAATGTAAACGTCACATGAGCATGCAGGCAAGATACAAGACAATGTAAACGTCACATGAGCATGCAGGCAAGATACAAATCAAGCATGTTTTAGTATTTTACCAGTAAATCTTTACTCTTTAACCCTGTAAGCCCCAGAGATGCTTTTTAGTAACTCTAGTAAGTAAGTAGTAACTTTAGTAATCTTATTTTAATTAATGAATATATTATTTTTTCTGTTCTTTTTTCACCTAAACATCATCATTGATGTTCATTGTGTAGTCTTGCAATACCATTGGTCATGATATTTGCATATAAATACCCCCCACAGAGGCAGAAATTCACACAACTTCAAAATCTCTGGAGCAATATTTTATGAAAATTAACCTATGACCTTTAACCTTTAACTCTGATTAAAAAAATGTAATTAAAATATATATATATATATATATATATTTTTGTGATCATTAGAATGTCTAGAACATGTTTTATTATTGTGAAAGATATCCCCCAAATGTAAATTATTAATGTATTTTTTGCAAGTAGAAATATAAAGACAATTTAAAGATAATGGGAGTCAGACATTGGAAAAGTGTCTTTAAACAGTTAAATCGCTTGAAAGGGCTTTTGGTGTGAGGCCGACAAGGCCTGGCATAACCGATGAACCACTGACTCCGTGTGTATCCCATACTACAAACTACTTTAGAAAGTAACTAAAGAAATATCACTTAATGAGGAGAGTTCAATGCATGCCATTTGCTACATGTGATTTACCATTTTCCTAAACACATCTCCAAACACACATGCTTAGAAATGTGTGCTAGATATGTCTGTTTATACATCAGCAAGTAGCACACAAGATGGACATCTTTTTCTCCATGTCGTCCTTTTCTTTGAGACATCACGGAGAACGCCGCTGCACCAGGACAGACATTAAGTGCCCTCGTTTTCCTCCGACAGGGCAAGTTGTTCATGCTTGCCACCCTCACCCGGTGTGAATGCATACTTTCTTCAGCTGTGGGCTGCTCATCTGCCATGCCTAAAACAGTTGCAATACCTCACTGTCCTGCGACAGATAAAGCCCTATCTCAGTGTGCTGTGCTTGCAGTTCTCCCTCTCTCTCCCGAGGAGGGCCTGTGACCTTGAGAGGAATTCACCCCTTATCACAGCGGAGTCAGAGGTCCTGTGACTGCTTTACAGCACCAACCACTGTTATGTGAGCCGCACTGCAGCTCTCTGCTCCACCGTTCAAACAGCAGCATACTAGGTGCATTCTCAATGCACGCACGGGTTGTTTGGGTACATGGTACAGACGAGATTATCTGCCCCGAGTCAAAAGTCAGGTCTGACATTGTCTTGGCCTAAATACAGTACATACAGTAAATAACTGGGTATACATGCATGCAGCAGCACTGCCACTAGCGTGCTTTTCTGGTTTTTGCACGTGCAGAGTTTAAATAAGATACGAGAGACGTTGCCAACTCACCTTTCCCAAACTCCGTTCCACCTTGCGGAAGCATTTGTTCAGGGACAGGTTGTGACGCACCGAGTTCTTCCAGCCAGTGGGTGCGTTGGAAAAGTAGGGGAAGTGCTCAAGAATCCACCCATAGATCTCCTTGACGGGCAAGGACTTGCTGGGCGACTGCTCGATGGCCATGTAGATGAGGAGAGAGAAGGAGAAAGGGGGTTTGGACTTCAAGGAGTCCCTTTCCCTGCCTCTGCCGTGCGACGAGGACGAAGAGGACGAGGACGGGCCCTGAATGGCCCCGGTGTCCCCCTCAATGTCAAAGAGGGGGCTGGCGCTCGGCTGGGCTTCGGGTCCTCCTAGCGTGAAATTCTGGAGCAGGTTCTCGTGGAGCCAGTTAAGATTGGTCAGCTCCTCGTCCTCAGAAGCTCCGTTGCAGTCCACGCTGGTGGCCAGTGGGCTCGCCGCGCACTCGGCCTCGGGCAGGGTCCCCGCACCGCACACACCTCCCCGGAGCCCCGCCCGCTCCTCCTGCATACCCGGAATTTCCACTTTCTTGTCTGGTGACATCCCAATGATTGGACCCATTAAACCAAGGAGGTCTGTAGAAGGGGGAGAGAGAACAAGGGTCTGTGTTAATGTAAACACAGAGGGAGAGGAAATCAAATAAACAACATTGACGGTTAACCCATTTCAAAACACGTCTGGCAATGAGAGGTAAATGGAGGTGACGCGTTGCAAATGACATGCTCTTCCACACGCTGCCGAACTTGTTTTGCTAAGGATTTCCCCCGAGTGCGGGCCCCCCAGTGTAGTCCCACATGCCTGGCTTGCCTGCTCTCTGTGCCCAATGACGAAAAATGTTCGTCGACTAGCTTTTTTTCACTGACGAAAACTAAATGGAAATGAAATGAAAACTAAGCTATGAATAACACTAAATATATTGACAATTTCGCCATAAACTCGACTAAAATGTTAGGAAGGGACTACAGATCCAGAATAAGTAAACGACAAGTCCTTTTACACTGGGTTGCATGCTGAAAAAAGGCGATCTACAAGTTCACAAGGCGTCGTGCCCAACACGTTGTGAGCTTGTAGATTGGCTATTTTCAGCAAGTGTAAAATCAGCCATTACGACGGCATCAAGGCCTTCCAAAATACATTTTAGTCGACTAAACTGAAGATTTAGTCGACTAAAATCTTCTGATATTTAGTCGACTAAAACTAGACTAACACTAAAAACATTCCAGTTGACTAAAATGTGATTAAAACCAAATGAAAATTATTCAAAAGTCTAAAACTAAATCAAAAGTTGCTGTCAAAAACAACACTATGCTGGGCCATGGCTCAATGGTCCAGACACCTTGGCTGGTAATCCAGTCTGGCAGTGGGCAGCGAGTTCGACTCCCGATCCCGACTGCCTTTACTGCATGTCTTCCCCCCATCTCTCTCCCCATTTCCTGTCAGCCTACTGTCTGTCCCTCCATAAAAAATATAAAATAAAGGCGAAAGCCACAACATTAAAAGAAACAACACCACCACTACACTGTGGCTCTACCTGGCGCTCTCTCACTGCCCCTCTCACTCGCACGCCCGGCGAGGAACGAGAGCCCCTCCACTCCCTCCTTCTAGACTCCAGCCGACGAGGACCTTTGGAGGAGAGCCTCTCGAGCGGCTGAGCTGACTTAGGGCTCCTCTCCTCAACGCCTACCTCATTTCTGATCAGACGCAGCTGCTCGTTAAGTGTAAATGAGCATGAAACCACCCGCAAAATCATGGGCCACTGCTACGAGAATGGAGTGGAGGGGCCCTCAGTCTCGCAGAGTGGATGGCTCTTAAGAAAACGCCCCCCTCTCTGGCCATAAGATCACTCAACCTGCCACATGCCCAGATGAAGTGCTGAGGAGAGTGTGAAGAGAGAGGGCTGTGGGACAGCCTTGTCCTCCTCCTCCTCCGCCTCGCAATTCAGTGGTATAATAAGAAATTGAAGATTTCCGACAGGTCTGCATACTCTGACAAGAGCCACCACAACAGCCTCCTGGGATTAATCTGCGGCCATATAGCGAGAGCACGTTATGAGCGATACTACCCAAGATGCTCTCTGCTTTGGAGCAGACACCCCATGACCTTTACAACACACTTATTTAACCCCTTTCAACCTGGCGTCCCTAGGTATTTTCGGTATGTCGTTATAGACTAAATTGAAAGTGAAAATGACAAATCTACAAGCTCGACAAGTGGTTAAACCAGTGGTACCGTGATGATTGAGTGTTTGTGTAAACACAAACATTGACGACGAAGGTGAGGACGCAAATTGTGATTGGCCCGGAATGAGATGTATGATGATGTACGATGCCTCACTTCACTTCACGCCCCTCACTTCACACGGGTGTGATTTTTTTTTAAATAATTATGCAAATTGACTAAACTTGAACAGCAATTTACCAAAGCACAGTGATACACTGTTAGTGAAGATAAGAACACTGTCAAGTGTCGTTTTTGTGTAAAGTGAGCAAAATGACACTTTGTCAGAGGTTTGGGTTATGTAGATTTAATGTAACTCCAAATATTCTCCCCGTCCTCATTGACTTACAGCACCTCGCACAGTGAAACAGGTCTCATAGCTAGGTAACTACCTCTACCAATGTGCAATTGGTCAGAATGGGTCAGAATGGGTTAAAGTTTAACCCATTCTGACCGGGCACCCATTTTGGTGTTAGCATCATGTTATGCTTTATCTATTGAAAAATAGCAGATCTACAAGCTCATATCGCGCCACCGAGTGGCGCGATATGAGCTTGTAGGTCTGCTATTTTTGAAAAATCGAAGAACGACTGACATTTTTTTTAATCTGATCTCAGGTCAGAATGGGTTTAATCAGACCAGTGTGTGTCCAGTGTAAACCTCGTATGAATCTGATCTCAGGTCAGAATGGGTTAAAATGTTTTGAGACTAGTGGAGAGAGAAAGGAAACATGGATTCAGAGTAAGGGGCTGTCGTGTAGAAAATGGTATGGGAATCGAACCAAGGAACTCACTGTCGGGCATTATGCACGTGACCTAACCACTTGGCTATCGGGTCACCCCTAAACCACTTAGTACTCAGTACATAGTGCATGAAAGAAAATTAAAAAGCTGCATATTGATAAACAGGTAACTACCGGTAGTTAACCATCTCTGTTACAGAGTAACCAAGTATATACAAGCAGGGTTATATTTCTGAAAATTACATGCATTTTCTTAACCATTTAAACCCGGCCTACAACTTTGTTGAACAAACAGTGAAAATAGATGATCTAGAGACCTATAAGCTCAGAATGATGCAACATGCTGTGAGTTTGTCAGTGCTGCAATTTTGAACAAACAAATTAAAGAAAGAAAAAGATTTTTTGAAGATTTAGCCCCACAATATTTACATTTAATCGTTAAGATTGTGACATTATCATCAAACATAAATATATTTCTCCATTCAGTCTGACGAGAAGCAGGGATGAAATGACACATGAAGGACCAGAGAGCCTTTGAGATATCAAAAGCAGAGGTTTGGAGTGGAGCCATATGGGTCCATTTGGTTTCATTTTACGCTCTCAAGAGTTAAAGATCTATAAGGATTAATTTGGTTACCAACTCCATCATTTAGCTGGGGACGACTTGGAACCCCCTCAAGGACCTCAAAACCCGATAACAAAGGAAGAACTCGACAACAGCGTGTGCGTTAGACCTGAGGCACTAACTTCAGCCACACAGGAACGCAGGTCTCCGGTGGCTCATCACGTATCCCAAGCCCCTCAGTCTACTGGGTCAGACAGGCAGATGCAAAGATACCGTACGTGTGCCCAGTGGTGGAAAGTAGTTAAGTACATTTACTTAGGTTAAAGGTTACTAGATACTTTGAAGATACATTTAGTCCATTTGAAAATAGCCGATCTACAAGCTATTTAAAAATGATTTTGAACACATGTTGAACTTGTGAAATGGGACATTCCATAAGTACATTTTGATGCCAATTTTTTTTAATATCTTTTATCCCACGATTTTGTAACCCATTTTTCACCCCTTTGTCAATTATCTAATGTGATCCTGGGCTCTACACACCCTCCGCCAACCTTGTCCGCATATATGGGGGACAAGGGGAGAGCAACGGACTTGAACTCATGCTTCCTTCATGCCCGAGTGTCCACTGTCCAAGTTGCTCCTTAACACCTGAAAGGGGGAGTTTCCCTGGTTGGACGTAGTGCTTGGAAGGAACACGTTATTCCAACCAGTTCCTTTCCCCTCCATCAGGCGGTGTGAGGGTACCTACCCTAGGGGACACGGGGAGAACAAGCAAACTCCACACAGAAAGGCCCTTTCGCCAACCCCGCCTTGGGTATGGGCACTGATGGCGCGGAGGAGGAAACACGCCGCCAGCACCCACAGCATGCCGAGCGGGAATCGAAACCAGGAACTTCTAGCTGTGAGGCAACAGCACTACAGACTGTGCCACCGTGCCCCCTTGAGTACATTTTGAGCATGGGACTTCTACTTGTAACAGAGTAGTTCTACATTGCAGTATTGATACTTTTACTTAAGTACAACATTTGAGTACTTTTTCCACCACTGCCCAAGCCTCTCAGTCTAATGGGTGTAATGCTGCATTCAGACAGGCCGATGCAAAGATACAGTGTACCGTTCATTTCATTTTCAATGGAAGCCAGCGACGTGAAGCTACAAAGCAAATCCGACGTTTGTAGCCGCTACAAAAGCTACAAAGCTGACTGGGTTAAAGTTTCTTCCAGATGCAAAGATACAAAACTACAACTTTAGCTCCGATGACGCAGCGAAGCGGACGCACACTTGATGACGTTCAGTGTCAACAAGTATGCTGTGAATCTTTGCATCTTTCCGTCTGAACGCGGCAGCATAGCTTCACAGCGCATGGCATACTTTACCACCGTATTCCTGCTCCCTGGCTTCACCACACGTCCCTCTACAGCAGCTGCCTGGCTTACGCACTTGTTATGCACATGTTACGCAGCTCAAGACACACACGGCAGCAGAACGTTGAATGTACCCAGTTATGTAGCATGATGTGATGGCTATGGCCTACTGTTACTGTCCAGTTTATGTTTTCCACGGTCGCATAGCACTGAATGTGAGGTCATGTGTAATGTCCTTATATAATATGTGTTACAGAATGCACTAGGCTTCTCTTGTTCTCTCTCTCTGCACCAATGTCACCGTCCAGGACAAACAAGGGATTCTAAAAGGCAAACTCTCATGTCCACCATTTAGCACACGGCTAAATGGTGCCGTTGATTGGAGCCGATGAGTGATTTATGGATGCCCCCTATTGTTGCCTTTGCAATCTGAACACATTTAGCATTAGAAGTTTCCAAAACATGATACTACCATGGCTGCCATTTTGTGCTTACATCATTAACCCCTCCCCCAAGTGTGACGTAAAATACAAAACGTCTGCCATATGAATTAAGATTTTCCAGTTCCTCTGGTTCTTGCCTGCGGTTTTGGCTTGCCTTCCTCGGCTAGGAACGACTCTGCATACTATTATGCCATCAGACAGTTATCTCAAAACCAGTGTGAAAAACTAAAAACCTTGTGGATGATTCTTCTGGCATAGAGATCAGTAAGTACACCAGACCAGACGTAAAATAAATGAATGGAGCCTTTCCCTTTAGAGTAAGCAGACTTGAAATCAGTCATCCTAAACTACCGTTTTGTTCAAAGAAACCTCCGTCGTCACTGGATTCAGCTCCATAATTCCGTTTGAAAATGTTGTGTAACCACACCAGCTTTCTTACATCAATCAAGACTGACAACATAGACACAAAAAGCATAACTTTGCGCTTAATCTGCATATTCGATATGAAACATTATCTTGTACCTGGTTGGTTCACAGTTTCGTTTGAAAATAAATAAATAATAATTAGGTAGGTTGAGCTTTAGTTTTTTTTACCAATAGAATAAAATACACCGATGATCACCGATCATGATCATCATGATCACAACAGGTAGGTTGTGATGGTTCATGGTCAATGAGGCCAAAGAGGACAAAGAGATGGCTTGTCCGCTCGGCTCACAACAACCTCTAATCTATGCTCTCTGTCATGTCACCATGACGACCATGCTGTCACTTCATTTAAGAGCAGAAATCTGCCAAACAAAGAGGTAATGGGGAAATAAGAAATCCATCTTGGCTGGCTCTGCCACTAAAGGACCACTCTGCAGTCTGCACTCACCCTGTACTGAACACTATCCATACCACACAATTATTAACTGTTGCCTCCATTACGATTGAAGTTTTACGACTACTGTTATTTTATTCTTTAAGCAAACATAGCAAATCTACAAGTTGGCCGAGTGAACTTCTAGATCGGCTATTTTAGCCATTTGTGTACATGTTAAATGCCTTTATTCAGGGCGCTTTACATAGATTGTGCATTACATTCACCCATTCACACACACACATTCATACACTGATGGTGGAAGAAACCATGCAAGGCACCAACCTGCACATGGGGAGCAATTAGGGGTTCAGAGTCTTGCTCAAGGACACTACAGTCTACACTAACTCTGGGGGATCCCGGGTTCGAACTGGGAACCTTGCGGTTGCCATTCGGTCACTCTACCCCTGAGCCACTGCCGCCCCTAACGCCACCATTGTACAACAAATTATAATACAGGGATGAGTGGTTAATCAGACGGAAATTCGATCATTCAGTTATTACAAAAAAAAGAAAAAAACATTCCCAAACATTCAAAACAAAATTCAATGATTCCCCCCAATCTTTCATCTCTGGGTTGTCACCCAATCCATACTGTCAAATCCCCAGAGCTCATTTAACTCTGGGCGTGTACAGAAGCGTGTCAGAGTTACAGATCTGTTAAGGACCCCATCTGGACCATTGGGTGGTCCCCGGACCTGACGTTGAGAAACAATGAGGTACTGTATCTTGAGACTTGAATAAAGGTTGGGGGGTTATGGGTGGGGGGGAGGGTGGTGCATATCCTTTCACTGCTGCTGTAAGACAGGAATTGGGTCAAGCTCTGAATTGCGTTTACAAGATGCGTGAGACAGGAGAGGGAGTTGTGCGCTGCTCGCTAACCAGCGAGGAAGGGAAGGGAGGGGTAATAGGATGGATGCCCTAGTAGTCCATTAACAAAACCTCTGCTCCACTCGCAGTCGCCATGAGGTGATAAACGTATAGAGGGGCCACAGACAACATTTCAATTCTTCAATTCAGAGGGAATTGGGGGGGGGGGGGTCTAAGGCTGTCAGCACAACAGCAACAACAAAAAGTACACAGAAGGCCTGAGGGGAACGGTCAAGACCAGACTGAGAGGAACAGCAGAAACACAGGGAGGGGATACAGGGGAGAGGAGGAAGCAAGACCATGGGAAAAAGAACAATAAGGAAACGGAAGAGACAGGCAGAGAGAGAGAGAGAGACAGACAGACAGACAGACAGACAGACAGACAGACAGACAGACAGACAGACAGACAGACAGACAGACAGACAGACAGACAGACAGACAGACAGACAAGACAGAGATAAAGCAAGGCAGAGCAAGTGTGTAAAAAGAGAGACTGAATGGCTATAAGCATGCAAGTCATCCTCAGTCTAAAATGACTGAGGATGAACTCTCTGCAAAGTAAAAGTAGAGCAATCAGAGAAGTCCAGGAGTCCAGAGTGTGTCTTACAGCTAATCTCCACTCTGCACGCAACATCCATCCAAACACATTTCCTTTTTCAGTTACATCATCCAGATTCATTCATTCATGGACACGTGGACACACACACACACACACACACAGCCAACTACAATTTTACTCAGAGTTCAATTAACTATAATGAAGAATAACCGTTTCCCAGTGAATAGGGACACTCATGGGGTTCAAGTGGTTAAAACGGATAAAGCATACATGAATTTTCAATCTGTCATATAGTGGAAACGGATAGATAAGTTTTCCTCGTGACATAAACTGTATTTTAGGGGTATTTTCATAGCGTAGTATATGACATAATGTATGAGTTTGGGTACTGGCATTTTCAGTTCACTGTCTGAAGGCAGTGGTGGGAAAAGTACTCAAATGTTTTACTAAGTAAAATACCAATACTAGAATGTAGAACTACTCCGTTACAAGTAAAAGTCCCGTATTCAAAATGGACTTGAGTAAAAGTACAAAACTATTGGCATCAAAGTGTACTTAAAAGTACCAAAAGTAGAAAGTGCCGTACTAATTATGCCGAAAGTCCCATTTCATGTTTTCAAATGTCTAAAGATATTTTGAAAATAGCTGAAAATAGCTATCTACAAGCTCACAATGCGTCAAATGTACTGTACATAGGTCTGAAGTGATTAATGTATGTTTTGTAATAATAATAAAAATCTACAAAGTAACTAGTAGCTGAAGTAGTCAAATAATTGTAGTGGAGTAAAAGTAAAATATCTTTCTCTGAAATGTAGTGGGATAGACGTAAAAGTACTGAAAGTTTGACATACTCAAGAAAGTACAAATACGTCAAAATTGTACTTAAGTACAGTACTTAAGTAAATGTTACTTTCCACCATTGACTGTAGATCAAATATCAACTGCTGCAGTTAGAAGAGTCTACCAAAAAACATATATAGAGATATAAAAAGGATTTTTTAAATGTAACAGTTGATCGTTGATCCCGTGTTTATATCCATCGTGAGCAATTATGTCAATGAAGAATTACAGAAACGTCACAGGTTTGGCAAATTTAAAAAAAAATAACCCTGATTGTGCAGCAGGTCTGAATTTGACAGGTGTGGCTAACGTTCTGTCACAAGAGCATACTGTGAATACCTTCCCCCTCCTCCATTCCCTAACCCTATCGCTGCCGTCTCACTGAAGCCTTCTATCTCCATACCGCATTTAAACTTTTTTACTTATATTTTGGGGCTTTTCTGCCTTTAATTGGACTAGAGCGGTGCCCATTGGGCAATGGCCTACTTGGAACGATGCAAGTTGGAAATACCCCACCCAGTTATGTGTCCCTTTATGCCCATATATGGAGTCATTTGTCAGGGGCATGCCCAAATATGCAGATGTCAGAACATATTGTGATGTCAGAACAGCTCCATATATGGAGATCTAGGGCCTCTGTCCAGAGCCTGAGCAGAGTGAGGACTTTTGTGGCGGTTCTAGGTCCAACCGACTCAAGTCCGGGCACTACACTCCCTGTGGGGGTGTGGAACGCGTGGCGAATTTGATGTCAGTGGGACGAATGGTTCACGAGTTACGTGGATTAGACGTATACACATACACACAGACTTGGAGCATTTATAAATACTAGACCGGTGCCTGGCTGTAGAGCACTGAGTCGGTAACGATGGAAGTTGGAGATCCATCCCCCACCCGGCTATGCAATACCCGTTGTACCCGTATCAGAGTATCCGTTCCACCCATCTGTCTGTGTCCCTTTTATGCCCATATATGGAGATTTCTGTAGCTGTCTCTCTGTGACCCTTTATTCCTATATATGGAGTTCTGTGTCAGGCATGCCTAAATATGGAGTGTGGTGATGTCAGGCATGCCCAGATAATAGATATGGAGTGTTGTAATGTCAGAACAGGCCAGCTCCATATACTGTATGGACACTGGGCAGGGTCCAGTGCCAAGGCAGAGGCCTTTTGTGGCGTTTCTGGACAACCGTGAGTCCGACCAACTTGACACCGGGCACTGCACTCCCTGTGGTGGTGTGGAACGTGTGTGTTCTGTTGCGTGTGTCGAATTTGCACACACACACACACACACACACACACACACACACACACACACACACACACACACACACACACACACACACACACACACACACACACACACACACACACCTTTATTTGTATTCACATTTTACAAGAAATGTCTTGAACACAAACAATAGTGGATGTGCAAACTTGAGAAAACTCTACAACAAGTGCTTCAGATACAGATCACGGGTACAGAAAGCATCGCCTTCTCCATATATGGCGACTGCCAATTATTGCAGACACTGAACAAGATTATTATAAGAATATTGACAGGAACAGGGAGAGTGTCAGAACTGTGTCACACAAATGTAGTGAAAATACCGGATCTCCAAGCTCACAACGCTGATGCGTTGTGAGCTTTTGCATCAGCAAGTTTTCTTAAATGTAATAATAAAACAAAGACCGGTCACGGCAACCCTAGACGCTTTCAGCACAACATGGGCAGCCAAAAGACACACTCATTCCTTGTAGTTTAACTACTTTCACCCTGGCTGACGTATTTTGGGGCATAACCGCATGAACCCTAGCGTCCCTAATCGGGGCGAACATAGTCGACCTACATGCTCACAATCAATGAGTTGCAGATTTGGTGTAGAAGGGAAAAGGAGAGGGCCAAGTACAGACTCACAGGGGACCCCGGTTAAAATGTTTAAGTGGTTAACCCTTTTACTGCTGCCATTTATTGAGAAATTAGGACCTAATTCATGCCAGCATTTTTTTAATTTGAGCTCTTATTTTGAAAAGCCACATTTTGCCTCAACCGGAAGTGAGCTTATCCCTGCCAGCTTTACGTTGCCAAGACAACCTTTGTTTACATGATCGAAAAATGCCGGTACATTTTTGCACTCCACAACGTCGGCTCGTGCCGTCAAAGAAACGCTGTTTTGACCAAAAATGCCATCTGGGACAAGGAATAGGAGATACAGGCGATTGAAAGAAACGGATAGAATGGATTCTTATGGCGACGGTGAATTAATATGAACGATCCAGTGCAGTGCTAACAACAGTGCTAGCTAACCGGCTAACGTGAGTAGCATTATGGCTTGATCAATCATATGCACTAATAAAGGGCAATTGCCGAAGGGCTTCGGCAATGGCAGCAAGCGTTAATATCAAATTAATGCTTCAATTGCCGAAGGGCTTCGGCAATGGCAGGAAGACGGTTAATAGCTCAATATTGATTCACTAGT
The DNA here is from genome assembly GCF_964188405.1 of Protomyctophum parallelum. Lineage (NCBI taxonomy): Eukaryota > Metazoa > Chordata > Actinopteri > Myctophiformes > Myctophidae > Protomyctophum > Protomyctophum parallelum. Next base: position 19,552,449 of record NC_139704.1, on the reverse strand, counting down.
TTGAAAGTTTGTTAACAACAGTATTCAGAGGTTTCCATGCGGTTATAGGAAAGTCTGTCATGACGCAATAAAACAATCACTGTACTAGTGATGGTTCTTTCAATTAAAAAATGTAGGCATTTAGCAGACACTCTTAATCCTGAGCGAATTACAGTAAGCATCAAATACATACAGTACAAATAGTCATAAATAATCATAAGAAAGCTAAGAACCTAGCATCTGTCTAACATTACAAAAACTGTACAGTAAAGGTCCTTGCGGACTGGACGCGTTTTTCGGAAAACCGGCGGAAAAACGCTGGTAAAAATCAGAAAAACGCAGCAGTGTGCACCGCAGGGACCTTAAAGCTATAGAGTATTACACTATAGAGCATAGTGGCTCAATTACATAAATTGAGCCTTTGCATATGCCTGTAAGGTCGCCGAGGCTAGGACAAGTGCTACGGGCTAAGATGGAGTCTGAACAGGTGGCTTTTCAGACTACAGCGAAAGACCAAATGTCTTAATATCATGTCTTAGCTCCCGTGGAACCTCGACAGGTACCAGTATATACGATCCGGAACTATTGCCCAGTACAAATGAGTTGAGTTGAACCGGCACTATGCAGCGGGAAAGCAACATATGAGACCTGCGATTAGCCTCAAGGAACCATAAGGTTTTTTTTGCCCATCAGTGCACCCTATGACCTCTCATCTGGGCCCTGGGGTGCTGGAGAGCACTTATCCACTTCTAAGTGCTGCTCTAGAACGCTGCTATTTAAATATCAACAAAGGGAAGCTAGCGAGGCTCACACACAAAAAAAGTCCCTCCAAGCACAGGAAGTGTTTTAATGCGATTACGGTGAGCCAATTACCATTCGCTGTTATGATTATCGCCCTTATCACTGCTCTTATCAAAAGGCATCAAAGAGAGAGGGGTGGCTGTGTGTAATGGAGCACTAGGCTGTGCAGGGTGGAGGAGAGAGAACAGAGCTAATGAGCTCAACTAGCCTGTTGACTGCCGCTCATCCTTGAAAATACACCAAAGCTGCACTGATACTGACCCAGTGGCTCATCTGCAAGTTAAAACAGTCCGGTGCACTGCTGGTCCAATCAAACAGTCCAGTGCACTGCTGGTCCAATCACATGTGCAAACAGGCAGACGCCAACAGCAGGTGCCAAGGCACTCCGCCCCCCCCCCCCCCCGCCCCCCCTTCAAACAGCTCCTTTATGCCGTTAAGCACTTAGCCTATTGAACAAAAAAAACACAAAGACAATTATTGGACACCCTTTCATGGCAAATTCTGGTATTCCATGTCAAATATTGACACAGAACTGTGAAGAACTGAGGCGAGAGACGAGATCACCGGCAACAAAATGACGAGTTCGGATTGAGACGTTTTGTGCGGGAGATGGTGATGTAAGAGACAGCATACCAGGGGCCAATCTCACAATCAGTACTCAGTTGCCAGGGCAGCGAATGCTGTTAAGGGAAGCAATTGTACTCATGTCTGTGCATGAAGAGAGAGCCTAATGTGGGGAGATCAATACGTACTCTCAAAAACGCTGAGGCCAGCAGTCTACTCCCATTCTCCGCAAACCTGTCTGACAAAGAGAAGCTCTGGGAGGGGCCAGGGCCAAGCCGGATATCATGATACCACTTCACAGGGCCAGAACCCATCCTGCATGCTCACCTGTACTTACAGCTGGGCAATTAACCAAAAGAAACATAGCCGAAACGACATTTAGAGCCTCTAACCAACTTTTAATATACTTTGTTGTACGTCAAGTGATGAAAATAAGTTTTCAATGTAATGGGTCCCAGGACCCAGGGGTGGTCTTTTAGATGGGTCCCAGGGACATTTTATGTGTCCCACTTCAACAACGTTAGAGTACAGTACTGAGTACAGTATTGCATCCCAGGACCCCCAGTGGGAGACATGATTGCGTCCTTTCTCAATTTATTTTAGTGCATCACGCAAACATAACAAAAATAGCCGGTCTAGAAGCTCATAGCATTGCATTGCACTTTGATCCCGATCACAGATTGTTTTTCTCATGATCAGATGTTTAGGCCTGTCACAAAGATACAAAATGATATTATACTATATATCTGACTTTTATAACACTTAAATGGTATAAAAGATTGGTTTCTCCAGATAGGGTAAATTGCTGATCACCGATCGGTGGTCGATTGATCAGAGCATCTCTACTTTACTCTAAGAAATAACACTGATTTGAAGTCATATCACCGAGACATAACTTGTACCTTACAACTACCAAAGATTCCACTAGAATACTCTCCAGTCAATAACAGGACAAGACAGAGAGAGCTCAGCCAAATACTCCTGAACCTGCTACGGAGCTGGTCTGAATGACACAGCCTCGCACAGGTGTATACCACACCCTCTTTCCAAGAGCTGAACCAGTTGAAACAAACCAAGTTACACCTATGTAATAGATACACAAAGGTGTGTCTCAGAATCCCATGGCAAGGGTTGTTATTTGAAACCCTAACCGATATTTAGGCTACAAGCCTACAGTCTGGCTACAGCTACTTTCGTCTTTAGTGTGTGTGAGTGTGAGTGTGAGTGTGTGCATTTTCCTGGTCACAAGAGAAATGCTTGTTTTTATGTTAAATTAGAAAAGGATTCAAGCGTTATGGTTAGGATTAGGCATATTAAGTACAGCTTAAGGATTGCACTTGGAGTTCTACCTGATTTATACCTAGTTGCATGTCGACATTGCGCACCACAGAAATATATAATATGTGCTGTGAGTGTGATGAGATGTGAGCTTGCAGATCAGCTATTTTTGGCTTTAAAATGGCAAAAACAATAAATAGAAATTAATAGAAATGGCATTCATAAAAAAGCTGTCTTAAAACACTGATGTCCTGTCAAGTATACTAGTAATACAAACTGTACTAGTGTGTGTGTGTGTGTGTGTGTGTGTGTGTGTGTGTGTGTGTGTGTGTGTGTGTGTGTGTGTGTGTGTGTGTGTGTGTGTGTGCGTGCGTGTGTGTGTTCAAGTGCAAGTGAATGTGTGAGAACTAGAGTTAGCCAGCCAAGTGAAGGTCTTCTTTGAGGAGTCTGTGATCCAGTTTCAAGACTAGGTCAAACTCTCTCACACACAACACACACATACACACACACCAACAACAACAAACAGAATAGAATATTCCTGCATGTCACTACTAGGGGCATTGTTACACTACATGGTATGTTTATTAAATTAAATAAGACTACATCACAGTAAGAATGGATCTACTCTTGTCCCTGAGGTGAAAGCAAACAAGAGCTCAAGCTCGCACAAAGCCAAATACAATTGGCCCTGCATTCTTCTCGTACAAAGGAGCAGTTGTTTTTGCTCAAGTAAAGTTTCAAAAGTACTCAGTATTCGACTCACAGTATTAAACAGAGGGAAGGAAACACCTCCTGCCTGTTCAGGAAGTTCATTTTCAGCAAACAAATTGTCACACACAGACAGACAGTTGGGCCTGCTCGTGTACTGATACAGTATGGTTGACCGTCCACACGAGTACATGGTCTTAAGAGTGTACATATGTAACCAAATGGGCCCATAAGGGTCCATATGGTTACATATGTAGTTTATGTACACACTTTATCTACATTATGTTAAGTAAATTAGTTACATACAAATTGTTACAGAGTAACAGGGGATTTTATTGTGTACTTTAGGTCTTAGAGCCTACAAATCCACCCATTTTCAAACTTTTAGTTAGTCTACCCTAGTCGATTACAACAACACTCGGGACCGATTATTTTCTTTAATATTTTTGTTAATTCATCTGTGGGTGAATTAACCAATTAGCCCTGTTATGTAAATTAAAATTACCCATGTACACATACTGCCGACTTCAGTTTTTACATGAAAATGCAGCAATGTGTCGAATGACCACAAAGCAATGCAAGACGACGCGCTGATAATGTGGTTAGTCAGACATTAGTTCACCTTACACACACACACACACACACACACACACACACACACACACACACACACACACACACACACGACTGTCAAAAAGGGTGAAGGCCTTCCAAAGTACAAGTCAGACGCCAGCCAACAGTGAAAGCTTATCTCTTGGGGTCATGTGGTTAAGAGTCCAGAGTGCAAACACACACCAAAATTAAACATGGCCGACATTAGCAGGAGCCTCATACGTTCAATACCCAAAATAAACATCTCAACGTTGACATAAATAAATTGAAAGGTTAAAAAAAAGAATTAATTATTGAGGGGAGTGATATTTTAGTGTTGCATTTGATTTGTCAAAGTAGTTCCACTGTTGTGGGAGTTTGCACATTTGTAAGTCGATTGGTAAGAGTAAGTTGAAAAAAAGTAAATGAAATGACAGCCGGTTTCATAATTACTGTCCTCCACCATAACATTACAACTGTAAATTGATTAGTAAGCAAATGCCGACAAGGAAATCAATGAATGGTCAGAATAATCACAGAGGCACAGTATTGAGTGAAATCCTGCTGGCACAGAGCATGCATCATCAAGCAATGGTGGAAAAAATACTTCAATAAAAGTATCAATGCTGCAATATAGAAATACTCTGTTACAATTAAAAGTCCGGTATTCAAAATGTACTTAACTTGAGTAAAAGTACAAAGGTATTGGCATCCAAATTTACTTAAAGTACCAAAAGTAGAAGTACTCATTGTGCAAAATGTCTCATTTCAAGTTTTCAAATGTTTAATGACGGATGCGACGGATTGAGAGCTTGTAGATTGGCTATTTTCAAATGGCCGAAATGTACATAGCACTGTGGTTAATGTATTTGTGTTTTGGTAATAATAATCAAAATCTACAAAGTAACTAAAGTTTTCAAATAAATGTAGTAAAAGTATTGGAAATTGGAATAACTATTTGTAAAGTACAAATACTTCACATTTGTATTTAAGTACAGTACTTGAGTAAATGCACTTAATTACTTTCCATTTCCACCACTGATTGTGCCCATCATAACCAGACAAGCATTTGCAACACCAGCATCATGCTCCAGTTAAACCACATGAACCCTAGCATCCCTATTCTGGGGTGATCATTTGGCAAAAAATAGCCTACTGTCATCTACCAGCCCTCAACTCAACGCGTTGTGAGTTGGTAGATCAGCTCATTTCAGTGAAGAGATTTGGTGTAGAATGTATATACAGTAGATGGACAAAAGGAGGGAGCCTGTGGTATAGAGCCCTGAGGCCACCGGTCAATTCAGTTTGTGGGGTTACTTTAATTGGTTAAGTTTAACTACTATACTCAATACTCTTGAAGTAGAGTTCTGACATGCTGCACATTTTTTTTAAATAATTTTGCTATATGCAATGGTAGGCTATAGGTTCACAAGTCAACAAAGTGGTCTGATGGTAGGGGTCCGACGACAGTACAATTAGAAATAGCCCAGGTCTCTTAATACTCTAGTAATCAGCGCTGCGTGTGTACTTGCTTATGAGCGGAACCTGGTGCAGACCATAATTTAAAGGTGTATGTTTTTCATTGCCACTGCCAGTACTACTTTTGTTTCAGGTATGATGTTAGAAAAATGAACACTGAACAACCCCCACATACAAATCAAACCTGCAATCTGTTCAGATAGGCTTACTTTTACGTTTATTTTACAAACAGCTCAATTTGCCAAACATTTTACAGGAAACTTATCTCCAGACAACTCGAGACAAAAGTCCATGTGCACTCACTACTCACTATTTTACAACACCTTAGTGAAATATAATCTCAAAATCTGATACGGTTTGTAATGTCCTGTGACAAAAAATAATTATATATATATATATATATATATATATATATATATATATACAAAATATACAAGTTATGTTGTCTAACCAACATGTTGCCAACTTTGATTTTAAAAAACAAACAATCTCTTAACCACTTGACGTTAAGATGTTACAGAATTGTATTTTTATTTGTTTTAATAGGGATTGAGTGGTTAAAACAAACTGCTGTACAGGCTCATTGTCGCACTACCATCTCAATTAAATAAACCTGGTTAATTCAGCCACGAGTGACAAGAACAAAGGCCCATTGTGACGGAGGACACAGCCGTGATTCCCTCTCTCAATCAAGTAAACGGTCACATTAGCATTGCTTTCAAAGAGGCAGGCTCTAATGGGGTCTGTGTCTTGTGTCCACGCCTGGAGAATCAGACAGGGAGAGCAACAGCACAAGGGGGGGGGGGGGGGGGGTTAAAAGCAAGGGAAAGGGGTTTCTGATGGACACATAGCCACTGAAGTAATGTTAAACAATAAATAACAGTAGACACTGAGGCGCGTAAACAGGAACACTCACTGACCAATCTCCTGTAGATAGATACACACGGAATACGCAGGGGGGGGGGGGGGGGGTTGGTCAGCAGTCACCACCAAAAGCACATCTAATATACTGATTGCACTGGTGAACCAAGTCATGTTTTGCGTTAAAAGGCATTAACGGCCATAAAGGAGACTGATAATAGTCAATTAATTCTGTAAGAGCATGCAAAATAATTTCTGAAGAAATTAAAAATCTCTAGGGTGAGGAACACTCATGTAAAATGTTTGTTTATTATTGGAGGTCCAAGGTTGGGGCAGGGGGCAGGGTGCATGGGTGCCAAGAGGAGAGATATGCATTTGCAACCCAAATTCACGGCTACCACCTACATTTGATTAGTGTGACACGTAACCAAGACAACGGAAGGCGGTGACTCCAGGGGATGTCCCTTCTTCTGGTGGGTTGGTCAGGGCATAAAAAAGGGACAGGGATGTGAACAGGCGATGAAAAGTGTGCGCAGCTGGCAGAGCTGCAGTCATTCAAATAAACCATCACGAAATTCTGTGATGCCCGTAAGAGGCAGTCAATGCCACACAAAGATCAGATAGCTCAGTAGTCAGAGCACCAGTCTTGATTAAAAGTTTGATCGGTCAATTTGAGACTAGAGGACAGCAGCGGACAGCGGGCGGGGGGATTATACAATAGCCAAAACAATGAAGGCTTGAGTAAAACCAACCAACCACCCAAACTAAACCATGTCTACAGAATAATAAATAAGGGGAAGAAACTTTGTTTTTCACTTCCTTAACTACTACCTAGTGTCCTCCTTATTCTGGGCATGTCATAATTGGCGAACATTTGGCCAACATCCTGCAAAAATAGCAGATCTACAAATTCCAAATGGATCACGCGTTGCGAATTCGTAGATCAGCCACTATTGGCGAAGATATATGGTGTAGAGGGGGTGGGGGACCCCAAGGCTAGAGGCCATAGACTCATAGAGGACCCTGGCCGGTCAACGACACTTACTAGACAGTATTTCAATGGTTCATAGATTACATGTCAATGCCACTCTCACCATGGGATAATGTAATTTGGTATAAAGTCTATACTTTCCTGAACACCATAATTCCTTAATTATGCCCTTCTCCAGTTTTAATGCAATAATTTATAATCAATTATAGGTCAGCATTATTGTCCCCAATAGATAACTATTGCATTGCATCCTCCAGTCATAAACTCACTTGCACGGCTCCAGTGATAGTTATGATGTATACATACATTTCCCACATCTTATGCTATGCTGAGTGATGGCGGTGTGAATCTTGAATGTAATCAAATAACTGTAATACATCGAAGCATAAACAGCTCAACATATGGCACGCATGAGGCAAACTTGTAAGTCATGACAACCATCAACAAGTATGTTCAGATTATGAGGGAAGTGCCTGGTGGCATGTGGGTGCGTGGACGACATATTGCTCCTTGTAAGCGCAAGGACCCAGATCAAATCTGGCCCCTGTCTGGCCTCACATCTGTCTCCTCTACCTGCCCTTGAATTCCTGTCTCTCTAAGCCTGACCTATCTATCAGACATAAACATAACATTCCAATTTTATTTTATTTAAAACTTATATTCAGATTTTGCAGCAATGCACGTCAAAATGACCATCCTTCTATGCGAATAATATAGAAATTAGAAATTAGACCCGTATTGTGCAATGTCCAGACTCCATACATGTTTTTCCCAGTCCATCTCTAAAGTGATAAAACGGCAGACAGTCACATGTAATGTATCATAAGTTTCAACACTTTCAGATGTTTATAATGTACAAGTAGGGGTTCTTCTATTTAACATACTGATTAAAACTGTTGGGATATTTCTATTATAATGATACTAAAGGAATAAGCCATAAATACAATACTTTGGTCCAGATTCCCTAATGAAGTTAAATCCACAGAAACACAGACGCACTTCTGCTTTGAGGATATACTGTAGGGTAAGTTAACCTTTCATTTGCTCTGGGTCAGAGTACAGAATTCTATGATAAGGCAGTTTAGAGGGCAACACCACACCATTTTGACATGTGGGTTCTACAGTATGTTGTCCACATTGAAGGAAAAAGTGACACGATGAACTTTGCCACCTTATGGCTTATGAATCATGATTCAATTTAGTAGCACTATGAAAATGTATTTTCTGATGCACTGGAGGACGACCTAGAGAGGAAACCCCTTCCACACTTGAATTGACATTAACAAATACCAAATATCTCATCATGGGGGGAAAAACATGGAAAACTGCCATGAACTGGTAAGGTAAATACAGTATGTGGCCATGAATCTGATGATATCATCTAATCTAATCTGTATAGGTTTAATTTGGAAAGCAGTCCTGTGCAGCCATAACCCTGGGCTGTGTTCAGACTTTTCTGACCGTTGTCATCTCTGATTATATCAGAGATCAAGTAATACTCTGAAACAGTCAGTCTTAAAGTTAATCCCATCATTCAGTAAAGTATACAACAAGGTCTGTCATTCCTTTAGACATTTCACATAATGTAGGTTAGTTCTGCTCCAGTCCTGCACTCGTGTTGCATTACTGGCCCCATCACTAGTACTTAAAACTCTAGTACTCCACTATACTTAATTGAAGAATACTATACTAGGCCCCCTCTTTTTCCCCTCTAGTCTACACCAAATTCACCTAAGAATATGGATATTAGGGAAATGCTAGTGTTTATTATGTGGTCAGGAAAATACCAGAATATTCACACACATTGAGCAGATGGTTTACTATTTCACCCTTTAATGAAACGTAAAAGGCCCTCAAAATCCCTGGAATTGTTTACCAACAATTTCATGCCAGCCTTTTTATGCCATACATCTAAACTAGACTCGCTCCACTTGCGTGACAACATTTTAGCTGCATGTGTCCAATGTCCATGAAAAACCATTTCATGCCAGCAATAAGAGCATTACCGAGCTCTGGTGAGTTTTATTTATAGTAGTGAATGTCTGTAAAGTAACCATGTCCTCTACTCTGGGAGCCAAAAATACTTACCCTTCAGTGGCCGCCCTGAGTCTCACACCAACATGTACATTTGCAATTTTCCATGCATACTAAGACCACAAACAACGATAATAACAACAACAACAGATGGTTCCCACCTACACTGTGTCCATGAATTCCTGGCAATAAAGCGATGACATGTTAATCACATCTGTTTCTTCCATCTCCTGTCACTTTTGTTTTCTGCTTAATCACTGAAGCCTAAACATCTGTCACCCAAGGACGGGACCAGTGTCAGTCTACATTAATGCCATGACCTTGCTGTAAAAAATAAAATAAAAAATAAAATCATTTTGGCAATACCCTTAAATGGATATGACATTCTAAATGTTTTTCAGCGTGCTGTAGGGCAGCCTACACATTACTCACATGCACAATAAGCATGCAGAGAAAGCAATGGGGTCAGAATAGTACAGGAATAGTATTTTGTGTAACACCACACCAGGCGGATTTAAGCAAATTATTTTCCAATACACATGTTTGGAGAGCATTCCGTATCTGGGACAATCTTGTGATAATCCATTACATCATCATGTGCTTAGTAAGCCTCATACGAGCCTGTGGCACTATACTACCAATGTACAACAACATAAACTTTGAACTATTTATAGTTGTTGCATTAGATGGGCAATAAATGAGCATGTCTTATTAGCCACAGGAACCAAAATAACAGCCCAAGTTCACTTGAGTAAATGTTATTCTGTAACACCAGTTTTGTCTTTTGTGTTTAAATTAATTCCAAAGTTGAACATTTTAAATCCCGGGTTAACCCCTGTTCAAAGTGTTGTATAAACAAGTTTCCAGAACAAAACAGTTCTGTGTGGGTTTTCTTTTTTTTCCTGTGTGTGCCTCGTCACTCAGTCACATTCATTCCCACACATGACGACGGAACATGGATCTAGCAGCTATAACGTTGCCTAAAAGCCTCTGGCAATGACAGATCAGATCTACAAGGCAAGCTGCACAAGCAGCACAACACAACGCTGTTGTCTTGTAGATCTGCTCTTTTTGGCGAGCGACACCGTCGTACGACGGGGTATAGCAATTAGGAAAGTGTGACACACTCACTGCGACGTCGCACTAAAAAAACACCCTAGAGTTTAAAACTGGACGAGTCACAAGAAGATCAATATGCCACAGTCAGTCAAATATAATTTGAAAACTATATCGCCTACTTATACAAACATAGGTTACATCCTCGTGTGAATGTGTAACTCTGAGAGGGTACAAAATGTAACTAAAGGGTCAATTTGGCCACCAGTACAGTACAGTCTCAGAGTTAAATTATAGCAATTTCTTTGCGAAAGTCTTCAGTGTCATTGTGACTTTATGAGGCAACTCGAAGTTTCGTGTTGTTGGTCGATATTATGTTCGACGACAGCAAGTTTTTTAACTAAACCAATAACAACCACCACGTATTAATATAGCGTTAGCTGCCGTTTCGTTAACCGACCAAGAGTCGTGTAATAGCGCTTCACGTGTTTTGCTTTCAGTTCGTGCCGATGTGGAACATAAAACTCAACCCGACCAAGCTTTTAAAAAACCCTCAAAGACAATTAATAATGATACCAATGACGGGGAAGTCACGTTGAGCTAGCTCTCTCTGCGTGTGTGTGACTGTGTGTGTGAGTGTGTGTATGTGTGTGTGCTGTGTGTGTATATGTGTGACCACATGCTTGTCGCTTGAAGTCTGTCTGCCATGCTGGCTCTCAAAGCTAAGTCACATTTACTTTACGGAAAACACACACGACAGCTCATATTAAAACCTTGTGAAAACAATAATTAATATGAAACATGCGGTGGTCCAATACTCACAATCATGCACGCGGTGCCTTAGACCAGTGCGGCGTTATATATATAAAAAAAACCAAAACAAAAAATAAATCCTTAAAAACTATTAAAAACGTGTATTTCTCAGTTTATTCAGATGTCTCTCTCCCTCTCTCTCTCTTCACAATGTCAGAGATCAGAGCGGCAGCTGCTTCCTCCATGCACGCAGATCACACAGCGCACCGCACGGCACAACGCTACCAAACCCCCTTACCGTCGCTATGGCAACAAACCCCGCTCCAGCCAATCAAAACTCCTCCTCCTCCTATATCCCCTGGCAACTGCCGCAGCGCAGACGCTCTGCCGCTGTGAACGCGCACGCACGCACGCACGCTGCGTCCAATGTGCATTGCTTTCACTTTTTTGACGCCGGCTGCCTTGTGGCTTTCACACGGAAAGGGGGCTGTGTTGTGTAGTTTTTTTTGTTTTAGTTTGTCAGGTTTTTTTAAGTGCGTAATGACATGTAAATGAAGTCTGTAGTTAATGAAGGTGTAAAAACAATAACTACACACACACAAACATGTATGTCAATATCAAGATGTGTACAGAACTCTTTTAATACATCTATGACTCAGACACTCCACATGCACTGACACAGTCAGGCAGAGATAAAGGATGTGTCGTCACGTCACTGCAACCACACCCAGGGGCCAGGGCCATGACAATGGTAGACCCTCAGTAGGGCCCCTCCATGAGTAAACAAAATGTCATTATTTGAGTTCATGTTACGAGATAAGTGTAGTAGCTCGCTATTACGCACATGGTGTGCCTTATTATGTTTGGCCTGACACGGCCAGATGAGCAGTGAGCTGTAATTAAGCATGGGCCCCATATGTGTAAAACACACTGTCTGTATGGCATGGAAGAAAATAAAAAAATAACACACAACATGCATGACTTGATGGATGTAACATCATACATAACCAAAAGAGTGACTGCAGCTGCTCAAATGAATGCTCTGTTAAGTAACCAACAGAGTATTCATGACTGATGACTGATGGTTTTTAGGTCAGATTTGTGCCGTTGCACTATTTGCTGAGCCCTATTGGTCAGCAGTGAGTTTACACCAAACTGTAATTCTCACAGTATGGTGACACTTTTACTCAGCTATGTCACAATGTCGACATCTGTGAGCACCATGCAGCGGCATTGGACCTCTCTAATAGGTTCTTTGTTGTTGTTTTTACTGTGAATACACATGCAGAGGTATATACATCTTTTGAATGGCTGGTGATGTAAAAACCTTACCACCTGTCCACCTCCCGGCTTTACCACAGGAGTGTCTATGATAATTAAGCAATATTACACGAGATGGGGTGGTTTAACGTCATTAATGCACTGCTTTCGGAACTCCTCCTCGAGTGTAATATTGCAATTATACAACAGTTAGTGAAACTAAGAAAATTGCTGATTTTCTTTTTTTTATGACACTACGACCACAAATGTCCCAAGAAACTAGCTAGCATAGCCACCGAGTATGCTGCGCTCTGGGAGAACAGAGGAGCTGAATTCTTTGTTTTGATTAGCCGGTCCATGATGCTGGTTTGAAGCACGGCTAGAAGGCAGTTTCAACCAATCCGATTACTTCCTCGAAACGACCTGTTGTATAATGTTACATAATGCATTCTATAGCAGAATCCTTAAAATATAATTAATACATTGTGGATCCAGGATACACCCAGTGGCCAGTTAATTAAGATGTAGAAAGTCATTAAGCAAGGTGTTTTTGGTTTTATTTGCTATGATATTCAGTCCATTATGTTCATTGATCAACTTAAACCATGTATACTTTTTGTAATAGCCAATCTACAAGATCCCAACGTGTCGCGAGCTTGTAGATGCTATGCTAGATGTACTATTTTTGCCAAATGTTCACTCATGAACATGATGACATGCCTAGAATAGATGCTAAGGGTTCACTCACTCACTCACTCTGCACTCACTCACTCACTCACTCACTCACTCACTCACTCACTCATTCATTCATTCATTCACTCACTCACTCACTCACTCACTCACTCACTCACTCACTCACTCACTCACTCACTCATATACATACATACATACATGCAGTCTTTGCTCAGGTTGCTGTGGCATAATTTCCATGCACACCGAGCTATTCTTAGGGCCGGCAAGCTGCATAGACTGTGCCCCATTTTCCTTCCAGTATCACTCCCAGGGATGATGAAGTTGCAAAGGCAGCAAATGAGAGACGAGAAGGATACATAGCAATCACCAGGGCAACAGAGCTGATTGAGGATGCCTTGAAAAGACAGGGCCATTAGTCTGTGTGCCTGCAACGGTGCTAATCCGATTTGAAAACTGTTAGTCTAAAGCAACATGCCCCACTGACCACTGTCAGTGATGTTCATAAAACCCTACCTTATTGCACGCCTTCGACCATAAAACAGCCATTTACATTGGTTGCTTGTTACTGTGAGTTATTTATTTGATGACACGAGAGAATAAGAGCACATGAATAGAGGCAAAGCTTTGGATAATGGACATCACCACATCCACTGGTGAAAAGGGACTGTGGAATTGAAGGAATTGGATGAAGAATAATTTAATTATTGCCTAATGGAGGAGTTCACACAGAATTGTAAAAGTGGCAAAGGATGAAGGGATGAACGATGAGATGGCTAGATTGTGATGGAGCGAGATAGAGAGAGAGAGAGAGAAAGAGAGAGAGTGCATGAGAAGGCATGAATGAGGGTGCAGCCGGACAGGCGGCCTGTGATTGCACACAGTGGTCAGGAGCCCCGCTGTTTTAATGGTCCATAAATCTGTGTGGCCTGGCTGGCGTGATGCCGCCCTAGTGAGACCCTCTCACGCGGAAAATGAATCAGGCCGTTTTTACGGAGTGTCGGAGCTCTGCACCCTCCCCTGCCGCCAGCTAGCCGATAAGAGCTGATGCACACGCACTGCACAGCACTCCATCCGGAAGCTCATAAAATTCTCTATCAGTGACAACCTCTGCTTGTTCACAACTCTTCATTCTGTCTGATCCATCCTCATTCCTTTGCCGTTATCCCACCCCTTTTTCTCAAGTGACCTTAACTGACTTTCTGTGCACATGAAATGCATATGAGCCAGCCAGTGTTAAAAGTTAAATTACTTGAGAGAGCCAGTAAACATGACCTATGATAGCCTCTAAACTCATACTCTTGCATCCTCTTTATTCTCCCTCCCCCCTCTCTCTCTCTCACACACACACACACACACACACACCCACCCACCCACCCGCCCGCCCGCCCGCCCGCCCGCCCGCACGCACGCACACACACACACAGTCACACACACACACACACACACACACACACACACACACACACACACACACACACACACACACACACACACACACACACACACACACACACACACACACACACACACACACACACACACACAGTCACACACACACACACACACACACACACACACACACACACACACACACACACACACACACACACACACACACACACACACAGTGTGCAAATGCAACAGAAATGACCAACGGGTGTCAATCTGTTTACATCTGTACACTTCTCTGAGTAAAATGAACACTGAGGATGTCCACTGTGCATAGAATTAGACAGATGCCGTTGTGGTGGTTGGAACACCCTGGCCGCTTCATCATGGATTCAGGTGTTGAAACAATCACCTGCAGTTGTCAGGGGATCAAAAACGCCACTCTTGCGACACCCTGAGCTAATTAGTTTGAACTTCTGTAGAAACACAAGCTGGCAGAGTCATCAGAGGAAATTGGAAAATAGATTAGTCACACACACACACACACACACACACACACACACACACACACACACACATTTACTTTCAGATTCATAGATATGTAAATACGGAGCAGGGCCACCCGTTACTGGTTAAACAGGTAACAGTATTTGCATTCTCCCAAAGATGAGAAGGCAACTAACTGCATACCTGCAAAGCTGTGAGAAGAACCCACCTGCTGACAGAAGACATGCATTAACATGTTACAGCAGCCCGTGAGTCCGGCTTCTATTTAATTGTTTTATGAGGACCAACTGGTATTGCTTAAAAAAAATGCCTGAACACAAAGCATATTTTTTTATATTTAATAAATCCTAATTTCTAAACATATGGCATGCATTTATAGTTCCTCTTCTGTCATTGTTACCGTAAATCCCCCACCCACCTCTCCAAACTCCACCCCAACAGCCAGTGGAGGAACAGAGCATGTTCAACTTGTTTTGTTTATGTGCAACATTTTCTGTGCCATTCGTTTTTCCCCCTGGTGGTTCGCCCTCCCATTGCCTGCAGTTACACTCAATTACAAGTCTGTTTGCTCACAGAAGCCATTTGTTTGACAATCCTTTTTGCTAACCAGGATTTATGAATTGTGTCAGCAGTTACTGGTTGTCTCTTATCTGTCTGTTGATAAGTACCTCCTTTCATGCCAAGGCAATAAAATACTCTACACACCAAGAGAAAGACCAAGGCCTCTGCCACAGCTAAACAAATAAACTGCACGCTGTATTGATTCAGTCTATCTATTCTAGTTCAATTATGCAAATACATACACATATACTTGTTGATTAATTCCAGAAGAGAGTGAGACATTCCAGTATTATGAACAGGTATACTAAATCTTTACCGGCCTTTTTGACATGACAAAACTAGGAGCTGGGCTTTACGCTGTACATATCAGTTGAAAAACGAAGCCGAAATACCAAAAGTTATGATGCTGCTTTAATGTATGTGTTGGACGTGTGGGGATAATTTGGATAGCTAGACAGGAGGCTGATTGTTGCTCTATAAACGGAAATCTTTAGACATCCATAAAATCCATATATTATGCCCCCTTTTCCATCGGGGTTGAACCTGTACCGTTCTTTTTTTCCCACCTAATTTTGAACCACATTCATTGGTTCAGATGATCCCTAAAAGTTGGTTCGGAACTGTAACCAAAAATACTTCTTCTTGCCCTGAAGTGGGAACCAAAGTCACTATTCAGGTTGGAAGATGCAGATGTGATATTTACAAACCTCTAGAACTAAAGTTATTTTGTTGGAAAGGGCCCGGGGCCTGAGTGTGCAGAATTGGACATCGCAGAGAAGTAAGAGAAGTACATTTTTGGGAGGTGTGGGTTTAGGGTCAAATTAGTGGTTGAAAGAACTTTCTAAACCTTGAATACATTAATATCGTCAATGACTTTTGACTTTTAGTTGACTGTAATAATTGTTCTCCTATTCACAACACAACTACTATACTAAACATTGCATTGTCCTGTGCATGCAGGTTGGTGGCTGATGTCTGCTGCTTGTTTTGTAAAACAATATCAATGCTGTTTTAACCACACTAAAACTGCATGACTCCCCTATAAAAGCCTGTAAATGGCCTTGCCATACAATATGCCACATGCAGGGGGAATTGAATTAGCCCATTGATCCTGGGCTGTTCTATTACCGAGCCAAATTTTGTTATTCCCTCTTAATGACTGCTACATGCAGGCAAATGAACACCCCTGGAAGTCAATTAACTGTGAAGGAGAGGCGGATAAAGAATGATACCTGCCCTTGTTATTCAAATGTGTCAGTGATCTAAATTCTTGTAGTCTGAAGATTAGAATGATGACCTCAGTGTAAACAACAAGCCAAAGCCTTTGTTCTTCCTCTCTCACTCTCTCTCACACACACACACACACACACACACACACACACACACACACACACACACACACACACACACACACACACACACACACACACACACACACACACACACACACACACACACACACACACACACACACACACACACACACACACACACCCTATCTTTTCACGGCATCTCGACCACCCCGCCTTGCCTTGGTCACAAGTGCACTTTATCTTGTGGGACAATAGTAGTCTTGTGCCCGGCAGTGTTGTCTGGCACCATCAGCGCCATAGTGAGCAACATAAGCGCTTGTTATTTTCACTCCAATAGTGTGTGTTTCTATGTAATGACACTTTTGAGGGTTTCTTCTCTTGGTTTTAATAAACCCCCACCAATAAAACTGCTGCGAGAAAAATGACTAATGGAGATCCAAACGAGGAAAAATGACGTTTAGGTGTATGCGTGCGCGTGTGATGTACTGTAGATCTCTCTGTACTATGCGTACAAAGTAGTGTGACCTGATGCCTGAGGGGAAGTGTATACCCTGGCCAAGTGTGGAGAAAGTCGTGTACTGCCGCTCTGTGCCTGGCTGAGCAGCGGGTAATGAAGCGTGCAAGGAGAGAGGAGAGGAGTGTGGCTGTAGGGTCGGCCCAGCCCCCGTGTTCCTATGCAACCATGGTGGACGGGTAGGTGAGGCAGCGCTGCCTCTATTCTGCTTGCTTGTCATGTGGCGGCAGCCACACTTGCTCTCACTCATTCTGCTCAGACGTCTATTTCTCCCCTCTAAAATGCTCTTGTGCCGTCCGATGCACAGCAATGATGCTCCCGCACATCTTGCTGCACACCCCATTTTCCTCAGGACAACAGGATACTGGTTTCAAGCCTAATGATCACACTATTAATCGCCTTCATCTAAGCACATCAAATCAAATTATGAATGAACTGCCGCACAAAAAAAAAAACATGAATGAATTCCTAGTGATTTCCACATTTACAACATTTCCTTTTATTACTTGACCGTCATGTAATTCTAAGTGTACTACTCTACCTGCCAGGCAGTTGTCTGAATGCTTTATCAACCAGAGGTCTATTCAAACAAAGCAGATTGTGAGTGTTTCAGAGGGGATGACTTGAATGACGTAAAATGTAATGTCTCAAGCTTTACCTACCCAGTTTGTGCAGACTTAAACAGAAATGGATATGGATCTGTGCTTGCTGTGCTGTACCGGTTTCATTTTAGCATGTAGGGATTATTTAGGACATGGCTGGATGGTGGAATTTCCTACAAAACTAAAACCAAAGACAAACTTGATATCTACTGCTCTGCTGTTCCGTTCTTAAGGGCAACAAGTGTGGATCTATTCTTAGACGATGGCCTGGGATTCAGTACTTCCTGCCCCTACTTCTCATGGGTGGGAAAGGCAGAAGGTGTGATTTACTCTCGCCAGGTCTCACTGTGTTGGCTTAGCCCTGTGTCCAGCTGTAGAGACGTTGGGGCCCATCGGCCATCTGTCCCTGACCAGCAGAGGCAGGCTCAGTCCCCAGAGCTGGGAGCAAGGGGGGCGGGAGAGGAGGTGAGGTCGCAAAAGGGGAGTCAGCTTTGTGTTGCTATAAAGCTGTTTCCCCCCCTCTCCTAGCAACGGCCTCCTCTTTTTTCCGTGGTTCTGGGAGGCATGGTCCTCTCGGTCGGTGTGCATGGCCCCTCACTCTCTCTCTCTCTCTCTCTGTCCTATTTATGGTAATGAGCCATCTGCCCTCTCTGTAACAGACGCCCAAACAGGGGAGGGGCTGCTCTTTGACAGACAGCATTCTGAGACAAAAGACGGTTATCCTGTTGTGTCTGCCTCTGTCCCAGAAGGATGCCTTCAGACATAGTCAGGAGGACTCAGAGGCAATAATGACTAACAGAGGACACCCTCATGAATAATGTTTTGTTCTGGATGATGTAGGGAGATTTCTTTCTGAGGTATGAGATTAAAATCACTGTGTTCGTGATTCTTTACTGCGTGTCTGTATGTGTGCACATGTTTGTGACAGTGCTGCTATCGTCTTCAGGTCAGTACAGTGAACACAAAGAGCAATTGGAAGATCACTCGCAAGGCACTGTGATGTGTGAACACAATCCCACACTTAAACACGTGCCCTCATAGGGCCAAAACTAATTACAATATTGCAACACAGGAAAAATAATACTAAGACCCCAACAGTAATCAATGGTGCTTTATAAATGTGCCTCTGTGACTTGTGTTGTGACATGGGGGAAAGTGCTGAGCATACCAGCCAATCCAGAGCCACTAGGTACTCAATAGACCTCTGTTGCCACTGGATACTAGATTGGTTACCAAGCCAACACATGTGCCTCATCATATCACCACCTTTAAGTGTTTGGCAGATAAGAGTTCTGTGTTAAATCACAGATTTATCTCTGTATATTTTGTGCTAGTGATTCAACATCAAACAAGGAGTTGGTAAGGGTTTCAGCACACATTTTGTGAGCTTAAAATGTATTGTTTGCGGATTGAAGCAAACCATTGTATCATCTGAAGGAAGATGCTCGGAAAGAGACTAGAAGGCATGCAGACACTTCAAATTCAAATGTGTGTTAAAAGAGCAATTGATGTAAGACAGCTTGCCTATACAAAACTTCAGTATACCAGTAGACCAAACAAAAAGACAAAAACAATACTGTTTTGATCGATTTGTGCAATGTAAACAAACAGATGCATATGGACAAAATATTAATATTGTGATGCAGACAAATAAATAGCCCAGGAATAATAGTCCAGCTGGACCCTTTGGTTCAGTGACTTGTGATAGTGCTGCCACCTAAAGGTACTTCCAGGGGACTTTCTGCTCAATGTTGTTAAAGGAGAATTCCATGCTAGAAGGCTTTCTTATCTTTCTTTGTAGTTGTTACGTCCCCACCAAAGAGGTCCAGGTGTTTTTTGTGCAAAAACTCCTTATTGGCTATTTCCCCTACCATAAGCCCTCAATGAATTGCATTGAATTGAATGGGAATTGAATGGGGCTATGGGGTGTTGTGCTAATTCGCTTATTTCCAACCAATTAAGTAGTAAAGTGT
This sequence comes from Protomyctophum parallelum, assembly GCF_964188405.1. NCBI lineage: Eukaryota > Metazoa > Chordata > Actinopteri > Myctophiformes > Myctophidae > Protomyctophum > Protomyctophum parallelum. The sequence goes on along the minus strand of NC_139704.1, from coordinate 19,532,542 downwards.
GCCGCTTGGGATATTATTTACATTATGAAGAGAGGATATATACAAAAGAATTATCATTTTGAGCGATGGAAATAAGCAAATTAGCACAACACCCCATAGCCCCATTCAATTCCCATTCAATGCAATGCCATTCATTTAGGGCTTATGGTAGGGGAAATAGCCAATAAGGAGATTTGCACAAAATAACACCTGGACCTATTTGGTGAGGACGTAACAACTACAAAGAAAGGTAAGAAAGCCTTCTAGCATGTAATTCTCCTTTAAATACAAACAGTGAACAGTATTTCCTTTGGCCAGGCAAAAAATAAAATAAAATATTTCATTCAGATTTTACGGGGGCCAGTTTCGAATTGCAGCCGTCCGTAGGTGCTCTTTGAGAGCGGTTTTGAAGGAGTCAAGGGATTTGCATGTCTTAATGTTGGTAGGGCGTTCCACATTTTGGTGGCATAGGAGCGAAAATAATTTAGTCCCTTGTTTGTACCGAATCTGGGTTGTACATGGTTCGTTGCACTCCCTCTGGTGTTGTGGGTGTGGACTTCGTTAACATTAAGGAAGTATCTAGACTGGTACATGGGTATCTTGGTGGTGTATCGAATCTTGTGGACCAGACCCATTGCAAGATGCTGTACTCTGTCGTCGACCCTAAGCCACTCCAGCCTGTCAAAGTGGGCAGGGGTGAGGTGGGTTCGGGGGGTGAGGCCAAGTAGGAGCCTGACCAGTTTGTTTTGGGAAGTCTGGAGCCTAGTTTTAAGGGCCTTTGAGGTGTTGTGGTACCAGGAGGTGCATGCATAGTCAAAGAAACCTTGTACGAGGGCTCCTGTTAAGGTCTTCAAGCGGTGTGCAAAACCACGGACGCACGGAGTGCAAAACATACTCTCTCCCCAAGCCTTCGGCCTGGTGGAGACAATAATAATAGTTAGGCCTATAAACAAGTAGATGAATCAAAGCCATTATAGTTTTTCATTAGAGAAAGACACATTATACATTGTATTACCGTATTTAACATTTGGTATTCATATCAAATCACTCAACAACTTTTGTCCAAATCTCACACAAATTAATAAACATGAACCAAACAGATGTTTAATAGATCATAACTAGAAAAAGTGCCATTCTGGGCACAGGTCTCCACCAGGAGGATAAGACTGTGTGAGATGTTTGGCAAAATGTTTAGGCGTAAAATAAATATGTTTTTTTGTTTTTTGTAACAAGTTTTTTGCAACAATTTTCTTCATTTTGTTGAGGAAATGCAGAGTCAGATCACTCAGCATCTCAGAGTCAGCATCTCTGAGGATAGAATTCTGGATGAGCAGGACATGTGCAGCATTTTGAACGAAATGAGCCACTCCTGAAAACTTTGGAAGGCAATCTTAGCCAAACAGTGTAGAATCTGAGAAATCCAACAGACTCGTCCGATTTGCGTGGGATTTGGATGAAATCTGTGCGACTAACATAAGCAATGTGTTTTGCAGAAATCGGTCTCATCTCATGGTGGCGCTATAACCGGCAGATGTGGAGGGATGCAGGGACAATGTTTTTCCATGGCCTCTAGGGAGTGCACATACATAAGTTGTATACAGATCGATGCAGTTATATCTAAAAACAGGAATTGGCCTGTTATAGCGCCACCGTGAGGCTGATTTGGGGTGAAAATTTGTGGCATGTCGTCCTCGGCCTAGTGGAAATGTGCGTGTATAATTTCATGGAAAGTGCACACTGTTTGTGATTTGTTGCATTTTTTCTAAACGGACCAATTGTCTGAGCTTTGGAAGCCAATCTTAGCCAATCAGGATGGAAGATGGGAAATAGTGCCGCTCCGTGTTGATCACATGACTATGTAGAATCTACATAGTCATGTGATCAACACGGAGCGGCACTATTTGTAGATAGTGTATACTGAATTGTGTGACGTATGGATAAAATGTGTACGAGTAATCTACAGAAATGTGATTTGCCTAAATCGGCCTCATGGTGGCGCTATAACAGGCCGTTGAGGAATATTTGGGGCAGAGGTTCGTCGTTGGCATCCAGGGAGTGTGTGTGCAAAGTTTGGCATGGATCGGGCCAACGGTGCTGGAGATTAGCTGATAACGGACGGACGGACGCACACACACATACACACACATACTCTCTCCCCATGCCTTCGGCCTGGTGGAGACAATGATCGGTTAAAACTAGCTTCCAATGTTTGCGGGAGGGGCCTATTTGACAAATGGCATCATCCATCAACCCCAAATTTGAATCAGATATCATTCTACAACACAATGAACACATTATAATACACAACTCACTTAGACCCATAGGGGGCAACACAAATGCAAAAATGTCAGTTTCTCCCCCCCTTTAAATTAAAAGTGGGATTTCTTCCTCAGCCTAGTGGGAATATGCATGCACAGTGTCACCGCAATCGGACACTGCGTTCATGTTTTGCAGCATTTGCGGCAGTTTTAAACAGATATTTTTACCTCCTTAAGTAATTTCCTGTATTATTGCTTATTTTTCTATCATTATTATTTTGTTATTACATTATTGTTGTATTTTGACGTTTTATATTGTTTTGATTGTTCAAGCACTTTGTAACTTGGTTTAAAAAAGTGCTATATAAATAAAGTTTTATTATTATTATTAATATAATCTGTGCATTTATATATATATATATATACCCGGTATATAGGTAAAATCACAAATAGGCCACCATGAGGCTGATTTGAGAAATTTGTAGGTGTAATGTCAAAAAATGTTCAAATGTGCAAATATCGGCCTCCTGGTGGCGCTATAACAGGCCCATGTGAAGAATTTGGGGCAGAGGTTCAGCTATGTGCGTGCAGTTTGGCTGTGATCAATCCAACGGTGCCAGTGACACACACACACACACACACACACACACACACACACACACACACACACACACAAGTGCAAAACATACTCTTCCCCCAAGGTGGTGGCTGGTGGAGACAATAATGACCTTGCTTTTCTTTGAAAGGGATTGTTACTACCACAGCCAAGAGCCAATATTGTATACACTCACTCCTGTTTGTTTGTGTGGCACTCAAGACATAATTTACAGTATGTAGATGGTGCCGCTCCACCCGTTTCGAAACTGTACTGCAAGAAATATGCCTTGAGTTGTATATAGGCCTACTACTACTAAGTACCTGAGACTAAAACGTTATCATAATATGATAAAGTTTTAGTCACAGGTTTATAAAATATTATTTTATAAGATAAAATATTATTTTATAAACATTACTGCTACTATCTATCTAAATAGGAAAGGATGTTTTGTGATGTTAATTTAACCAAGTATCTCAAAAATATGGATGGTTTGCCATGACTTTCATGCTCCAGCAGAGGAAGACATTTAGTTTTCGATGACCCCAACATTTCTGGCACTTTCCTCTAGTGCCATCCTCAGGCCAAACGGTGTGCAAAGGCAAACTATGGGGATTTTTAGACCTTGGTAAAGGTCTGCACTCTATTGCAGTGATTCTGAACTTTTAAATGTCAAGAAATTTGATATTATGCTTTGATTAGGCCACAGACACAATAAGATTTTTATTTCTGGGACCCCAATCTAAGAACATGTGGCCTGATATGGTTTGTCAATAGTCAACAATGCCTTTAGCCTACTGTAGGTACAGAGAGAACAGTGAAACTCTTGTGGAAACCCCTTGTTGTGTGAAAGTGAATCGAATGAAGTATTTCTAGTGAGAGGGCGTTTACCTCTGAATCTCATGTTTTCCCATCTATTAGCCTAAATCTGCTTGAATGTGCGCCCTCCAGACATATAAAGGCCTTTCTTATATAGATCTATCTATCACATTTGGGCAAGAGGCTATGGCCATTTTTAGCCCAAGGAGTGTTTTTTGTGCAAGACGAATGCTTGGAATGGATTCAGACACATTACATGTTAAAGCATAATTAAAATTTGATTTTTTTTCTTTTTGCCTTATAGGTTTTTAATGGTACTCCAACTTTCAACCCCTGAATTTACCATGATCCAAAATGTATATACCGGTAATACTATTTTTTTATATGTTATTTGGATGACCCTAAGGATTATAAAAAACCTTGAAAGATTACTATTGCAATTTATTTTCGGTCAAATCTTAGATTGACTAGTCTAATATGGATTTGGGGCTCTCACAAATGTTGCCATCATTTTTGCGAGGGGCACGGATTCGTTTTTTTACCTTCATAATCATAGATGATAAGAGAAGCGAACCTTTGCGGAAGTATCAGATACCATACTATACCCAACTATACTGGCTGAAGTTTAACAGACCTGGCTTGTATTGAACTGTAGTCCCAGCTGTGGCTTTTTTCTGCAAAATGCTAATTCATTATTCAATCAAGTAATCAATCAATCACATATGGTTCAATTGGGATTGGCTCTTGCATGAGCTAACCCCCGAAGTTACGGGATAGGTGCAGGTGCTTGCATGAGCGGTAGACATTTTTACTTTCACGTGACATGTCACATTGGGAAGCCTGAGGAGATCTAGGTTCGAATCCGAATCCCGGTTAGGACATAAAAGTTAAGGTTACCTTTCTTGACAACATTTATGGCAAACACCTTCACCATGACCTTAGGACTGCAGTATGATGGCAAAAAGTACCATAATTCAATGAAAACAAATAATGGCTGTTTTGATGTCCCGAGAAAATTATAATTTATCTTTTCTATATCTTTATATCTTTATCTCACGTCTCAACCTTTTAACAAGTTCTGTCTGTGGATGTATTACAATATTTTCTTTTACATTTTTGGTTTTCATGAAAATATTATCGATCATCTAATTTTGGAAAATCAAAGACTTATTTCTCTCCCATGTTTTTTAAATGTTTGGCTACCACACATTACAGTGTTGTGGTGGCTGGCCAAAGCACAACACAGCTGTGTGAGCAGCACCGGCTCTCGCACTGTGGGGAGTCTCTCTGGGGACTTTCGTGATGGAATGAAAGGTCCTCCCATCACCTCCCATGTGATGTGTGTGTGTGTGTGTGTGTGTGTGTGTGTGTGTGTTTGTTGCCTTGGCCCCTGGCTGGTGGTGTAGTGTATGTGGACGGACGGTAGGTAGGTCCTCCTTGTCTGTTATGGCTCCTCCTGCAGCAGCAGCGGCAGCAGCAGAACGGGGGTAGTAGAACCAGCGACGAGAAGAAGAGGAGGCGCCGCAGCAGCAGCAGCCAGCCAGCCAGCCCAGCATTTGTTGTTTTCCCCCCTCCTTCTCTCTCTCTCTCCTTCCTCCTCAAATCACGGGAAAAAAAGAGAGAGCGCAATGTTTAGGAAAAAAACATAATACTGGTCCTGGTGTCGATCTCCTTCGTCGACCTCACCTCCTCCTCTGCTGAAGAACAAGAAGGGTTCGAGAGATTTCTTCCAGATTCTCCAGGCTGGGCCGCAAATGAACTCCGTCAGAGCGAGTAGCAGAAGACCAAGGCGAGTGTCGACCAGGCCGCGCCCGGTGCAGCCGGAGAGGAACCACCAGCACCAGGATAGAGGAGGAGGTAACAACAACCTCCTTATAGGAGAGATCATGGATACCACCTTTTTCTTCTCGCTTCTTGTTGACGGGGGGGAAAAATGACGTATTTTCACCTGGATTTTTTTTACATGGCAAATACGTCATTTAAAGAAAAATAATCAAATGCGTCATTTTTTTCAGCAGTACGTAATATGCGACTTCTGGTCGGCTTTCTTTTGCTTTTCTAAGGAGATTCGAGCTGTAGTGTGTGTGTGTGTGTGTGTGTGTGTGCGCGCGCGCGTGTGTGTAACGTTATAACGTGTGTGTGCAGCGTTATAACGTATGTAACGATATGTCCAGCAGAAACAGTGGACGTTTTTGTTGGAACTGTCTTCTGGCGATCCAACAAAAAAACGATTAAAGTGGCAAAATAGAAACGACAACGTTAGGGCTCCTCTACACTCCGTAGTACGACGGTGTCGCTCGCAAAAAATAACAGATCTACAAGCAAAGGACGCGTCGAACTGCGTCGCGTTGTTAGCTTGTACGTCAGTTATTTTTACGACTCTCGCGAGAACGATGCTTTACGTTGTTGTGAACGCCATATTAACCAGAGGCATTAGCCAGCCACTAGCCAGGAAACACCGAGGCTCCGTGTGTACATTAATCAGCCAGGCCTCGCTTTGTTTGTTTTTCTTTCTTTAATTGCGCCGACTCTGTCTGTTCCCTGTGTGCCTTAGTTGGTATTTCTGTTTTAATTGATCGTCGTTATGTTACTGGCACGAACCAGTTCATGGCGTTCTAGCCATACAAACAAACGCCACGGCGTTAGCAACATAAAGCGGGGCTCACTGGGAACCTAACCCTCTTTAGATGCTAGCAGAGCTAACGATGCTAGCAGAGCTAACGCCAGCCGTGTTAGTAAACGGGTCAACTTTATTTACGAGAGAGGGGATTTGTATATTATCATGCCTGTTAAAGTTATGGTTATCTGCAGTTTGTTGGCATGCATTGGTCACGATCTATGAAATACCACATTTAATTTGAATTGATTTGGCTAATTGCTTCAGCCTGCTAGTATCTGTCAACCTCATAGCAAGGGGACAAGGCAGGCAGCAAAAAAGACAGAGGATGTGAGTGCTTAGATACCTTGAGATTGATCAACAAAAGAAAAGATTAGAACAAGAAAATACCTCTGCCCCCACCCAAATTACTCACCCAATGTATCACAACAGCTCACCCTTTCCTATTCATGAGTTTCAATGTAGTCTTACACCAACACAGATGTTTCAATTTTCTCTGAACAGTCTGATTGGCGTATAACTAATTTAATTGTTTGCAGCGCCTGTTGGTCCCCAACATGCATGACAGGTGCAGCAGAACTACATTTGTTACTTGTTGTAAATAGTTATTCTCGTAGGTTTCAACTGGTCAGTGGACATATTACCTTTGTGTCCATAATTACCTGAGTAAGTAGGGGTAGGCAACCTTAGGCCCCGGTGACAACATTGGCAAGTGTGAGAGGATATTTTGAATGAAATCAATTCAATCAATTATGTCCCCTCACATCTGTAGGCTAATGACATTCTGCACATACCGGTAATTCTACATTCATGCAAACACTGACTGGGCACCCGAAACGGGAGGGACGGGAGTGGAGTCTGGGAGATATGTGGGTTTATGAGTCTAAATGATCATTTCAATGTTGTTAAAGAAAATATCTTAAGGAGAATCCCATACTAGAAGGCTTTCTTACCTTTATTTGTAGTTGTTACGTCCCCACCAAAGAGGTCCAGGTGTTATTTTGTGCAAAATCACATTATTGGCTATTTCCCCTACCACAAGCCCTCAATGAATTACATTGAATTGAATGGGGCTATGGGGTGTTGTGCAAATTCGCTAATTTCCATCGCTCAAAAATCAGCTCGAAAAAAGCGAATTAGCACAAAAACCCAACCCCCATTGAGGATTAGGGGAAATGGCCAATAATGTACTTTTGCACAAAATAACACCTGGACCTCTTTGTTGGGGACGTAACAACTACAAATAAATGTAAGAAAGCCTTCTAGCATGGAATTCTAAAAGGTTATCCTATATGGGAAATCAAAATCTGTTAAAATACTTTATTTTGATGTGTCATAAATAATTAAACTTAATGTTGATATGGCATGCTGTCGCTGACTATCAGAAAATAAAAACATGGGGCTTAGGTCAAAAAGGTGGCTGACCCTCCATACACTATGATCATCATTATTGCAGTGATGATTATTTATAATTTTTGTTGAGCTATAAGTTTAGATAGATCTACACAGTTCGGTAATATCGTATCGTTACTATCGTATAAGGTGCAAGTTTGCTTTACCTGGGCTAGTTGGCCATACATCCATTGTTTGTAGTGGTTACCATCTGTCTAGTAGCCTGGGAATCATCCATGCAACCAGAGCAACAAGCAGCGTTTGCATCTCTCCTCAGGAGGGTATCGAGTCCTGCCAGTGTGAATATGCCTTTTAAATATTTATTTTCTCTTGAAGAGATTATTTCATTTTTTAGTACATTCAAGCCCCCTCTTGATGAGATCTGGGAATTAATTCTGGCAAAAAGCAGGTAACATTGCAAATGTTACGGACCGGGTGCATTGTTCAATTCTGTGTTGCAATTACTTCTTTAACATTGTTACATTGTATTTATAGCATGTTACTGAGTACTGACAAGTTTGTTTGAAAAGTCACAAGTGAACTGGATGATCTATGGACAGCAAGCAGCTTATGGTTCGAAACCTTCTTGTTCTCAACTTACTTACGGTACTTAGTCCTCTTGCACTTTAGGGCGCATAGAGTCAAACGTAGCAACCAGGTCTCTCCATCTGGGTCTGTCGTGGGCAAGGTGTTGAGCTTGTGTCAAAGTCACGTTACATGCCAGTTGCACTGAAAGACAGGTCTCTGCAGTCTGTTCAGTAAGGGATAATGTAAGGCTGAGGTCATTGTTTATAGATAAATCACAGACAGGCAAAAACCACAGACGCGATAGCGGAGGTGGTTAATCAGACTGAAGGTCATATGTGGCCATATGTGGCCGGTTAAGACTCAAACGAGGCTGCCGTGTGCGGTTCGGGTTAGGTTTAGAGGTAGGGTTGGTAATGTCGAATTCCCCACGGCAACTCGCTCGCTTTAACTTGCTCGGTGGTGGCTCTGGTTTTTTAATACATATTTAAGTAATGAAGTATTAACGAGCTTGTGACTTATTAAATAATTTACATTGGATCCATTGGAGGAGCTGACGTTATTTCTTTCCATTTCTTAAAATGTAACTGTTTTGGACATACAAGGCTTCTGCCCAAAAGCGTCAATAAACATATGATGGCAGGCATATATATGATGTATGCCAACGCATGTCTGATATTCTGTTGAATCTGTTCTGCCCTTTTCCTCAACACAGACACGCCTGTATCACCCTAAAAAGTCCCCCAAAAGGTTTTGACACCACTATGACCTGCTTGGTCACACCAAGCAGTCATTCAGTATGCATATTATTTATTATCGTGATAACCCGTCACTTCTCGAAGGTAGCAACAGAGTACAGAGAAACAAACCTGCCTCTAGCTCTGCACTTCCGTCTCTTTGACAAGCTAAACAACCAATGGGGTGCTCTACTCTGTAGAGTCTACAGAGCCTTTACCCCACTCCCCCTCCTCTCTTCACTATGGACGGGAGAATCCGTTTGCTCAACGACCGAGCAAGCCCGGTCTGTCCTGATCCTCGTCGATAAGGTGAAGACTAGCTATCGACAACCTGCCGACAGGCAGGAGACGGCAAGAAACCCATTCCGATGCCGAATCGTGAAGGAATCTGTGCTGTCTGGAGGCCCCTTTACACTCTCAGAGTAAAGGTTTTCGGATTTTTAGCAGTTTTTCCGTCTGTTTTCCGAAAAACGTGCCCAGTGTGCAACTGTGCAACCACCGTTACAAGTTTACAGACCTGTAAGGGTCCATTTGTACCCCTGGTGGGCCCAGAACCAGACATTGAGAACTAGTGTGTCAGTAGATTGCAAATTAGAAAGGGACGCTGACTGAGTGGAGCACACATTTCCATTAGGCCAAGTGTTTGGACAAGACTGATGTAATCAATATGATGTCAGTAGTTTGAGGGCAGACTGGAGCCATGTGGAACTCCATATTTGAGCAAGACTTGACCTACTCTGATAAGATTAGATGGACTGATCGTGGGTTTGATGTTCACAAATTCACAAAAATAACAGTTATATATTTAAGGATTGACTTCCTTCTTGGCCTGCTGGCTGCGTGCACAAGAAATCTGAGGCTGATCAGTGTAATTAGTCTGCAATATTAGAAGAATAAAAATATCATCAAAATGGGGGAGAATTAGAAAATAACATGTTAAATAAATACCGTAATAAGTATAACATTGAAGCATCTTCTTTTTTTGGTGTGTGCGGTGTGGGTTCTGCTTTGCCCAGCACTGTTACAGATATGTAACTGACTGTACAATACATGAAATGTATGTTAATGCACAATAAGCTGTACTCATTTCAGGTCTCCAGTGCCACAGCAGAGACTTTAATATAATAAAGGACAAAATTGTATATGTATACTCAACAAGAGTATTTAAATGCATGAGTATGATCAAATATAATTTATTAGGAAAGGGATTTTGAAGAGTTTGGATTTATTTTATTATTAATGTGACAAATACAAATGTTCATCCCCCTCCCCCATTTACAGATGAGGACGTTCCTGCAGAAATGGTCGCAGAAGAATCCGGTCCAGGAGCTCAGAATAGTCCCTACCAACTTAGAAGAAAGTCTCTATTACCCAAGAGAACAGTGTGTCCGACAAAGACAAACATGGAGGTGCAACATTTTTCTAACACCTACAGCAGTCCAACATACAGTACCTTTTTAAAGTAGCTTTTAGTGAAACAACATGGTCAATAAAGCCTTGTAGAAAATAGCTAAAAATAATACATTATATTTCTAGTTCCATAAGAAATTCCTCCACTGATTTTAAAACATAATGTATTATCAACAGGGTGCTTCCACTTCAACCACAGACAACTTTGGACATCGGCCTAAACGTCCTAGAGTTTCAGGAAAGTGCCAAGAGTTGCCAGGTAATTAAGGAACATATTCGTCCTGCACATTCCACAATTTACCTGACTCCTGAGATGTACTGTGTAGATTACTCACCAGACTAACCACCTGAATTCCAGATCACGAAGGCAATGCAATCACAAAGAATGGAAATTAATCATTGGTGCAGTCAACCCTGAATGCATGAATTCTAATGGCAGGCATTAATTAGAGTCAGGTTCCAGATGCGTGCGTGTGTGTGTGTGTTGGGGCGAAAAGTCAATTCCATGCTTTTTAAAGCCATGGTGGTTGATGTAAATATTGGCTGAATTGTATTTAATGCACACTACTCTTACTTAGGCTGACATCTAATCACAGCGTGTGCCAGACCACCTCCAGATGTGTCCTGGCAGTCTGACCACAATTTGTGCTTTTGTTCCTTGTTATGCATGCAATCGCCGTTATCCAGGAGAATGCAGATACAGATTTTTTTTACCATGTTGTAATTGAGGATGTCAGTCAAAACATAGCAAATTAATGATGAAAAAAAACTTTGCATAAGCAAACAAACCTGTTATAATATAATTGAATTTCTAATTGGTAATGTTTAATTCTGCATCCAAACAAGAAGTTGTTTTGGGTGCTCCTATGTCAGTTTGGTTTCTGAAAGTTTGTAAGTGTTTGCACCTAAAATGTTTTTATTTATTTATGTGTCCCTATTGATACAATTATGATACGATGCTTTTCTTTTTTTTGACTTGCCAGCAGCTCCAGCAGAGCAGTATCTACAGGAGAAGCTTCCAGACGAGGTGGTGCTGAAGATATTCTCCTACCTGTTAGAGCAGGACTTGTGTCGTGCTGCGTGTGTGTGCAAGCGCTTCAGCGAGCTGGCCAATGATCCTATTCTCTGGTGAGAATAATGTTTCTGATTATTGGACTGTTTATTGGGACTTTTGGGACATTTTTCATTGGGGTTTTTCATTTTTCAAGGTTGAGAAAGTATATAATAATTGATTGGGATATTATGTAGTATTAATTTCAAATGACTTTTCTATGTCTTCCGTTTGCAGGAAGAGATTATATATGGAGGTGTTTGAGTACACACGGCCCATGATGCACCCTGAGGCAGGGAAGTTCTTCCAGATTAACCCAGAAGAGTATGAACAGCCAAACCCGTGGAAGGAAAGCTTTCAGCAACTGGTATGCAATCTCTGTGTGTCCGTCTGACCCTCTGCTGCTGACCTACACTGTTATACACATGTAAAGGTCGCACACGTTTAGCTTTTTATGCTATTTAGGGATGGAGCAGTGGTAAAACGTTTAGCCGCGTACACAAAACATAAATTAATCTCTGTTCAGGAATGATTAAGCACTCTTGTGGCGCAGTGGTAAAGTCCCTGCCCACCACCACAGAGGTTTTGGGTCCAAATCCACCGTGATGCTTCTGGCTTTTTCGGGCATCTTTGTGAACACAATTGGCCCACGTTTGGGGGAGGGAGGCCGGGCGGGGAGGGGGTCCGCAGGAAGTGTAGGGCAGGAGCCAAGAGTAGTCCAGAGTGTAGAGCATAGACATATAAAGGTAGACGCCCCTTTCGGCTCTGGAGCGTATGTGCGTAAGGGAGGGCAAAGAATTCCCGAGAATCCTTGCAAAGCCCCGCGGAAGCATGAGTGTGTGTCACAGAGCGCATGTTCGGGTCTGATAAGTCCCGAGAAAAGATAAGCTGTGATTGGCCAGTAGATTATAAACATTTGTAACTAGTGTTGGAATGCCTTTTAAGCACATTATAAGTGTGATTATAATGCATTATAGACCCAATTCTCCAGTAATAGTGTGGTACAAGGCGTCAAAAAAACAGCTCCCGTAGGATTTTTGTGCTAAAATTGTTTTTTTTGCAGATCTTGGTTCTATAGAGTCCAAACTATGAGAAAATGATGGGGTTAAAATTTTCCCAAACCCCACCCCGTTTCTGGGGGGGTCATGTATTTGTGACCTCCCAGAACAGTATGCCAGCCAGTTAATGTCCGATTTTCATAATATTAGAATAGTTTTGTATGTTTTAAAACAGTTGATTTCTTAAACTTTTAAAGTGGTCAGAAGAATCTTTTTGGACTTTTGGTAGGGGTGTTTCCTCACCTGGGACCTCCCGGACTGACCCCCGGGCCTATCCCAGTTCTCATTACATTCCTTGCTCTGCTCCAGAATATTGTCAAACTCAAATTAGATCATAAATGAAGCATAAAAGTATTTGTAGCTGGGCTCTGATATAAAAAAATAGTAGTAGCCAATACCAGCTGATCTACAAGGTTGTAGTTTGAGCTTGTAGATCAGTTATTTTCAAAGTAAGGTGCCTCCAGACCCAAGTGTAGCAAATATTTCTTCTAAATAAAGATCAATCAAGATCAGACAGGCTGCTGCTGTCTTTCTCTTTTCTCTTTGTCTTTCTGTTGTCGGTCAGGTGACTGGGTGGGCTACTTGTCATCCTTAGAGGAACTCATTAAGTATTTCTTTGCTCGTGATCTCCTTAAATATGCTCGACTGATGCCAGTCTATCTTGCCCAAATGAACGCTCTTGAACAGGATGACCCAGAAACATGGAACGCACTGAAGTCAGGTGAATTTGTGGTGGCAAAGTCAGAGATACCGTTCACTCATCTCTTCACAGATCAAGCCCTTGAGCAGGAAATCAAGAAGCTAAAGGGACATGGTGGGATGGTTGGACTCAGTAGAGATGAAGCAGCTCTGGACCGACTAGTCACTACCACACCTCATCTTTCTGGTCTAGTGAATCAGTACCTCAAGTAGCCTTGCCGAGCCATGAGGCCCATAGGGCAGGAGCCTATCTCCTGTTTCTGTAGCATGAGGCAGCTTGATGTACAAGTACACCCCCTGGACATGACGCTAGTATGTCGCAGGGACTTACCCCCAATCCAACCCTTGATGCTGAGTGTCAAGCAGGGAGGCACTGGGTCCCATTTTTAGAGTCTTTGGTATGACCCGGCCCGGGATCGAACCCCGACCTCCCAGTCTCAGGGCGGACACTCTAACCATAAGGCCACTGAGCTGGTAATCAGTACCTCAACAGCTTCCCAAAAGCTTCCAGGTCTTCAAGGAAAGAACATTATCAGCTCTCAGGAGAGATTGCATTGAGGTCAAGAGAAAATGCTCTCAAGCAATGTAAATTGATTGAGTTGCACTGTGGAGGCAATCTGTTCAAAGAGAACACACCATTGAAGAGTCTGGTTTCATCAGCGCTTGTGTCAGATGGGGAAAAACATTACATTCTTCCTGGGCCTACACAATCTTCCTGGGCCTGCACAATTCTTCTGGTGCTGACTGGGGAGGAAATTTAGTTGGAATCTCCAAGAAGACATGGGTCAATGCCTACTTGAGGCTTGATGATGATGATCATGCCATGAACTGCTTCAAGGACCTTGGAATGGGTTCCATTCCTCCTGAGCTTGTTAACGCCAACTTCCCTCACCATTGGAACATTTTGCATGCAGTGTTTACAGTCCAAAAGTCCAAATTTCGGTCAAAGAACTTGGAGGGTGAGATGCTACCTCCAACTCGTGCTGCACTGCTACCACATATCCTCTGTGCCAACTACGTCACAATGCGGGATAAGTCATTCATCATACCTGACAAATTGCCCTGAGCTTCCACCAATCGAACAAAATGGATGGAATTCAGATAGTGGAGGGTATGTTCCAGTCAGGTGTCTTGTCAAAGCAGGTTGCAAGGGACGGTGCAGCTGCTCAAACAATAACCTGCCTTGCACTCTCTGCAAATGCTATGGTGGAGACTGTGTCAACACTATTAGGGAGGACATTCAAGATGATGATGACGAAGATGAATAGATCCTGCAAATAATGTATTGTAGGCATAACTGACCATGGGCTCTTTAAGAAGATAGGTGTGTGTGTGTGTTGTGTTGTTAGTGTGAGTGCAGTGTGTGAAATAAATGGACACGTTCTGCGTGCCCAAAGTGAGAAGTTGCGATACCTTTATTCCCTGCAGTAACATGTGTCAACAACAATGGTAGAATATTAATAAACTATCAAAGTACTTTACATAAACGCAAGATATTCTAATACTATTCGAAATACTAAATACAAATCTCACATATGGTTGCAAGAATAGGGCAAAACTAGTCCCGGCCCCCTGTGGAAGACCCCTGGTATTAACTACTACTCATTTTTGTAATCAGTGCCCAGCTACAAAAACTTTTAATGTTTAAATTATTGTCTAATTTGACATTGTTGAGTACTGAGATGAGTCCGGGGGGCCCCGGGTGAAGAAAGACCCCAACCAAAAGTCAGAAAAGATTATTCTGGCTACTTTCAAAGTGTAAGAAATCAACTCAGAATATTTAAAAACCTATAAAACAACCCTAATATTATGAAAATCGGACATTATTGTCTGGCGTACTATTATGGGAGGTCCCAAAATATATGACCCCGCAAATAAGGGGTGGGGGTCGGGAAAAGTTGAACCCCATCATTTTCTGACGACAAAATCACTTTTAGCAAAAAAATCCTACAGAATTACACCTCGTACCACACTATAATGTTCTGTGAATAGATCTAATGTCATGTTAAAAAGCAACGCCAGTGACCATAATTTTGATATTTAGTATGCAGTGTGGAGGTACACAGTGTGTACTAATCGCGTCTCCATGTTTTCCTCGTTAACCTTTTTAAAACCTTTTAATTGAATTCAATGTTCAGCTTTATTCCGAGATCTATTGATTGCTTCTGTAATTGAAGTAATTAATAAGCTTTATATCAAGATAAGTATGGCCTGTTAATTCCCTCTTGTGCAGTTAGCGTTAAATTCATTCTTAGGATTTCTATTTTTCTTCACAGTACAAAGGAGCACATGTTAAACCAGGCTTTGCTGAACACTTCTACAGTAATCCTGCCAGATACAAGGGAAGGGAAAACATGCTTGTAAGTGAACTAACTTTAGTTTTTTCTTTCTTTTTTTCAATTTCTACACATAAACCTGATCTTCATGCCTGTGATTTATATTTTGTTTCTTAGCAGTGTAAATGACAGTGTTGATTTTGGCAGCAGTCTTTAGTTTTATTTATTTATTATATTATTTATTTTAGACATCTGAAATGTTTTAGTGTTAGTCTAGGTTTGTCGACTAAATATCATATGATTTTAGTCTACTAAATCTACAGTTTTGTGTAGAAAAAAATGCATTTGTGCGGGCCTTGATGGCGTTGTAATGGCAGATTTTACACTTGTTTGCATGCTGAAAATAGGTGATCTACAATGTGTGCTTGTAGATAAACTATTTTCAACAACCTGAGCATAACATGATCTCTTCTCCTCTAGTCCCTCCCTCACATTTTAGTCTAGTCATAGTTTTCTTCATCATGGCTTAATTCTAAATTCGTTTTGATGTAGTTTGTCAGTAAAAAAGGGTAGTCGACAAACATTTTTCGTCATAGTTTTAGTTGACGAAATCAACACTGGCAAATGGCAGATCTATAGGCTCACAATGTGTTGCACAACTATGTACTCGGGCTTACCGCTGTCTCTCTCCGCAGTACTATGACACCATCGAGGATGCCCTTGGAGGGGTCCAGGAGGCACACTTTGATGGTCTGATATTCGTCCACTCGGGTATTTACACAGATGAATGGATCTACATCGAGTCACCCATTACAATGATCGGAGCAGGTATGTAGTGTGTTACTATAGTTTTGTATTCATTTGTTTTTTTATTGTTTTTTTATATTTTCCTTGCTTAGTTTAGTTTTCACAGTTGCCTTGTTTGTTTCAGTTTAGTTGCTATTGTTTAAAGATGCTCTCTCAGTTTTGATTAGTTTCAGTATTAAGTTTTAGTTTAAAAGGTGATAGTTATTACAATAGGCACTTTTTGTGAAGGCAATTGATTCTCAATAAACACATGTGCTAGTCAGTTTTTTTCTTAAGTCTAGTTTATATTTGTTTATCTTGGTTAACTATATTTTTCACACCTAGTTTTAAGTCTAACTATAATAACCTTCTGAAGCCTAACCTCTGTATGCGTGTAGCTGGCTTTGTCTCCAATTTAACAGTATCTCCATTTTACAGCTCCAGGAAAAGTTGCAGACAAGGTGGTCATTGAGAATACCAGAGATTCTACATTTGTGTTCATGGAAGGTTCCGAGGATGCATATGTTGGATACATGACCATAAGGGTGAGACAACCAGTTAATAAAACATTTGTAGGCCATATGGCAATCTTTGGTCTTTTGTTTGATTCATTCTATGCATGCCGTGCCAGCTTAACCTGTAAATTATTTAATAAGTATATCGATAAATACTCTTCTCTCCCTCGTAGTTCAATCCTGATGATAAATCCGCCCAGCACCACAATGCACATCACTGCTTGGAAATTACAGTCAACTGTAGCCCCATAATTGATCACTGCATCATACGCAGCACATGCACAGGTAACCTTATCCTATTTTCGCTGCTGTATTTCGGCATAGCAGAATGTGTACTCTTGACGACTTACAGTAAGATATAATGGGGACATTTCCATAATATCTTGGTGAAGGCATGTGATTTAGCGTTGCATTTCTAAGTCCCTGTTTCTCTGTTTCAGTGGGGTCCGCTGTCTGCGTTAGTGGCCAAGGTGCTTGCCCCACAATAAAGCATTGCAACATCAGTGACTGTGAGAATGTGGGCCTTTACATTACAGATCATGCACAGGTGAGATAAACCTAATACACCTTGTAGGAACGCTGTATAATGTATGTGTTCAGTAGAAGCTGGTCAGCAATTAAAAAACAAATTCTAACATTGGCCATAAAGATAAGGGGTTTAAAAGCCATTGAATTATATGTGTGTGTGTGTGTGTGTGTGTGTGTGTGTGTGTGTGTGTGTGTGTGTGTGTGTGTGTGTGTGTGTGTGTGTGTGTGTGTGTGTGTGTGAATTTAAAATGTGCAGGAATGCAGCTTTCTGACCTGGCATATCTTTGTGCCTGCGCTTACATTTTACGTTTAAAGTTGTACTTGACAATGAAAGTAAGGTCAGGTCACTTTATAGTCCTCAGTGCAATGCTGAGCTCAAGAAGATGCGAAAAGTAAAGTACCGGTAATGTAATATGTACAAGTATGTAATTATAACCACGCATTCCATCACTGCTATTGTCATGTGCTCAACTGTACTGTACAACAGTGGTTTTCCACCAGTGGTCCTTGAAGGTATTCCAGGTGGTCCCCAGCTAAATGATGGGAGAGTTGGTAACCAAATTGACCCTTATAGATCTTTAACTCTTGAGTGTAAAATGAAACCAAATGGACCCATACAGGACCATTTGGTTTCATTTTACACTCTCGGGAGTGAAATTATTGTTAAACATCTGCATTACTTAATAAGTTAATTTACAAGAAGTCTACACAATTAGAGAATGTAGAAGAATTGTTATTTTGTTTGAGCATTTGCATGTTATCTCTCCTAATGGTACCAACATCAATACAGCATGGACATGTGTACATGGTCTTTAGTTTCGGGTCTGCAACGCTAAATGTCATCAAATGGTGGTTCCGTGGTTCAAATGCTGAATAAAATAGTGGGCCTTGATATGAAAAGGGTTTAAAACCACTGCTGTGGCCCAGGCCGTAGCGTAACGGTCTGGGCACCGGACTGGTAATCCAGTCGCAGTGTGCCGCGGGTTCGACTCCCGGACCCGACACGGCCTTTACTGCATGTCATCCCCCCATCTCTCTCCCGTTTCCTGTCAGCTTACTGTCTGTCCCTTCAAAAATCAATAAAAAGGCGTAAGCCGCAAAAAAATATCTTAAAAAAAAAAAAAAAAAAAACACTGCTGCACACGATGATCAACAAACGCCTCTGACTTCAGCTCTTTTTCTGACTTCTATTTTCAGGGCATTTATGAAGACAATGAGATCTCAAACAACGCGCTGGCTGGGATCTGGGTGAAAAACCATGGCAACCCCATAATACGACGGAATCACATCCACCATGGCCGAGACGTGGGTGTCTTCACCTTTGATCATGGGATGGTAAGCTGAAACCTGATGCGTTTTGTTTTGTCTGCTGTACGGAGACAAAGCAGAGTCGGGTTATTTGTGACTGCAGCCCAAAGCTGCTGGTAAATTCCATCCAAGGCTAAATACCGGCATGAGACCAGTGACGGACCATGAGACCAGTGACGGACCATGAGACCAGTGAGACCAGTGACGGACCATGAGACCAGTGACGGACCATGAGACCAGTGAGACCAGTGACGGACAATTGCTTTGATAATGGAGTTAACCCACCCTTCAGGACGGGGAACCCCTTTTGGTGGTTTAAGCATTATGTTATTCTTTAGCTATTGAACAATAGCAGATCTACAAGCTCATAGCGCGGCACCGAGTGCCTGTTATTGTTTGATGGGTTGAATTGAATAGTTTTTCCAATTACTGTAAGTTGATCTAAAGTATATATTCAGTTGCATAATACTTGTTTACAAAAGAAAAGTATATATTGTATACCTTTTAGGAAGCTATGACAGTTTGGATAAACAATCTTCTACTGAAAATCATTTTCTGTTCTCCCCGGTTGTCAGGGTTACTTCGAAAGCTGCAACATCCACAGAAACCGCATTGCGGGCTTTGAGGTGAAGGCATATGCCAACCCCACGGTGGTCCGCTGTGAGATCCATCACGGCCAAACGGGGGGGATCTACGTGCATGAAAAGGGCCGCGGACAGTTCATCGAAAACAAGATCTATGCAAACAACTTTGCTGGGGTGTGGATCACCTCCAATAGTGATCCAACAATAAGGTTAGTGCAGTCACAACGCCATATTTTCTGTTTATTTCTTGCGAAGAGATTTACTATAGAACAGTGGTTCCCAAACTGGACCCCCAAAATGATACTCATTCGCTTGCGGACCCGCCCCATTAGAAAATATATGCGAAGGACCCCCATAAGAGAAGATTTGTACGGCTCTAGCAGTGATTTAACCATTTTCATTAAGGGCCCCCGGTTTGACCTGAATTAGGCTACGGCCCCCTATTTAATGGCATTTCTATCTCTGGGACCCTAATGTACTGTATATTGTAAAATCAAAGTTAATTTAACTCTCAGTGTACAGGCCCATAAGGGTCCTTGTGGTTCCTAACTATCTTTTAGCTGGGGACCCCCTGGAACTCCCTCAAGGACCCCTAGGGGTCTTTTCTTTTTCAGCAAAGATTTTTAAAAGGTTTAAAAAGCGATTGGCTACTTTAGAAATAGCTCTTGAGTGGATGAAGGTAATTGGCTCGCAGCTAAGGGATGTGTGGGGTGTTGAAATGTCCTGTGATTTATCCAAACACAGGGGCAATGCCATTTTTAATGGTAACCAAGGTGGCGTTTACATTTTCGGTGACGGTCGCGGCCTTATCGAGGGAAATGACATCTACGGCAACGCGCTGGCTGGAATCCAGATCCGGACAAACAGCTGTCCTATTGTCAGGCACAACAAGATCCATGACGGACAGCATGGCGGCATATATGTGGTGAATATTTATTATTTACTATGGTTAGCACTAGCATATGCACCATACCCATGGAATGTGTGTGTACTGTAATAGTCGATGACCATTTCTGTAATGTAGTATATTACCGGTATATTTTACATGGTGTGTTAACATACTACCGCTGCACGATTCTTGCTCAAATGTGAATCTCGATTTTCCTCCACAAGAATTGAGATCCCGATTCTCACACGATGTGCAACTAAAATGAATTGGACAGCCAACTAGTGCTTGCACGATTCTTCACAAAATGAGATTGCATGCATGTCTGAATCTAGATTTTGAATCTCTTTTTTTTGATTAATTGTGCCGCACTATAACATACATGTAACACTTGTGGGTCCTGCAGCACTATAACATACATGTAACACTTGTGGGTCCTGCAGCACTATAACATACATGTAACACTTGTGTGTCCTGCAGCACGAGAAGGGCCAAGGTGTAATAGAGGAGAACGAGGTGTACAGCAACACACTGGCAGGAGTGTGGGTTACAACGGGGAGTACGCCTGTATTGAGGAGGAACCGGATACACAGCGGGAAGCAGGTACACACACACACACACACACACACACACACACACACACACGAGAATGTTACAAACGTATGTATACAAACATATGTGACCAGATTTGACTGAGAGACTGCCATCGCGCAAATTCCAGCTTTTCACCAGAGGAGATTTATTTTTATTTTTCAAAATGAATTGATAGCACAGATACTTCACATACTAACTAGAGCATGTCTGAAATACGTGTCAGAGCTGAAAGCGACATGTAAATATGAAATAAATGCTTAAACATGTAGCTAGGTGTAATGTTAGAGACCACAGAAGTGAACATTTCAAGCCTGTTTTCTCAACTCGCTGTTTTCTGCAAGACATTACTCTATAAGCCATATCTCCAAAACTGGTGGCTCAAACTGAACAACCAATGTCAATTTGAAGCTATGATTCCCTGTTTTCATATGACATGAAAAAACGAAAATTCAAAGAAATCCAATGGCCAGTCCCTCAGTTAAATTTGGTCACATATACGAATATTAACGAGGGACACACACATGGATGAGAGAAGGTTAACCTGACTGTGTTCTCTGTCACATCTGTGTGTGTGTGTGTGTGTGTGTAATCAGACTGCCATGTAGACTTGATGCATATTGCTTCAGAGAGTATATGTGTATTGCATAAAAAGTGTGCCTAGCATCAAGTCAGGTTGAACAAATACTTCCTGTTGTGGTTTTGGGTGAACCAGTTGCAGTCTGGTGCATTTATAACCTCTGCATATACAAGCTCACAAGGCATCGCATTGTGATGTGTTGTGAGCTAGTAGATACGATAGTTTTTATCAGCTAAATAAGCTATTTTTGAAAACTAAACACAAACTAAAACATATTTCTTTTGCTCTTGTCTAAATAGGTTGGTGTCTACTTTTATGACAATGGACATGGCGTGCTAGAAGACAATGACATCTACAATCACATGTATTCTGGGGTTCAAATTAGGTTTGTGGAATTCAACAGACTCCTGTACATACTTGTCCAACTGATATACAGCATCTGGAAATAGTAATGAATTATTTTATTTGTGCCTTGGCAAATGTTTGTTGTGTGGCATATAGCTCATAATATATCTCATGTTTCCCTCTTGAAAGGACTGGAAGCAACCCCAAAATCCGACGGAACAAGATCTGGGGAGGCCAAAATGGTGGCATTTTGGTTTACAATTCTGGTGAGAAGAAGCAGGCTTAACCTTAACTACATGGATACTAGCATCCCTATTCTGGGGCAAACATTTGGTGAAAATAGCCGATCTACAGGCTCACCCCAGGGACCGCGGTCAACAAAGTATAGATGCTCTTCTATTGAAACATTTATGTATATCTGGTAGGACCACTACTGGTGGACAAGTAGCATTGCATGAAGCTGAAGACGCAATTCATCCTCTGGCCAAACAAGCCTTCTGTATTATTTGTTTAGCAGTACAAATTTTGCTGCTGGGTGAACCCAGATTCGTATACTTGGTAGAACGTGTATTTTACGGATTGCAGTTTTAAGTCCTATTTTGTACTCTAGAATGATGCTCAACTATCCCAGTCTTCTGCTCATAAAGTTCTACAGACAGGATGTCATAATGGCCTCCCTCCCCCCGATACTAAAGTGTGTGTGTGTGTGTGTGTGTGTGTGTGTGTGTGTGTGTGTGTGTGTGTGTGTGTGTGTGTGTGTGTCAGGCTTAGGCTTCATAGAGGACAATGAGATCTTTGACAACGCCATGGCAGGAGTTTGGATCAAAACGGACAGCAATCCCACACTGCGGAGGAACAAGATCCATGACGGCCGGGACGGCGGGATCTGCATATTCAACGGAGGCAGAGGTGAGTGTCGCTACCTACCTTTGTGGTTTGTTCACCACAAGCTGAAATGATCATTGACTGGTGTAGCCGCCGGTCTGGGCCTACTCCTCTGCAGACCCTCGCTACGACTCTGTGCTGTGTTGTGCTTGGATGGACAAGGGGACTCAGAGTTTCACTTTAGCCCAAACTGGTGGCATATTTAGTTGCCACCAGTGCCACCTGCACGAAATAAACGCAAAACAATGCAGCAGCATTAACACAGGTCTTCTGCACAGCACACACCAGTCTCCTCACAGGCTGACATCAGACAAGTGAGAGGCTAGTATGCCTTACACAATATTCAGATTCAATATGTCACTATACATCACAATACACAATTACAATGGACTTGAAAATAATACACCACCGGCTATATACCGAACACTATATTTTATGGAAATGTAAATAAAACAATACAATAAAGACACAATTCAGTAAATCACGGGAGCAACAGAAACTGGACGAAATAAACAGAAAATAATGCAACCGCATTAACACACAGGTCATTTGCAGCACAGTGAGCACACACACATTGCATTCTGTAATGGGGAAAAGACGACAATTAAGCATGCTGCACATGCAAAAAGTTTGCTAAAGCACTCAAACCTTTGCAAAACAATTACACAGCAACATAAGGAATGACATTATAACCTCATTTCACAGTTTACACTGGTTAAATACTCTTAAACATTAGAACTGAAATCTACCAAGAGCAGAGAACAAACCCACCTCCTCACAGGCTGACATCAGACAAGTGAGAACACATCGCAGGTAGATGACGTAGCTGCAGGAGGAAGTGAAGACTCCAAAATAAAAGCTCCCAAAACTGTCTATTGCACAACAACACATTACAAAATAAAGGTGACAATAAATAATATTGGCATGTCAGGGATATCTTCTCATATACCTGCTACACTGGCAAACAGTGTTGATTTCGTGCTGCATTCACATGGGATCAGGCAAAACCTGCTGGATGGCAGAAATTGGATGACAGCCTCTGTGTCCTCTGTCCTCAGGTCTTCTAGAGGAGAATGACATCTTCAGAAATGCCCAGGCAGGAGTCCTGATCAGCACCAACAGCCATCCCATCCTCCGGAAAAACAGGATATTCGATGGCTTCGCTGCGGGTGGGTTGTGTCAGCCTTCGGCATGCTGATTGAATTAATTATTTTACTAAAGAATGACTCAAATCTAGTGCAGTGATTCGGGTACAGGCTTTAGTCCTGAGCTTTGGACACTATTATTGGTCTGACAGTCATTAGACCGACAACCTACCTCTCAAACCCTAACCGAACCATAACCGCAAGCACGGGAGCAGCGCATGTCCGACAGTTGATCCCGCCTGTCGGACTAATGCTCCGTCGGAATTACCCATCGGATCCCCAGTGATTCTCAAACATTTTAAGAGCTGAGAGTCACATACTCAGCCTTTTACATCTGTTATTTACTTATTTTTTTAACATTGTTTTAAAAACATTGGAAAATTTGGGATTATTCTTCTGGGGGTCCCTGGCACATGCCACATTTTGAGATGGGGGTCCACAGCTAAATACATATCAATCTGGGGGGTCCTTTGAGAACCATTAGTGTAGTAGACAAACTACCCTAGCTAATGAGGCGTGTCTGTCCTATTGTACGTTTTAAGACTGCATTTCAACTCTTTTCTGTATTTAGGTATTGAGATTACAAACCACGCCACAGCAACCCTAGAGGGAAATCAGATTTTCAACAACCGCTTTGGGGGGCTGTTTCTTGCATCTGGTGTCAACGTAACGATGAAAGGTAACTCTTAATTTTGTACACCCTCTATACATTTTTAACAAGCCAATGGAGACAACCACATCATCAACCACAATTTGCTGTTTTCTCCAAAGAGATTTGATGTAGAGGTAAAAAGAAGCAGAACCAATGTAGAGCCCTGGGGAACCCCAGGTCAACTAATTATAGAGTTTAGCTGGTTGAAACTGTTATTTCTTGTTTTCCTTTAACTCTTATCCAAAGATTTAACGTCTTTTGAATGAAATCCCACAGCGCCAATGACGCCTTTTACGTGTTTTATAGCTTCCTATTAATTTATTACATTATATTAAAGACTTACCTCATTCGAGCGATAGCTCTTGGCTACATTGTCTTTGCCTGGATCCTAGCCCCTCTCGGAACCCTCCATAAAGCTTTTCTGAAATTTTGATGTCGCTTTGTGTAGGGTCCCTGTTCATATTTATATTTTCGTATGGGAATTTTGGAACGCGGACATAAATATGCTCACTAACATCGTATCTGCGCCGTTTGACGGCCTGTTTTCCTTTGAGGGCTTCTGAATTCGTGAACTATAAGTACCTATACATACCGCTGCGAATATCTCCTGTGGCGCGGAAGCCGTTAAGTATTTTTTTAACTTTGTTTGACCGATTTGGTCACTTTATTTCTTCTTGTTTGTTTACCGTTTATTGTACCGCCTCCCGGTGTGCGGTTGGCTTTTGCGGCTACGTCCCTGCCTCTGATCTGCTCTGTCATAGCTATAGCGCCACTAGCTAGCCAGATAGGCGGTACAATGAGGTGTCAATAAACAAGGAAGGAAGAGAAGAATCAAAGCGACCAAATCGGTCAAACAAAGATTAAAAATACTTCACGGCTTCCGTGCCACAGGAGATATTCGCAGCGGTATGTATAGGTACTTAAACGTAAACGTAAAAGAGCGCAGACAGGCCGTATTCACGGTGTTTATGTTTTATTTATGTCCGCGTACCAGGTGGCAGAGTACTGCTGGAACAGGACCCCATTGTCTGGGTCTAAAAAAATGTCAGAAACTTCAGTACCATTGGGTTCTGCTTGGAGGGCTACCTGGATCCCAATGCATGTCCGTACACAATGGGGAGGCATGGAGGCTTTTCTAGTCCTTTTTATCAGAATTACAGCCCTAATCGAGGTCAAGGTTCAACTTTATTGTCAACAATACCAGTTACTAAAAGGCATGTGAAAATAATTGTGCGTTAAAAGACCATACAACAGCTACAGTCTAGTGTCAAATACTCTGTGTAAAGAACTAAGTGCACTAAGTGCATAATTGTGCTGGATAAACAAAGCGACCATGTTTATAAGCTCAAATAGTAACTCCATGTTATCTCACGGGTAAAATATGAATGTTTCTAAAGATGGATAGATAGACGAGGATCACAACAATGCCTGCTGCAGGGGAGGAGGAAGTGCTGTTCTTCTGCAGGCCAAATAGAATGGGACTGAATGGTGGCAATAGCTTAACCTTTGCTGCCACCTACGGGTGGGAGATGAGAATACTTTCCTTCCCAATGCTCATGGCATTTAGTCACATATTTTGACATTTCATTTTTCTACCCATGAATTGCTTGTTCAAGTTTAAAAATGTAATTGTAAATTGTTCTTTTCTCCCATTTTCAGATAACAAAATAATGAACAATCAAGATGCCATAGAGAAGGCTGTGAGCAGAGGTCAGTGCCTGTACAAGATTTCAAGCTACACCAGCTATCCAATGCACGATTTTTACAGGTAATTATCGGAGGTGATCGTCACAGTCAAAGCTGTGTACTCTGTATCCAAGTCTCGTTTGTCTAATGGCTGCTCTCATCTGTTCCCGTAGGTGTCACACCTGTAACACAACAGACCGCAACGCCATCTGTGTGAACTGCATCAAAAAGTGCCACCAAGGACACGATGTGGAGTTCATCAGGCATGACAGGTCAGTCATAAAATAATATGGGTATTAAATTATATTTATTCTCCCGTCCGAAAAACTCCCATCAGCAATACCTGTGCATAATAAGGGACACCCTGTGTAACCCTGGCAACCCCTTGCTCTGATGAAGAGCCTAAAGGTCATGTCCACTATGGTGTAAGGAAAACGCAACAAATAAGCTTTGGAGCATTACTCAGTGTGCAGACCTTACTTTCTTCTATTGTCAGCCAGGTGCACCTGGCTTCAACTGAGGATGTGTGTGTGTGTGTGTGTGTGTGTTTTTATTGTGCTTTTCTTTAACCCTGGCAACCTTGGCTGTGACAATGCCCTGTCTACTGTGACGTCATCAATTAGTATAACAGAAGTCATAATGGCTATTATCACAGCAACCAAAGCAGATGAGCAGATGATGTCTGAATACACACATCCAATCTGATCACTTTCGAATGACATTGTGGGAACATTAAAGGTCTTACAAAACAGAATGCGCCAGTGAATATTTCACAAACTGATTCATACAGGTTTACGCGTTCTGTGTGGATGTACTGTAAGGACTGTAATGAGACAAATAGAACTTTAAATTAATGCAAATCAATCACACAAAATAAACCTGCCTGGTGTGTAAGGATCTTCAGCCTATATCATATTTGAGAAACAAGAAATGTGATTTATCTGCAGTCTGAACAAAGCATTATTATGACCTCTAAATGGTTTGTAAGTTCTATATATTAAGTCTGTAGCTCTCAACCACCCCACCGTGAGAACATTATTCTATAAGTCTATAAGTATTAACTTACTTTATTTTACTCCCCTGCAGATTTTTCTGCGACTGTGGTGCTGGGACGCTGTCGAACCCTTGTACGTTAGCAGGAGAGCCAACTCATGACACGGACACGCTGTATGACTCTGCTCCTCCTATAGAGTCCAACACATTGCAGCACAACTGAACTTCAGGCTGCAACAGTGATGGACTACACAGACTTAATTTCTTGAGTCCTGCTTTGGAGCAAGAAATAACAAACTCTAACATAATGAAATTCAGTTTAACAGAACCCATGAAGTGGCTTTAAAAAAAAAGTCTTGGGACAAAAATATGCTGAAAGGAGACATAAAAAAAGGAAGTTGTCTTACGGCTGCCACACTTTTTCCTTTCCCTGCAACTTATTGACACAGAAGAGGACTCCCTGGATGGAACAGAGCAGGTTATCGTTGACTCAGGGCGTGGGGGCATGTTGGACAAGAGCCATCAGGCTCACATGCCTTTTGAGAAGTGGAACATGGAATAATGCAGTCATGTACCGACCCATTGTGGACACACGTGCAGTCGTAAGAGGCATTCTTCCCTCATGTGGAGACATAAGCTCCAATACAATGCTTCCATCACTGGGCAACTGTTGAGCTCGTGTATACGTACGGTGGGGAATAACCTAGCACTTCAGCTTTTTTGTTTCCTCTCGTTTCTTTTTTTAAGAAAATGTTGATTTGATTTTAATGCTTTTGTGTAGTTTTGTATTTTCATGCAAAAATCTTACTGTACTTGAATGTCTTTTATTTTATTAAATGTGTTTGTTTTGGTTATTACACCCTAGGCTTGCTGTAATTGTACTCATGTCGCAGTATCTAACTTCTTTCTGTGAAAGAGAACAGAGAAGATGACACTAAACATTTTCTCCAGCAATGTTGAGCACTTTACACTTGCAGTTCAGCACAATGCATATAACCGAAAGATATTGAAAGACCTTTTTGGTCTAGTCCGTTTGGAGGAGAGGAGTGCCATACATATTAAGTCATTGTACATAAGCTGAATGGAAATTTATAACATGCCAATTTTCACCAATTTGCATACATTTATTCATGGTGTTTTCCCTTGCAGGCTGTTAAAAAAAGCATTGGAGGAAATCATAGATCAGTCATATTTGCCACAATCTGGAAAATAGCTGATCTAGAAGCTCACAATGTGACTGACTGAAATAGAGTGCAAAGTAGGAACTGAAGGGTGGTTGACCCACTGAGTAAAGAAAGTACAAGAGACTGAATTTCTGAGCAGCTGGCTGATCTCGCTCAGTCTGGAAGACTTCCATACCAACCTGAGCACAGTCCAAATTATGTTTTGTAATATGTCCATTTGATCAAATGCTTGTAGATCAGCTATTTTGCCTGTGCACAGCGCAAGTACACCAGGTTGAAATAGGTTAATTACATTTTCATAAGCGGTAGTTTGAGATCTATTCACAATAGTGGAAGAGTATAATCTACTCGCAATAGAAGACTGAGCAATAGAAACTACCTACATGACTGCTTAATATATAAAAGTATCCTTCAAGCTAAATTACATCCTACTCTGGTTTGTGCCCATGTGATTATCTTATGAAAATGTCAAAACCTGCAAAATTGGCTATTTGCACTGTTCAAAGTATAACATAGGGCTTAAGTAGATAAAGCAATGCATTACTCCTCAGTTTTAACACATCCACTTTGATGAGATTGTTGAAAAGGTAGTTTGATGCCGGTGAAATTTTACCTCAGTAGTTCCACATTCATTTTCATATCCAAGCACTTCCTGTTCCACTTCATAAAGCCAAGACTTTCCATGAGGCACAACATTGCTGGAGAATTTTTAAAAGGCTTTTACTCAATTGAAGCTGAGACAATGTATCTTTACAGCGCTATATGGTTTCATTGCTCCCCCTTCATGTGTATTGGTAACTGTGGGTTCTCATACAGCCTGAATTGTGTATGCATGTATCATAACATCTAGACTTAATATATTGTGAAGTATTCAATAACCATTATGTAGGCGCTAGTGTGAATTAAAAGGGTTTAATTTCCTAGATGAGACATGGTCATTTTTTTTTAATAAACTTTATTAGATCATAACGGTAGTGTTTTTTTTTTTATGTTAGGAACAAAGAACTACAAAGTATAGAGAACTTAGCAAGAAAAAGAATGTTCACAGGCTGCTAATCATTTGAATCAACGAGGTAAAATCTGTCTTGCTCAAAGTGGGGTCTTCAGCAAACAGACAGAGCTTCCTGTAGGGAAAGAAAACAAAATACAGACATGCAACAATGAGCAAATATTCAAACCAAATAAAGTACAGGGTGTCTGCAGGTCCTTAAAAATACTTTATATCAATTTAAAAGATGCAAGGTGAAGTGATGTGTTCCCAATCTATTATAGCATCTGGTAGTTGGTAGAATACCAGAACTACTACTTCTAGCTCCATTCTCGACAGTGTTGCATATTCATTTGAGAAGAGTATTTCACTTTTCATGTTTATATTTGTTGCAAGTTTGATTTTAAATTTAATTTCCTCCTCCGCTCTGTTGTTTTGATCACCTATTTTTCAACACTACGACAAGCGATTACACCATTTTAAAGCGGATTTTCATGAAAAGCAACGATGATGTCGGCGCGGCCGTTCTTCAAAGGTTAGTGAAATCCAGGCAGTGAACGTGGCATCGCTATGTATTTAATTGCGCAGTCATTGTGTTAAAATATATAACTGGCTTGATTAAGCCATTTAGACCTGAGACCAGATTCAAATGTCTTCAAAATCATGTAGTCTGGCAGCCGACAGGCTTCTTTTGTTTAAAGTGGGGAATTTGGTATATAGTCTTTTTTTATTGGCCTAAAATATTGTCTATATACATACATTCATGAATCCACTTGCTAAAATATTGTCTATATACATACATTCATGAATCCACTTGCTCATGAATACCCTCACTAAAAACGCCGGGACAACGCTCCACACGTCCCAAACTCTTCTCCCTTCTGGCTCCAAAACTGTGGAATGCACTTCCCATTGCAGTCAGAACTGCAGCATCACTCCCAATCTTCCGCCGTAGCCTGAAAACCCACCTTTTCAGACTCCATCATGGCCCATAGCACTTACCCTAACCCCTTAGATAGAATTTCTGTTGGCTTAGATAGCATTTGACTTAGACTTATAGCATGTTATGTAGACAGCACTATAATTGTATTGTATATAGTCATAGCACGCCATAGTACATATGTATAGCATAGTAGTGAATATGTATAGTTTATTATGTATAGTGTATGTATAGTTTCATCATATAGATATTCCACTGTTACCTTCTTAGCTTACGCATGTTTCATGATAAATGCTTTTATGTGATGTATTCCCATGCTTTTGTTCTTGCCTAAATGTAAGTCGCTCTGGATTAAGAGCGTCTGCTAAATGCCTAAATTGTAAATTGTAAATTGTCTGACTTGCTTTTAGTATTACGGTAGTTTTTTCATTAATTAACATCCTATGGCAGGCAAAATTGTCAAAAATTTAAAACTTTCCTTATGCTTTAAGTAGCATGTGACATGTAACTAGGGGGTTTTCATGATTCTGAATCCATTCCAAGCATTAGTTTTGAACAAAAAACACTCCTTGGGCTAAAAACGGCCATAGACGTCATGACAAATGTCATGACGCCCCAGAAGCAAAGATTTGAGCTAAAAAAGAATGCTCTGAAAGAATATATTCAAACATTTGGGCCACATTTTCACGATTTTTCAAAAATAGCAGACCTACAAGCTCGTAGCGTGGCTATGAGCTTGTAGATCTGCTATTTTTCAATAGCTAAAGTATACCAACACAAAAAGGGGTTCCCGCGCAGAATGGGTTAAAAAGATCAACTATTATAAATACACATACTTGAAGACTCTGCGGCTGATGGTGGTTTTCTCAAACTCCCTGGCCTTCCTGTGCCCCGCCTGGATGACCTCCTCGGGCAGGTTGGCTAGCCGAGCGGCGTTGAAGCCATAGCTCTTAGGACAAGCTCCAGAGATGAACTTGTACAGGAAGGTGATGGTTTCTTGACTCGGGTCCTCACACTCATTCTCCACCATGCAGGCCTGATGGACACAGTGTTTATTATTTAAACTTATAGCGTGCTGTGTATGCACTCAAAGACGCTTTACAAAACAAAACTATTTAGCACTTTCACCCTAGCCTCCTATATATTTCAGTCATGTCATCTACAAGCTTACAACCCTGTCACATCGTGAGGTATTGTGAAAACAGTATTAATGTACAAGGTCAAAAGTGTGATTTGTCAGCTGTGTGCATTGCAGTTGTGTGTACACTACTCACCATATGACCCTGCCTCACTGCGGCGTTGTTTGCATAATCCTCGACCAGCGAGTGGTAATGTGTGGAGAATAGGGTGCGACAGCAGATCTGCTCTGCAAGCTCCTTCACCACGGCACTGGCGATGGCCGTGCCGTCATACGTGGCTGTGCCCCTGCCTACGAAGAACAGTGGTGACATAATTAAAATACGGTTTGAGTGGTGAATCAGACTAATCGATCATGTTGATTTCGCCGATATTTAAAAAGTGCTTCTTGACTGTTCGATTAATCAAGTAATCGCTAAGAAGACAATCGATAGTCACAGGCACAGCCCTAATCAATAGCACGGACAATGACATCTTACCGAGCTCATCCACGAGCACTAGGGAGTGTTTGGTTCCATGGTGCAGGATGCTTGCAGTCTCGCTTAGCTCTACAAAGAAGGTACTCTCCCCTGTACAAGACACACATAATGGTATGGTGAATATTAAGACTTTCTCACAAACAGAATGCTCAGGGCATTTCCCCAATTTGAATAAGGATTGTGTGATTGTTTTTTTTTTTACCAGACATAATGCGATCGGAGGCTCCCAGGCGGGTGAAGACTCTGTCGACTGGGGTTAAATTAAAGGTCTCTGCAGGGACATAGCAGCCCAGCTGAGCTAGGATGACCACCAGTCCACACTGCACAGGAAACACAAAGTGTTATAAAGGAATATGCTAATATGATTAGCAAAGGTCCCTTTCCACGTGCGTTCTTAGCCAAATATCTAATTTGGCCTTCCACACTGAACATAACAGACTTGAAAAGGTTAATCTTGGTACTCCCTTAAGCATTTGTCGTATTTTTGCCCAAAGGCAGGGGTCATAACTCATCACCATTCCATTTTTGACACGGACATACAAAATGAGTGGACAATATTACCAGAAACAATAAATAAATAGATAGCCCTGAATGACCACTATAGGTCTGTAACTACGAACTCTGAGTGTTCAAATGCAACCAAATGGACCCTTGGTTCCTTTTGAACACTCAAGAGTTAAGAACCACTAGGATTAGTGGACTGCTAATGTGCCTTGTGCCATAGTGTCATAATCAATAAGTGTCATACATATTCTGAGGAAACCCTGACATTCATTCAGTAAGTGGGTGTTATGATCAAAATAAGAACATTATAATGGTGTGTAAAACAGGAAATCTAAAATTCGCCATGGACAAGACCAAGTCGTTACCATGGACACAAATGTTGTCCCTGTACGGACATGTTAGTGTCCCCTGGCCAAAGGATTTACAGAGGTTTACTTTGATTCACACACACAAAATGCAACATAATCCATGCAACAGTGACCCACCTGTCTCATGAGGGTGGACTTTCCACCCATGTTGGGGCCTGTGACAAGGACACAGGGCGCCAGGCCTTTCCCCTGATCCTCCTCCTCGCCGCCGGGGCAGCCGATGAAGATGTCATTGGGAATGAAATCATCTCCGAAGAATGTCTTTGTGACACAAGGGTGGCGCGATCCGGTGAGCTCCAGGAAGGGTGCCGATTGGTCTCCCGCCCCAGGAAGCAGGACCTGTGGACGGGTCATTGGTCCGTCTCCCCCTTGACTGTAACGTGCCAGGCTCAGCAGCACGTCTGGAATTAAACACAGGAGTTGATTTTTTTTCGCATTGTCAAAAGGAACGGAACACCTTACTTACGTATAAAAACCATGGACTCTGCCATTATGAGTGAAGGACTAAAACCACCCTAATATGGGACACCACATTCTTTCAGGACTGTATGGCCGGTAACATAATGTGTAAATAAATTGAAATGTTAACAACTGAAGTGTAACAATTATGCATTGAACTGTCATGCCCAACATGACCTGCCTGTGATCCAACAAAGAAAATAAAAAGAATAAAAAGAAAGTATAAAAAGAAGTGTTGCATTGTGAGCTGTATAGTGTAAATATGAGACTGATATTGTTTTAAATCTCTTATAATGAAATGCCCCAAATTAAGGAGAATCTGCCAAGTTAAAAGTGGTTAATAATAAACATCTATCACATCTATCTAGCATGCCGTTGTGCCATTCTGTTGCAAATAGAACAAATGCCAGTAACCTGTCTGAGTAATGACATTAATGTTATAATTATAATGTTTATAATGTGCAAAAGAAGCACATTATAAACACATTATGCAGCTGTAGTGGAGATAAATAATTAACAATGTAATCATCTCCTTCTCCCTCTGTCAGGAGCAAGTCCCGGTGCTTTCCCCTTTTCATTACACTGGCAATCATGCTAATAAAATACAACACAAGTATCCCATGTGGTGTCACAATGATTTCAAGACTATTTAAAGCACATTGCTCACAGATTTACTTACCGGTACTTCTCACAGGAGCAATGCACAAATGCGTTCACTTTTAATTAATGCTGTATTAATTCTGCATAAACATGCAGAAATAAAAGTGTGATATTTATTTACCTAACACAGCCATGCATTCAACCCCATTCTGCCAGTCTCTGTAGTTCTTATCGAAGTTGTAGAAGAGCCTTCTCATGCAGTCTTTCAGGGCAGCGTCTCTCTTCTCCTCGAGGTCCTGCATCTCCGAGAAGAGGCGCTCCGTCTCCCGGGTGACGTAACGCTTCCAGCCTTTCTTGGTGGACTTCACATCGTACTCCTCTGGAATGTTCTTCACGCTCTCAGGCACTTCCATCTGGAAGCGGTTCCGCCCGGTGCCCCAGTATGTCATGTTCTTGCATCCCAGCCTCTTCTTCTGCCTGTCCAGGTAGTCCAACAGCTCTCTCTCGTAGCCCTTGATCCCACTCAGAGCCTGGTCGTACTCTGGGTCAAAGCCAGCCTTGGGGGTTATGACACCGGTGGTGCGGGCTTTCTGGTGGTCAAATGCCTTATCCCAACGCTTGAGCTCTGCAGAGAGGTCTGGGAAGAGGCCGTCCTTGCTGCTGGTTTTCAGACTGACCACCTGACGGAGCAAGGTGGATCGCAATTCCCCAGAGACCGGGGCTAAGACGGATATTATCTCCTGCATCGTTTTGAAGCCCTCCAGTGCTGAGAGAAAGTCCGCTATCTTGCGCTTACTGTAAGTGACCTCCTCATAGAGAACTGCTCTGCTGTCGGGGTGGTCTGCGCCCTTCAGAGGCATGCCTATGCTGTGGATCTTGCTCAGAAGACGCTCCAGGTCCGGAAGCTTCTTAAGGAGCTCTGAAACGTCCGTGGCCTGGGCTTGATTCCCCATCAGGTCCTCCAGTGCGTTCAGTCTGTCACAGATGGACGTGGGGTTGCAGAGGGGCGCACACAGCCACTGCTTGAGGAGCCTTTTGCCAAACGGGGTGGAGCAGGTGTCCAGACGCTCCAATAGTGTACCTTCTGTTCCTCCGGACCCGTTCTGAAGGATCTCCAGGTTGGCCAGGGTCACGCCATCCAGGACCATGCGCTGACGCGTCTGGGCAAAGAAGCTGGAGGGGCCAGCTGCCTTCTCCATCTCAACATCAACAGGGATATATTCCTCAAAGTTGGCCATGGACAGTAGCTCGTGGTCCACCAGGCACTTCTTCAGGTAGAAAATGCACGCGCCCAGCGCCGACAGGCCCAGCTCGCAGCCCTCCTTGGGGGAAAGGCACAAAGAATCAGTCTCAGAGGTCATGTTTTTCAGGACAGCAGGAAGGAGATTGCTTCCCGACTCTTGATCCTTTCCGACGCTTTCTTTGAAGTAGTCTTCCTCTGCCAGAACTTTGAGGGTCTTCTGAGCGTCCCAAAACTGCGAGGTCGCATTAAGACCTTCCTGCATGGTGGAGGACAGAGAAGCTTTCAGTATTTTCCGCGTCTCAGCCGACGGGTTCCCCTTTTCGAAGAGCACCTGCGCGGGGGAGAAGTGGGCCACGAGCGTGCGCAGGCGGGAGCAGTGGCGGTCGTCCTGGAACTGGCCCACGCGGAACTGACCCACCGAGGTGTCGACGAAGCTTACGCCATAGGAACGGCAGCGCCCAGAGGTCTCGTCCTCCGCCTTCTCCCTCACGCTCAACAGGTACTTGCTCTGAGTCTCGGTGGGGGACCCGTCCAATACGCTGAAGGTCTGCGTGCCCAGCGTGATGACCCGGCACACCTCCCTCTTGATGACGCGGTCAAACTTGGTGGGCTTAAACATGGTCTTGCAGCGGGCCTCCATCATGTCGGGGGTCTCAGTTTGCTCGACACGGGCTACCTTGTAGCCCTTCTGGACCAGGCCGTCCGAGAAGCGGCCAAAGCCGATCTCCGGGAAGCCCGAGTGGGCCCAGGCCCCCTTCATGAAGGTCAGGCTGAGCTCGTTGCAGCCAATGACCGCGTCCATGTGGTACAGCTCGTAGAACTTCCCCACCTTGTAGAAGAGCACGGCGTCGAACATCTCCGACTTGAGCTCCCACCAGCGCCGCATGCCAGGCGTGCATCTGTTCAGGAAGTCCTCGGGGACGTACAGGGTGGTGGGGTCGTACTCGTCCTCTGTCTGTCGCCGCCGCTTCCTGTCCTTCCTCCTGCCGTCTTGCAGCCACTCCAGCTTCTCGTGGTCCCAGACCACAGTGTCACTCCCGCCCGCCCCGGCACCGCTCGCCTGGCTCTCAAAGCTGTCGGGAGCAGAGAAGGCCGACAGCTTCGACTTTGTGTCAGCCGTGACGGCGGGCGCCGCTCTCCGAGGGGTGTTGGCAGCCGGAGCGGCGGCCTTCGTCTGTGGTCTGGAAGGCTTCTCTGTGGGACGTTTGCGTTTTTGAGGCTTCACCGGGCTGTCCACTTCAGACTCGTCCTCGCTCTCGCCTCCCTCCTCATCACTGCTCGCCACCTCTTCCTCCTCGTCATCCTCGCTGCTGGCCGCAGCTTTTTCCGGCTTGAATTCGTCGCCCGACTCTCCTTCGCTGTCCGACGCCACGATGATGCGGCGGCGCTTGGGTTTGCTTCCATTTTCGACGCCAGCGCGTGATGAACGGCGGCTGGGCTTGGAACTGGCCTCCTCCGCTTCCGGTTCTTCCTCGTCTGTGAGGTCTTCATTAGTCACAGTCGATTTGTCAACCTGAAGAAGCAAGAATAGAAAGAAAGAAAGTTGAACAGTTTCTATAGTGTTGATTTCGTCGACTAATACTATGACAAAATGTTTGCAGATTTTCACTGACGAAAACTAAATGGAAACTAAATGAAAACTAAGACTACATATATTGACAATTTCGTCAACAAATAAAAATTAGACTAAAATGTTAGGAAGGTCGGCTAGTTGACAAGAGATCCAGTATAAGTAAAAGTCATTTTACACTTGTTTGCATCCTGAAAATAGAAGATGTACAAGCTCACAACACATCGCAGCATGACGCGTTGTGAGCTTGTAGATTGGCTATTTTCAGCTAAATCAGTCATTAACACAGCTGTACCATCGACATAATATTGTTACAATATAATTGAAATGTCACCTCCATATCTTCCTCATACTCGTCTTCGTCATCAGACGGATCCATGCAGAGGGGCATCTTCAACCTCTTGTCGGGGCTGTCAAACATGACTGCATCAGCGAGCTCCATTGCGTGACGAATTACAGGTTTGCCACTGAAGAACACCCCTCCGGTTTTAGCGTCACTGCTGTCAGAGCCTGCAGAGGTAGGTGTTTGAAACAGTATTAGTATTATTCAAGGGTTATCGCTCCCACAAACAGACTGCATCAGCATCAATGTAGGAATTGTAGGATGCTCCGTCTTTCATGTAGTCTTGGTAAAATATTTTAGCTTTTTAGAACCACCCGCCAAATGC
The DNA here is from genome assembly GCF_964188405.1 of Protomyctophum parallelum. NCBI lineage: Eukaryota > Metazoa > Chordata > Actinopteri > Myctophiformes > Myctophidae > Protomyctophum > Protomyctophum parallelum. The sequence continues at coordinate 19,495,502 of NC_139704.1, read as the reverse complement.
CAGGCAGAAATCCAGATTTGAGGGAGAGCAACACGGAGTGTGAGAGAAAGTTTTAAGTTGGCTCGCTCAAATATAATGCAGCTATTATTCATTTAATATTTTGTCAGATCTGCACATCAATTGAACTTAAAAGTAAAAACCCTCATTTTGAATATCCTCTGTGTCGGTGTGATTAGTAAACTACATTGAGTGAACAGACGGCAGCTCACCTTGGTATTCTCGAACATATCTGGTACTGACCCACCCCCTGGTAGGAGGCTCATCAAAGAAATGGACATGCACGCGCTGCTCACGTCCACGGCCTCTCATCTGCTGTCCACTCAGAGGCTGGGGAACCACCATGCAGGGCCACCACGGGTGACCCTCCATTTTGGCCCACGTCAGGGCGCCAGCATTGAAAGGGCATGGAGCACTGTGGGGATAAAGCCAGGCGACATTAGGTGGACTGTCTGACAGATGTTCATGATCAATACTATACTGTGACCATTATTAATCAGAGAAACCAGCTTTGTGTTATGAAATGTTGACAGGTCAGATTTCCATTCTTTATCTTCACATTGATTAACAGTTAATATAACACACTGTAGTTTGCCCTTAGCTACTGTGTTATGGATAGGAGAAAACTATCAGTACAACTACCCAGATTTATTTCTGTGCCGAACTCATACTAACAGAGATGACAAGTCAGACAAGACACTTTATTTATTAATTTGCAATACTGTCTGTGACTGTCTGATATTTATATTTGTGCAGCCTGCGACACGTGGTTGCACTTATCAATATTCCCAAACACAGAATTGGTAAACAAGGGTCATATTCCATCCCTACCCACGCGTATAGAACACTGTTCTTTTCGGAAAGCGACGTACTCTGTAGTGTAGAATATATGTTATTTTCGGCAAGCGACGCCATCGTGCTGCGAAGCGTCACCTTCCTTTACCTTTCCTTAGCTGCAGGCGCCTTGTCGCCAAAGAGTTTGGTGAAGCCCTTTTTCACAGACTTGGAATGAGTCTTGGGCCTTGGTGTGACTTTATTGGTGCCATTGTTGTGCTGCTGCGGTGGTGGCGGTGCAGTGAGCTGAGCTTGTTCCTTCGGCGAGGAGTTGGACTTGTGCACGGAGGATGGCACGTCTGCCTCGGCCGGGGAAGGACTCCCCACCCTGGGCTTGTTGTTGGAAGTCACTGGTGGAGGAGACTTGGTGAAGAAGTTGAACAGCGAGCTTTGCTTTTGCTTAGCCATTGTTGCTCTGCCTGCCGAACCAGAACGCTATTTAGTTTTTAAGTTATTATTATTATTTAATATATGTTGTATAAAATAAAGCAGTAGGTAAGTTCCCTTGGCTTAGCATCAACTAGCAGCTTTGCTACAGTTACTAGTACTACAGCCTCCTCTACAGTCCAGTTCGCGGGAAAGCCCTGCTGCACAATGGCTGGACTCGTCAGGTGGGCGGGGTGGTACTCGCCGTCCAATGGCGAGCGACAACACTAAAGTCACGTGGGTCTTTGCAGAAACCACGTTGGCATACGCCCGCTGTGATTGGCCACTGAGCGAGATCAACAACTGCTCCGTCACGCGCGCAAACCAGAACCAGAAGTACGCGCGGCGCATAGAATCTCTTTGCTTATGATGTCCATGTGAGGTCCCCGGGCCCTGACCTCCCCAATCTATTTTTTAAGTGCCGTATCTGTTCTCCCGTAAAATGTGGAATGATTTAGAATCCCACTTTTTAATCCGGTTGAATTTTCTTTATTATTTTACTTAATGAAGCATAATCCAGAAGATGGTGCGCTAGCCCCTCATCATATGTCCAGCTTTGAGGGTGTGTGTAAAAACAAACATTGAAGACACAAGTGTATAAACTCAGATCTTTATCCCTAGTAAAAAAAAAATCTTATATGTATGCATGATCCTACTTTTATTTTGGTGCTTTTAAGTAGGCCTATATTTTGATATCAATGCGTTATTTTACTCAATACATTTTTTATACCAGATTTCTACTGGTAAAACAGTATTTCTACTTTTATTGATACTTTTACTTAGCATACTTCTTCCACCACGTAGGAAGTAAAGTAAGTAGGCTACATTTACTCAAGTACTGTAGTTATGTATTTTTTTAGTATGCATATTTCCCATTCTCAATACTTACTTCAACCCCACTACATCTCACTGGCAAATATATTGTACTTTTACTCGACTACAATTCTTTGAAAACTACTTAAAATTTAGCTGTCAAAATCAACACTGGGTGGGCATCCAGTGTTGATTTTGACAGCAAATTTTGATTTTAGTTTTAGTCATAGTCTCTTGAATAGTTTTCATTTAGTTTTAGTCACATTTAGTCACCTGGAATGTTTGTGTTAGTCTAGTTTTAGTCGACTAAATAGCCTATAAGATTTTAGTCGACTAAATCTACAGTTGATTTAGTCGACTAAAATTTATTTTGGCGGGCCTTGATGCCTAATGGCAGATTGTGAGCTATAAGCAAGTGTAAACACTTGCTTATAGCCGATCTACAAGCTCACAACGCATAGATCGGCTATTTTCAGCCAGTGTAAAATTACTTATACTGGATCTCTTGTCCACTAGTACCTTCCTAACATTTTAGTCTAGTTATTTGTTGACGAAATTGTCAATATAATTAGTATTAGTTTTAGTCATCATTATCAACATAGTTTTTATTTAGTTTCCATTTAGTTTCCGTGTAATGAAAAACGGTGGCCTAGTCGTCGAACATGTTTTTGTCATAGCCACCAGAGGGCGCCACACACCACCAAAATACATTCCCACCACTCCCCAGTCCCCAGGATGTCTTGATAGAAAAATAACATACAAAAAATACCAACATTTCAGTCTAAAATTTATCAACAGATAAATATACAGAATGAACATGAGTTTAGACATCAAACATATAGCACACTCTAATACCAAAGATATTCAGTGACAGTAGTATATTCCAAAACAGATCCCCAAATACCTAAATGTGAAAACGGTGACAACATACACGCCAATACAAAACAAAAAATAACAAAAAAAAACTAATCATCACAGTTAAAATACTTAAGAAAATAGTCAAGTGTTTGTTTTCTCTGCTTACATCTATTGAGAGAACTTTAAACAGGTGCAGAGGGGAAAGGTGAGTGTGTACACTGTACAGTATAAAAGTCATGCCAGTGGAATTAATTAGTGAAATAAAGTGTTATGTGATCAAATCATAATCATCCAGCATAATGAGGAGGAAACGAGGCATTATAGTGAACCATAAAGTGTCCTTCAGTGTTGTGAGTGCCATAGATTTGTTTCACCATCACAAGCTGGGGGGGGGGGCTGATAAAACTTAACCTATTTATTTTCTTTGGCATTGCACATATAAATCTGACCGCAGTCAGCTTCAAAAACTTTACAATCCTTTTATATCTGTTTTTGGAAACAAACTGGATGTTTATTACTTAAAAAAACTAATACAATGAAAGATTGAATTTAAAATGTTGCTATTTTCTAATCATATATCCTTCATTAGCATCATGTATTTTCAACAAATATCTCCATTACATTTTTTCTTCATGTTGGTGATCATGAAAAAGTAGGTGTCACATTTTGTTTTAAACCAGTGTTTCTCAACGGGAGCGTACAGAGAAGGTTGAGAAGCAAGCAATATATATATATTATTTTTTAAAGGGGTTCAATACAGTCAAGACAAGTGCACATTTTCTTCATTTCATTCTAGACTTTTTCTCATTAACTCTGCAGTGAAATGAGGCGTGGTTTCTGAATTGTGTGTAGTTGCAGGTTTTTGTATTGGTATGATATGACAGATTGGCTGGATTTGTATGTGTTGAATGGGGTTTGTAGTATCATGGTCAGTATCCTGTCAGTCATTATCATGGTCAGTATCCTGTCAGTATCACAGTCCGCATCATGCCAGCATATCAAAAAGCCCTGTCACACCAGGCCCCTCTCAGCACTGTCACAGCCTCAGGGATGCTAACATCATTGGTAACAACATGACAGGGCCTGTGACAGGGCTATGATGCTGTGACAGGGGTCTGATGTGACTGGGTCTGACATCCACATACAATTCTAATTGTAATCATAAGTCTTTTCTTAAATCTCCCTAGGAAGTAGGATAATAATAATCACATACTAACAGTCCAGTTTAATGTAAAATCTTTGGAAATTGGTGAGATGTTGTCAAAATTATATAAGCAACTCAATACACAAAATAAAGTTTACATTTTAATTGGGTGTGGGGAGTTTTAAGGAACCTGGAAATTTGGATAGGGGGCACTGGCCCGAAAAAAGGTTGAGAAACACTGTTTTAAGCGGTGGACATTTTGGATTGCATTAAACAAAATTATATCCTTGCAACTCCTGGGACATTTGACATTGAATTAATCCATTAATTGCAGTGACATCTCTACCCAAACACAAAGCAAAGCCCCTCATTTGAAAAGACGTGTGTGTGTGTGTAAGAACATAAAGGATTCAAAACGGATTGATGAGCTCTGTTCTGAGAAGCCATGTGCTTCAATGGTGGCAGGGTTTCAGGGTGCTAACATTCCTACATGTTGATTTAAAATCAGCTTTTCCCATGAGCCCCAAAGAGCTAGTTTATGTGTAGTGATGGAGCACAGCACATTCCCACCTATTTTTAGGCCATTACTCACACTCCGGGCCCCTTTAAATGGATGTAGGTAGACTCCCATCTTCATACGGCCGTGGGGAGCAAAGTATCACATATTTCCCTTCCTGAAGCGTAATGCCTAATAACCTAATCATAAATTCATCCCTCATAGATGGTCTACTTAGCTTAGTTAACACTAAGGGGTGGATCATGTTACAGTTGTGATTGGATCTTACATCTTCAAGAAATGGCAAGCAAGCGAAAATGACAAATAAGTCATTAAATTGGGCATCAAAAAGTCCACAAACCTGTTGACAGCTGCAAACTGAGAAGCTATGTTGGAGTGAATCTACGTTCAAAGGACAAGGTTGTCACTGACGTTAACTGTATACCTGAGCAATAGTTCCTGGCTAAAGCAGCTTCTGTTGATTTCGCTGCCACATTGCACTTTTAAACCTTTTCCATATGCCAAGAATTCCAAAGATACTCCGTTAAATCCTTAGTGTTAATCTAACTGGAACCATAAGGGTCCATTTGTTTCCATTTGTACAAACTCTTGGAGTTAGATTGACACTATGAAAAAAAAGAAAGAAAAAAAAACATAACCAAAAGGAATGGTTATCTTGGAAAGTCACAAAGCTTAAAAGAGTGAGTGGTAGCTTACAATACTATTACTGTCCACCACCCCTCAGCATATTAGGGGTGGATTTTAAAGTAAGTATGACAAATCAAGTGTAAATATAATGTTCTGCAGTGTTGCTGATATCTGCATCTGGAAGTTAAGGGCCTCTTGACTTCAGAAAGCGCTTGCGATTGATCATGAATACGGCATGAACAATTATTATAATACTAGTAGATGAATTAAGAACGTGACTTTTAGATCAGTATTTTATGGGTGTCATGCCAAGAACTAACTTTGGCTTATTATCTATTAGTAGGAGAGGGGCCCGATGTATGATAGAAATAATTCATAAGCAGGAAACGGCATAGAAAAGATACAATCTTTCACTTGCAAGAGAAAACTGGATATACAAACTGACTGCAATCGTAAACTATACATGACATAGCTTTGGCCTAGAAAAGTTAAACAACGGAGCAAAGGCATCCACTCTTATCAGACATCAGTGCTTTTATAGGAAAACATACTGTACATACAGTATGTTTGCATTGGCCTCCAAAAAAAGAGCAACCTACCTCTTCTTGAAGCCCAGTTTTCATACAATATGGCTTATACTGTATGTATAAAAATAAATTTGCTATTTAACACTGCCCTGAGGGTTTTGTTGTCCGCTATAATATTCATGTCACTTCCCCATCCTGAGACGGATGTCAGCTTCCATCAACAGTCCCACACTGCTGGCTGGGAGTTTACCTCCACTGGGATTAATTGGATTCCACAGCAAGTGTCCTCTGGCAAGCCACATTGTCACCTCAAACAGTCTGTTTCCTGGACACCCCCACCCACAAAAATGTCAAGTCTCCAAAAAATCTGGAGAATATTCTTCTCTTCCACATATGGAAGAACTGAAGGGCCGCCGCCGTCCCAATGTAGGGGTCTGGGCCACGAGTCGAGACCCAGTGCCATTTTGGATCCTTCCCGACCCAATTCTTTAGTCTCAATGGCTCGTCCCTTTGGGCCCAAACAAACCGCAACTTTCAGTGGTTCTTTTCCACCCAGTCCCAGCTCTCCTCGCTGTCCTTCCTGTTCTTCTCGGCCTCAATGATCTCTCTGTAGCGCCGACGGAAGAAGCCCATCTGTGACGGGAGAGAAAAGCAACAGTTGTGTTTCGGGGTAACTGGTGGTGAGGTGACAGATGGTGAGTTTATACAGTGCCCTTTTCTCCAAAGCACTTTACAATTTGCATTACGGTACATTCACCCAATTACACATTTACAATGTCAGGTAGAACAGGTTAAGAAAACTAAACTGCTTAGTGTTATATTGGACAGTGAATTGTCATGGTCGGATCATATTGATGGCATTGTAACAAAAATGGGTAGAGGTATAGCCATGGTCAGGAAGTGCTCCACCTACTTGACATCCTCAGTCATGGGTCAAGTGATTCAGTCATTGGTGTTATGTCACCTTTATTACTGTCCTGTTGTATGGTCAAGCAGACCTGAACAAACTACAACTTGTTCAGAACCGAGCTGCCAGACTGGCACTTCATTGTTCTACTCGCACAAATATTAAATATATGCATAAACGCCTGTCCTGGTTATCTATCTGTCAAATACAAACTTCAATGCAGTGTCCTCATGTTTGTTAGAAACATAATTTCAAATCAAACACCAGATTACAGTTATTAAAATCAAGTGACAGACATAATCATAACACCAGAATTGCCAGTCCAACAAACAGTTATGTATCGATCAATATCATTTCGGAATATGTTACCACCTCACATTAAAATAATACAAAATAAATTATCTTTCAAATATGCTCTAAAGGAAAACTTGACCACATGACCGGAATTTTATTCTTATTACGTTGTAGTGTTGTATTTTATAGAATAAATTGTAATCATGTATTTTCATTAATCTTGTAGAATGTATTAAGTAATTATGTATCTATGTTATTTTTTTCTATGCATTTTATATTTTAGGCAAAAATCCGTTATTACGCTATGCAATCGTGATTTTATTGCATTATGAGGTTTTATTACTTACATGTTAGGACATTATGAACCGTTATTACATACCACTTTGACAAGCAGCCAGGATTTAATTTAACCCACTTCCAATGTCTGAATGTGTAGCCTTAGCACATTCTCAAGTGCTTTTGCATTTTGTGCTGCAAACAGCACTCACCTTTAATATGTAAGGCCGTTCACACCCCAAGCACTTTAACTATAAATAATTCATATTGTTTTAAAAGTCAAGTGGATGGCAACTGTAGTGAGCAATATAAAGTTAAGAGTGCTTGGCACGCACGCACGCACACACACACACACACACACACACACACACACACACACGCACACGCACACGCACACGCACACGCACACGCGCACACACACACACACACACACACACACACACACACACACACACACACACACACACCACTACAATGCAAAATCCTGAGTGTTATAACTTACAAAATGTGTACAAAATGTGTGGTTGCATTTGTAAACTCTCAGAATTACAAGGGGATACATTTAACAGTGTAAAATGTTACTGTGTGTACTGTGAGGAAACGGCAAGTGTAGTCAGCAAAAACAAAGACGGACGGTATCACTCTCCCCACGACTCCATTCATGTATCTGTGTTTTGGACCGCGGCCATTTATTGATACAGAACTCCGCTCACGTCAGGCATTTCCTGCAGAAAGCAATACAGGACATGTGCTGCTGTTGTAAGAGGGGTTTGTTTTGGCCAGGTCCAGGGAGTTGGAGAAAAGGGGTGTGTGGGGGGGGGGGGGGGGGACCAACATCCCAGGACCAACAACATTCCAGGGTTTAGTTGTGGTATTCCCAATGGAAAATGGAAGGGCTTGAAAAGAAAAGGAGTTTTGTGCTACTAACGCGGCCTCTGGACATTAGTATGATTGCCGCTTTCCCTTTGAAATATAGTGCTTTCATGTGTGTGTGGGATGGTGTAAATTGCCGTTCAATTTGGAGACTTGTTGGCTGGCTGTTAGAACGTTGGCTGTCAACGTCGGGTCCGGGGACCACCAGCGGTCCAAATGGAGGACGCTTATTATGGTTCTGTAACTCCGAGAGTGTACGAAAAGAATTGTTGCAGTTGTACACTCTGAGTTAAATAAGCACTGAGGATTCTACAATGTAGAATAGTTTAGTTTGGTTGTTTTCAACGAAGGACGTACCGCAGCTTGATATGCATTAGGCCACACACGTCCCCATTTGATACTATTACTCCGCCTAGTAAATCTACTATAAAGGTGGTTGCACACTGGACACGTGTTTCGGAAAACCGATGGAGAAACGCAGCTAGAAATCCGAAAAATACACTCGTAATCGTCTCGTAACTGGATATTCTAACTTTTTGAGTGATTTCTTAAACCCTACCCTACTTGATCGTACTACAGTGTCACCCAAAAACATCAAAAGTAGCAGATCTGCAAGCTCGAAACACAGCGTGAAGCAACGCGTTTTGAGCTTATAGATCTGCTACCTTTAAGTTTAAATCCTCAATAGTAACAATTTTGGACATAATGAGGTTTCCACCCGACAGAGATGATATAAAGTTCAAATTATCCATCTTGGATTAATGGAGCCATGGAAGTGTACCTTTAGGTTCTTATTCATTGGTATCACTATAACAAGGTTTAAAATAATAAATAATACCCGTACGCCATACCCAAGGCGGGGTTGGCGAAAGGGCCTTTCTGTGTGGAGTTTGCATGTTCTCCCCGTGTCCCCTAGGGTAGGTACCCTCACAAAAAACATGCAGTAAACCTGGTCTCTAAACTGCCTCCCCCTGGCCAGCCAGGGTGCCTGATGGAGGGGAAAGGAACTGGTTGGAATAACGTGTTCCTTCCACACGCGTGTTCCTTCCAACCAGGGAAACTCCCCCCTGTCAGGTGTAAAGGAGCAACTTGGACACTCAGGCATGAAGGAAGCATGAGTTCAAGTCCGTTGCTCTCCCCTTGTCCCCCATATATGGGGACTAGGTTGGCGGAGGGTGTGTAGAGCCCAGGATCACGTTAGATAATTGTCACAGGGGTGAAAAATGGGTTACACAATCGTGGGATAAAAATAAAAAAAACAAAAATGTATTAAAAAATAATAAGAAAATAAAGTCACACCCAGAGTGGTGCCTTTGATGAGTTAATTTCATTGAGGTCTGTATATGAACTATAGAGATAATAAACACGGTAACAACAGTAACTGTGCTGGATATAGACACCCACGCTCGTGCTGAGTACAGACACGCAAACACTCAAATATTGGAGCAGCTAGCACCGCTCAAAAACACACTGGCAATTCTTTTTGACATTTTGTTTTTAAATATTAATGTTATATAATCATTATAATCATAGTGGGGTTTTTCTTTAGCCAATTACTGTATGTGTTGACCCCCCTCACAGCCCACCATTGGTCCACAGGTTAGGAATCACTGCCATATATGGAGGTCCCCAATGTCAGCGTTGTTAGGCAACAGTTTTTGTTGGTGTGTGACATCAGACCAGAGGTCAATCAGCAAGAGAGAGAGATAGAGAGAGAGAGAGGGCAAGAGAACGAGGAGGTCAGTGCACCGCAGTGTGACAGACGGGTGTTCGCTGAACAGAGATGGCAGAACAGTCAATTGCCGTGTCAGTGTCCTACGGCTCTACAAGGCACAGCATCACACTAACGGGACAGAACGGAAATGAACCCATCCTTAAGGATCTGTCGGAGGCTGTCACTCGAGTCACGGGAGTTCCGGCGCCTTCGCAGACAATCATCTTCAAAGGTAAATCACTGAAGGACACGGAGGAGAGTCTCTCCAGCTTCGGGATAAAACAAGGCTGCAAACTCATGGTGTTTGGAAAGAGGAACAGTCCAGAGGAGGAGGCTGAACTGAAGAAGCTCACAGACATTGAGAGGTCAGTGGGACAGACGGCCAGAGAGCTGGAAATAGCCAACGTAGAGTTGGCAGGACTCGGGAAGGGTTTCCTAGCCACGGGTCTTCAGTCGGAAACGTTGGCTAAATTGGACCGCAGAGTGAAGGTGGCAGCCGAACAGTTTATGAGAATCTTAGAACAAATAGATTCCATGAACGTTCCGGAACATTTTAGCGATTGCAGAACGATGAAAAAGGGCCTTGTGAGACGTGTGCAGGAGTTTCTAGCCCAGTGTGACAAGATGGAGGCTGGTATATCAGAGCACCTAGCAGAGATCCAGTCTGGAGGTCCTGCCCTGGCAGAGTAGTGCAACAATGTATTCCCTTGTACAGTAAGTGCTCTAGGACAATGCTTCTCAAAACATTGTCATGTCAAAGACCCCCAAATCGACGTGTGTTTGGCTGCAGACCCCCAGCTGAAAAGATTACTACATATACTACATTAGTTCCATTGGTCCTTTTTGAGTGGTGCAACCACTCCTACAACCAGCAATGTCCGTCCGTCCCCATGTCTGTCCGTATGTTTAGGGTACCAACAGGGGGCGCTGTTGCCCCACTCACTTCAGACAGGTCTGATTTTTCTGTTTTGTACATGCATGTCTATGGAGTTAACATTTAGACACCCAGGTGTGGTTACTGGTTAGAATATTCAAATTATGTCTTCCCTGTATCTTTATTCTTTTTTTGGTTCTTTCTGAAAGCTGAAAGCCTTTGAATCAAAAGGCCCAGTCGAAAATACACCATTTTTGTGGCATCATAACCCTAACCCCTCCCCCATTATCACACAACACAAGCTCAAGTTCAGGTGGGTGGTGCTGAGGTGAAAACCAGAAAAAAATAGTACCTGATCATGTTTCTTCAGGGGGGATCACGGCACTCCATAAAATAAACATTCTATGCCGTCTCCTCACGTATAGCACGGCCCACTTTACACAGCAGAGTGGTTGGGTCGGCCCTTTTGCAGTACTGTATATGTGTGTATTGGTTGGCCTACCTTCCAGAGTAGCACTGCTAGCAGCAGGAAGATGAGGATTCCCACCAGTAGACTGATGGCGATGATCCACCCCACTACATAACCTCTGGGCTCCTGGCTGTGCAGAGCCTCGAACAGCAGCTGGAACACAACAACAGTACAGTCCCTTAGTCACTCAAACAGTACAGTATACGAAACCTCCGTATTTTAACGGTTTGTGTTGTTGACGGGGCGCTAGCCCCCCTCCAATGCATCATGGCTTTTGAAGATTACGTCATATGGCAGCCAAGTCTGGATTTTGAATGTTTGTTTAGAGAACGTATATGATGCGAATTGTTTGTTTAGGACACTAAATGACGACGCAAGACGTCATGTGGCCGATATAAATACATTATATAAATACCGTACTTCACTCGAGTGTGATTTTTGATGGGCACTAGCCCCTCCTATATACAGCTTTTGTCCCCACACTTCTCAATATTTGCCAGTGACAATGAAAGGAGAAATTAGGTCAAATGTGATGTAGATTTGTCGCAACACAAACATTAAATGCCATTGACAATGAAGGGAAAATGTACGTCATATGTAGACGAGCAAATCGGCTAACCAATCACATACAGTATACAGCTTTTGTCCCCACACGTCTCATATTTGCCATTGACAATGAAAGGAGAAATTAGGTCATGTAGACGAGCAAATCAGCTAACCAAAAACATACATTCAGTTGTTCATGAGATTATGTATGATGAATTATGATAATACACGGGTGTGATTTTTTTGTAAATGAATGCCACTTCTTGATCATACGGCGTCACACAAAAGTATCCAAAGTAGCAGATCTGCAAGCTTGGAACGTTTCGAGCTTGTCGAACTGCAACTTTTGCTAATTTTACATTTAAATCCTGAAAAGTCACAATTTTGGTCATGTGAGGTTTTCCACCTGACACAAGACCATGAGGCAAATGGCTCAGGAGGTAGAGCCGCCGCTCGGCAATCGTAACGTTCACGGTTGTGGAAAAGCCCCTTGAGCGAGACACTGAACCCCTAACTGCTCCTTGAGTGAGACACTGAACCCCTAACTGCTCCTTGAGCGAGACACTGAACCCCTAACTGCCCCTTGAGCGAGACACTGAACCCCTAACTGCTCCTTAAAGACACTGAACCCCTAACTGCTCCTTAAAGACACTGAACCCCTAACTGCTCCTTGAGCGAGACACTGAACCCCTAACTGCTCCTTAAAGACACTGAACCCCTAACTGCTCCTTGAGCGAGACACTTAACCCCTAACTGCTCCTTGAGCGAGACACTGAACCCCTAACTGCTCCTTGAGCGAGACACTTAACCCCTAACTGCTCCTTGAGCGAGACACTGAACCCCTAACTGCTCCTTGAGCGAGACACTGAACCCCTAACTGCTCCTTAAAGACACTGAACCCCTAACTGCTCCTTGAGCGAGACACTTAACCCCTAACTGCTCCTTGAGCGAGACACTGAACCCCTAACTGCTCCTTGAGCGAGATACTGAACCCCTAACTGCTTCTTGAGCGAGACACTTAACCCCTAACTGCTCCTTAAAGACACTGAACCCCTAACTGCTCCTTAAAGACACTGAACCCCTAACTGCTCCTTGAGCGAGACACTGAACCCCTAACTGCTCCTTAAAGACACTGAACCCCTAACTGCTCCTTGAGCGAGATACTGAACCCCTAACTGCTCCTTGAGCGAGACACTGAACCCCTAACTGCTCCTTGAGTGAGACACTGAACCCCTAACTGCTCCTTAAAGACACTGAACCCCTAACTGCTCCTTGAGCGAGACACTGAACCCCTAACTGCTCCTTGAGCGAGATACTGAACCCCTAACTGCTCCTTGAGCGAGACACTTAACCCCTAACTGCTCCTTGAGCGAGACACTGAACCCCTAACTGCTCCTTGAGTGAGACACTGAACCCCTAACTGCTCCTTGAGCGAGACACTTAACCCCTAACTGCTCCTTAAAGACACTGAACCCCTAACTGCTCCTTGAGCGAGACACTGAACCCCTAACTGCTCCTTGAGTGAGACACTGAACCCCTAACTGCCCCTTGAGTGAGACACTGAACCCCTAACTGCTCCTTAAAGACACTGAACCCCTAACTGCTCCTTAAAGACACTGAACCCCTAACTGCTCCTTGAGCGAGACACTGAACCCCTAACTGCTCCTTGAGCGAGACACTGAACCCCTAACTGCCCCTTGAGCGAGACACTTAACCCCTAACTGCTCCTTAAAGACACTGAACCCCTAACTGCTCCTTAAAGACACTGAACCCCTAACTGCTCCTTGAGCGAGACACTTAACCCCTAACTGCTCCTTAAAGACACTTAACCCCTAACTGCTCCTTAAAGACACTGAACCCCTAACTGCTCCTTGAGCGAGACACTGAACCCCTAACTGCTCCTTGAGCGAGACACTGAACCCCTAACTGCTCCTTGAGCGAGACACTGAACCCCTAACTGCTCCTTAAAGATACTGAACCCCTAACTGCTCCTTGAGCGAGACACTGAACCCCTAACTGCTCCTTGAGTGAGACACTTAACCCCTAACTGCTCCTTGAGCGAGACACTGAACCCCTAACTGCTCCTTGAGTGAGACACTGAACCCCTAACTGCCCCTTGAGCGAGACACTTAACCTCCGGATGAGCAGCTTGGAGCCCGGCATGGTTCCCTCTACCGTCGCCGTGTGGATGGATGGGATGAATGTCATGCATGTTGTACAGCTTTTTGGGCGAAGGCACTATAAGCACCATTTTACATACGCGGAACAGATGTCCCGGTATGGCATCAGTTTCAAGCTATGTCTCTCTAAAAACACTCACGTCTCGGTTTTCAACATTCACTACCAAATTGCCCAGGTCTTCAGTTCACTTCACCACAGTTACAAATATTAACACTTGCTTTGGGTGCTTACATAGATGTTTATTGTGTTCTGTACTGTTGCAAGGTGCAGTCAATAGGTGAGCTAAGTGCAATAATTGACCTGCACTGACTGACTGTATTTGTATTTGTGTATTGTAACCTCGGCTACATTGAAAATAAGGGCTTGACCTCAACTGTATTTCCGAGTATAAATAAAAGTGATGATGATGATGATGACTGAAGCCTGATGGATACTTTGTCATAGTGTCTCTTGCCGAAAATATTCACAAGCTAACAACGCGTATATAAGTATGACTCTCTTTCTCTGTCTAATAGTGATCAAATTATGTGGATTTATCAAAGTTACGCAAATGCGCACGCACGCACGCACGCACGCAAGGTAACTCCCCAGTCACCACAAGGGTGTACCTAGACTCAACATAAAGATAGAACACCCGTTTCCTGTTTCCTTCTTATTATCACCCATTAACACAGCAGTTAAAATCCACTTGTCTTCACCAAATAAATATTTCCTCAATTAGATTCATTGGTATCTAGTCTACAATAATGAGGCTGCACGGTATTCACAGTGTTTTTCCTGTGTGACTGTGTGTGTGTGTGTGTGTGTGTGTGTGTGTGTGTGTGAGAAGCCTGGGAAGGCTGGCACTGGAAACAAATATCCTAACAGCACAATAAATAACAGCTATCAGGCCTGCTGTTTCCCATGACATGTATTCACAGTGACCTCCTAAGTAATCTGTCATTGATAACAGACTCTGACTTATAACCCTTATAGTTCCAACTACAACAGCGGGTGGTCACCAACAGTACTCTAGTGGTGTACTGTGCAGGCCTTATTGTAACAATATCATTTTGTGGACTGTCACATGTCAGTGCTTTATTTGTATTTGTTTAGTATGGTTTCTTTCATTTAATTTGCAGGCAAACTCAAACACTGTAATAGATATGAGCACTAATGGCTCATTTATACATATGACCACATGCATGACCTGTATGACAAAGTACACTGCATGACGTTACGGCATGAGTGTCCTTCCCCAGCAGAAGTGATGAAGACCGGGACAACAAAGCTACTTTTATCATACTTTGACTAAATATATAATTTTCACATGAATAATACAGATATTGCACAGCACTGTACATGTTAGCCAACAGGAGAGCTGAGATGATCATCATGTACACGCTGAAAACCTATACACCAAATCTACTTGCCAAACATAGCTGATCTACAAGCTATTTGCGTCAAACAATTTCCCCAGAATAGGAAGGACAAGTTAATTTCATATACAAGACCTACATCCCTGTAACCCCTTGGGTTCTTTTTTAATACACATGAAAAGAAACCAAGACCGAACGACATGGACGACTGAAGATACATTTGGCACTCATGGAATTCTTTCCCACATTTACACCTCGCCCCCCCCCCCCCCCCCCCCGCCCCCCGATGCATGGAATCTGACTGATGTTACGGATGCCAAGGCGATTACGTCTACAACAAAGATGAAGGCCCTTTGCGATCCGTCGCCCTGTGGGACACCAGCTGAGTTTCCGTTCGGCACAAATCAAGTGGCGTAATACAATACACACACACAAATGCATTCAAACTGCACTTTCCCTCGCACGCCTTGTAACTCACACTTCATCCGTATATATTTCTATCATCTCATGGGTTCTGCGGGCCTTGTTTACATGACATAATAAATGGAGAATGCCGGGCAATAAACAGAGCCTGCCGTGCTGCTGACAGTCAGTAGGCATGCGGTGAATGCTGCAACCAGGGACCACAAATTATACTTTCCACTTTCCAGCGTGTACTCTAAAAGCAGTAAGGGTTATTGCATTTGAAAAAAAGAAGCTAGGGGGGGCATAGTATTCAGACGCCCACTAAGTGCTGTGAGCGGCATGCGATGGACATATCCATACCCTTGGAGGCTGGGGTCAGACGGCAGAGCAGAGGTGCCGTGACACAGTCAGAAACCTCATCAGTTAGAAACACTTCAGATTCCACATTTGGAGGCTGGGGTGCTCAATATAATCATCACCACCATTCTGGTGCTCCATCCAATCAGTCAGCGCTGTGTGTGTGTGTGTGTGTGTGTGTCTGTGGGGAGGGGGGGCTTGAGTGGAGAGAGCACGTCCTTGAGCGCAGCTGAGGACCCCTAAAACAGCCGACAGAATCGCCACCATATAATAGAGCCTACGGCAGCTGTTCCCGTATAGGCCCAAGTCCCATATAACATGCACCAGACTGGGCTCTTGCAACATCAATAGGCTCAAAGAATGTCTAACCAGGCCATGACGTCTTTCAGTTTTGCTGTATATCTGATGATAGAAATACATAGTGTGTTGAAGTCATGGAATGGATGGATCCCGACTGGGCGAAAGGAATTTGTAAAAAGGGATATTTGTTTTGTTTTGTCCTGCTGTGTCACATTCTACTGAAATGTACTATGAATGAATGGACCGTTGTGAAGCACTTTGAGCACTTGTGAAAAGCGCTATGGAAATGCAATCCATTATTATTAAATGAATTAAATGTAACTAAATTAACCTGGTAAAAAAAAAAGTGATTGTGATTCCGGCAGATGCTAGATCAATGCAGATTTTCAATGAAGTAGTGCAATCAATGAACGTAAGAATGTATATTACAGTATCATGTCGCCACTGTCAGGTGGAGGAAACTTTTCAGGATTCTTTTTTCTTTCGAAAACAGCAAAAGTAGCAGATCTACAAGCTCAAAGCTCCAAGAAGGTAAATAAAATACTATTAATTCTGGATTAAATGACATTAATGAAACTGGTTGACATAATTTCCCGGGTTGACAAAAGAGGGTTTATTGCTTAAACCTGGGATTTTGCGGGTGTGGCATACGTTGTGTTAGTAGCGTGCAGTGCAGTGCAGTATACTCACAGCAATGTCCTCCGACAGGCCGTTGGGTACTTCCACGGCTCTGTTATCTACCTGCACGCTGCCCCTCGTCACAAACTGGATCACCGAGGCGCTATCCTGCGGGGTAGATGAGTGGGTGGATGCTGGTAATTGTTATTCTGTGGGGTTACAACCTGTAATTGACTTGAATGTTTAAAGGGACACTACTGCAATGTTCCTTTAGTTCTGTGTGTCTGAAGCACCGCTAGGTTGTGCCAAGAAGTTTACTCCAGTGATGTCACTGGGGTATAATGGGAATACTACAACTAGCAGCAGAAAACTATATTCAGTTATGAATCAAGTTGTTGCATTGGTGACCATATGAGACATACTGTATGAGCATGCTCGGCCAATGTGTGCTTGCAAAAGGCATTATGGGAATTTGTACAGAAACGGAGAGGAAATGGGGATATAAATATAGTTGTTATATAGACTATAGTCTATAGACAATAGTCTCTATAGACTATAGTCTCTTGTGTCCGACGTGATCTTACCCTCTTGAGGATTTCTGTGTTGAGCAGAAGTCGTAGTTCTATACTCAACGCCTCTTCTTTTAACTGTGGGCCCAGAGTGCAGGAGATGGTGAGACACGCTCTGCCGGGCCGCTCGCAGTCCTGTTGAAAAAAAGGAAAAAGAGAGAGTGAGAGGTGTCCTAATCAGATGTTAAATGAAGGGGACAGTGGCTACCAGTGAGCCCTGTGATGCCATACCCTTAAGTCAAAAACCGGAATCTGTGTCATTTTAGATTTCTTTGATTATTCGAAAATAGTAGAAATATAAGCTTATAGATCTGCAATGTTAAAAATCATGAACATTTGTGCAAATCTTTGAATATATATATTTTAAAGCAAACATTTGTAACGCAAATCTTTGTCCCTGGCAGAGTTGGGTGTAACTAGTTACAAAGTAACTAGTTACTGTAACTAGTTACAATGTAACTAGTTACTGTAACTACACTACTTTGGTCGATAACGAGTAATATAACTACACTACTCAAATTGATTAATCACATTACAGTTACTGGTCGCTTTGGCGACCAGTAACGCCAGAATATAATTATTACTCTGCTGTATGATAGTGTTGCTTGCTGAAAATAGCACATCTATACGGGTCACTGTGACTGTATGTTTGTTGTTCGGCATAGTGCAGACTATTATATAGGAGTATACTACCGTATACCGCTTCATTATTGATTATTATTGTGGAGAAGTTATTGCTGTATCTGCTACTTGTTCACAACTGTGCTGTGCTGCCTCTGCCTCTGGTGAATTAATATTGTATTCTTGCTTTCGGATCGGCTATTATATCAGCAAGTGACACCATTTCATGACGACGTATAAATCAGATATAGAGCAAAATCACACACGTGTGAACTGAGTGGTGCAATTCCTCCCCCCCCCCCCCCCTCTCTCTCTCTCTCTCTCTCTCTCTCATTAGAGACACTACCCCTCTCACTGTTTCTGGCGCCCCCTACTGCTATTATTAAGTCACATACTCGTGCTCTCACAGACACACACACAAACAGGTACGAGGACATTGCAAGCTGGTTGTAGGAGTGGTTGCACCACTCAAAAAACATACTGTACATCTATGCATTTACCAAGACTCTGCGGCCAGATTTGGTGAAGAAGGCAAAGATGGTGTGGAAGATGCTCTCTCTGTCCTGGGGGATGGTGCAGGGTGTCGGGTTCTTGTGGCGGGTGCAGTTCCCTCTCCCATCAGCCACCTGGAGGAGGAGTCGCACGGCGGGGCACAATTAGTGGCGCTGACTCAGGTTTCAGTAGACATGACACGGTCCACACAGTTCTGTAGGGGTAGGAATTTCTTTTTTGTTTTCCTTTAAAATTTTATTTTTTTTGGGGGGGGAGGGGGGCGTAAATGCTGCAGGCGCGCTTAGAAGCTCTGAAATATTGTGTGCTGGCGATGAGGGTATGTAGAAACGTTTGAATGCAATGGCTCTGACAGTGAGGGCCCAGGTCCCCTCAGGGTTCCTTGAGGGGGTTCCAAATGGACCTTTACAGGTCAGTAACCTCAGAGTGCACCAATGAGTCATGGGGGGAGTTCCTTGAAATTAAAAAGTTTGAGAACCACAGGTTTAGTCCGATGTTGGCAGCTTTATATGGAGTGGACTGCGACAGCGCACAGCTCCCGGGGGCTGGCTGGAGTCGGACACTAATTCCGACCTACGCCACCTCAACTCCACCATTGTTCCTTGTCCTACGGAGGTTGACAGGAAGACCCCCCCACTCTCAGACTGGCTTCCCATATGAAGTGATTTAGAGCCGGCTACTTTACTGCCGTGCCCCCAGGGAGTGCTCGGCCCCTTTCCCCTCTCTGAGTTCTACCTTGTCTTTCCCTCCGGTCACACCACAAGAGCTTCTGGAGGTGGAAATATAACGGGCCTTCCTCATTGTCTGTTGTGTCTGTCTGTACCACCCAGCATCTCTGGCCGCACCATGCTTTTGTTTTTATTACCATAACTTTCCTTTACGATCAATTTTCTCCACCCTATATTGGTGCCAAGCCAGACTGCAAAGCACAGTAGTTCAGTTTAAAAAAGGAAGCCTTTTTTTAACCCTGAAGAAGACCAAGAAAGGGTCAAAGAGTTGAGAGAGCCTTCCTTACTGTAAGACAGTGGTTTTCAACCAGTGGCCTGGGGACCACCAGTGGTCTTTGGGGGGGTTCTAGGTGGTCCCCATGCTAAATGATAGACGTTTAACTCTTGAGATCGTTAAAATGTTAACTCTCAAAAGTTACACTCTCAAAAGTTAAATTATATGGGGACTAGGTTGGTGGAGGGTGTGTAGAGCCCAGGATCACATTAGACGATTGACACAGGGGTGAAAAATGGGTTACAAAATCGTGGGATAAAAAATATATATATAAAAAATATAATAATAATAATAATTTGTTATCTCTCAAAATGGTACCACATCAATACAGCGTGGAATTGTGGACAGAATCTTCCAACGACAAATAAAATATCCTTACGTCTGAGAGGCTTATATGTCATCAAATGGTTGTACCGTGGCTCAAATGTTGAACAAATAATGGGCCTTTGATACGAAAAGGGTTGAAAACTGACCATAAATTCTAGCCTCATGTGTCTTAACTATGTCCAGTGGGCCGCCATACGCTACAGACGGTGTAAACAGCATTGTGACGTTGGGGGTGGTGGAGGTATATATATAGGGAGCAGCAGCAGTAGCCGCTCTGCAGGTGTCCCACACTCCCCTGTTCCGTGCAAGCTGTCTGATCCCTTTAAAGTGATTCCAGATGGCTTTCCAACAGGGTGAGATACAGTCAACCTCGTCCACCTACTCACACCGTAAACACAATTAACAGGGTGAGCTCCCCCATGATCTACCTATATGAAAGGAGCAGGCGCAAAGGTTAAGTCAACATTTTACTCTGACGGGGGGGCGGGGGATTGGGGGGCTCGGGTTTCTTTATCTAAATGCAAACTGTTGTGTAACTAAATGGGAGGGCTAGCTTATAGCTATATCAACACTTTTCCCTTGGATTGGATTTTTGTTGGCCCCAACGGTGGCCTCATCATGCACAGCGGCGTCTATACGCCACAAGAACGCGTAACTCACCCGCGTGTGTGAGTTCGAGTGCCGTTTTTAAGCGACTGAAATAAAAGTGCCCGTGGTGTGGAGTCTGTGGACACAGGCAACTTGAAAGGAAAACAAAACCTGTAAGGCTCGGGGGTTGGATAAAAAATGAACAAAAGAATGTCGACCGCCCGCAGGTGGACAAACTAATAAATAACGCCATCGGGGTGGATGGTTAATGGACATGGTGGATGGATGTGGACAGGCGCCCACCTGCGTGTCAATGATGTGGAACATATCAGCGCCGCTGCCAGCCATCCTGTTGGGTAACCTGATGTCCACCACGGAGCCAGGCAGCCTGCTGGGCCCGTTGTTTATGGCCTGGAAGCACATCACACACACACACACACACACACACACACACACACACACACACACATAGAGACACACACACAGAGACACAGACACGCACCCACACACACACACACACAAACACACAGCGAGAGACACACACACACAGAGAGACACACACACACACAGAGACACATACACGCGCACGCACGCACGCACAGACACAGACACAGACAGACAGACAGACAGACAGACAGACAGACAGACAGACAGACAGACAGACAGACAGACAGACAGACAGACAGACAGACAGACAGACAGACAGACAGACAGACAGACAGACAGACAGGAAAAAGTTAAGTAAATGTTTTACTTAAGTAAAAGTACCAACACTGAAGTGTAGAAGTACTTTGTTACAAGTAAAGTACGGAAATTCAACATTGACTTGAGTAAAACTACAACAGTATTGGTATAAAAATGTACTTAAAAGTACCTAAAAAAGTACCTAAAGTAGTACCTAATTTGTATCGCTGACTTATCGGGTACTGGGCCCAGTTGATCGAAGGAAAAGAGAGTAAACTGAGTCGAATAATGTACGACTGCCTGCTTAACCTGTTCAACACAGGTGCCCATGTGTCACCTGGGGTTTGCTAAAGTGGCAAAGTGAACTCAATAGTATGACATCATGTGACATCTATGTTGAATACAAACAAGAGCTTAAATTAGAAAAATACCTCCTATGTGGAAACCGTAAGTATAGACAGGCTATTTGCAACTTTAGGCTAAACAACACAAGAATTCCAAAGGTCATCGGTAGATATAAAGGACTGGAAAGAAGTCAGAGGATTTGTAACCTATGTAATGAAGCCAGAATTGGAGATGAGTATCATGTTTTGTTGGAATACTGGCATTATGAATTTCAGGCAAAAATACCTGCCAATTTATTTTTTACCCACTCTTCTATGTTTAAATTAATTGCATTACTAAAATCTGAAAAACAAAAAGTAATCTATAAATTGGGTGCTTTTCTGAAAAATGTTCTTCCACTGTACAAATAGGGAAAGCCTTCCGATATGTCTATGTATATCGGGTAATCTGTAATGTATTGTATATACTTTTGATTGTATACTTTTATGAATCTGTGCTCCAAACCATGTGATCATGGTCGTGAGTTAAATAAATGATGATGATGATGATTAGAAAGTACTCGTTATGCAGAATGTCTCATTGCATATGTTTTCAAATGTATACAAATCTTTTGAACATAGCAGATCTACAAGCTCACAATGCATCGCATTAGATCAGCTATTTCCAAAAGGCCGAAATGTATATAGGCCTGAAGTGGTGAATGTATGTTTTGTAATAATAATCAAAATCTACAAAGTAACTAAAGTTGTCAAATAATGATAGTGGATTAAAAGTACAATATTTGCCTCTGAGATGTAGTGGAGTAGAAGTAAACGGGGTGCATATACTTAGTTTAGACTAGTCATTGGTTAGACATGGGTTAAGGTTAGGTTTAGGTGTGCTGCCCCGTGGGAGGTTAGGTTTAGGGTGAGGGTTTGAGATAGGTTGTAGTGGTAGGACTAATGACTGGTCTAACCAATGACTAGTCTAGACCAAAAACTGTCTAAACTAAGTACTGCACCCGAAGTAAACACATTGGAAATTGGAAATACTCAAGTAAAATACAAATACCTCAAATTTGTACTTAAGTACAGTACTTAAGAAAATGTACTTTACACCAAAATACACAGAAAGGTATGTACACACCCATGCCGCAGACTATAAACACTGTGCGATGAGTGTACCTGGAAGGTGAGGTTGAGGGCCTGAAAGTTGCATTCCATGTCCTCCAGTTGGACGAAGCGTGAGGCGTCGATGGAGTTGCCGTACACAAAGGAGGTAGGTGTCACCACGCTGCGGACATGAACAACCACACACGGAGGACATGCAGCGTTAAAGGAGGTAGGTGTCACCACGCTGCGGACATTAACAACCACACACGGAGTAGGAACCAAAGCTAAGGTGTCTGGGTACCGGTAGGGTACCGGTATAAATGTATAGGAATCGAATCGGAATCAATTAGGAGCCAAATTTTCACGATCTTTCAAAAATAGCAGATCTGCTATTTGTCAATAGCTAAAGTATACCATAATGCTTAAAACACCAAAAGGGGTTGCTGTCCTGAATGGGATCAAGCAGCAATTTCAAACCTGTGGCCAGTGAACATAATGCCAGTGAGCAACCCCCATCCGGGGGAAGGGGGGGGGGGGGGAACGAGTGCCCACTACCAAACTGCCAATGGCGACGAGCAGGCCGTCCGAGTCGGCAAGCCGTTTGAAATAAGTGTTCATGGAAACCAAAACGTTTTCGTTTTGTCTTTGGAATAGCACACACGCATATGAACTGTTTCATCACTTAAAAAAAGCAAACTTAAAGGACCATGCTGGTGGTCTGGCATGTTTAGCCCATTGACTACGAGTCACGGTACACTTGATATTAACTGCCATACATTTTCCAAAACATACTGTTCTGTACATAGATCATTCCAGAAGAAGCCAATGAATTCAGTTAATTTCAGCATGGTGTGACTGTGAATCTGCTTGCAGAGCTTGAAACATACTTGAGATAGGCAATCCAACACATTAATATCACTGCATATTGTTGTGTTTTTATGCATTTTTAAAGCATGGATTGATATGAAAGAAAAGTTTTCTCTAGTCCCTAAGAATGGAATCCAAACTAACATCCATGACTTATTAAACACAGTCATTTACAGCCAATGTTTACTCAATTACTCATTTACAACATTTTAATAACGTTGGATAAAATTAAGTAAATAAATGTGAAATCTAAAAATAGAGCCATTAACGGGAAAATGTTCTGTTATGTTTCTGTAATGATTAATGGCAGAAGCTATGTATAGACAATAACAGCATTGACTCTGACTTTGTTTTTTCCACACAGAAAGTTATTTACAGATGTCAAAGTGAGAGTTGAACAAGCTACAGTACATAGTTTCATTTTGTGTAGCTTGTGTGATATGAACTAGCTCTACACAACCTCCCTCCACATGAAAGCCAACAGACATAGCAGCATTATCAGATGTCACAGTTCCCAAGGCGGAACTGCACTGTTTCACGTCGCCCCCCCTCCAACCCCCCGTTCTCTCTGAACTTAAGACTATGATAAAGCGGTTAGAGATAACACTTTTCAAAATGAAATGTTCCAAACCCCCAGCAGCAGCTCTCATTCTCCCCCCAAAGCAGTGTTGATTTCGTCGACTAAGACCATGACAAAAAATGTTCGCCGACTACCTTTTTCCACTGACGAAAACTAAATGGAAACTAAATGAATACTAAGCTATGATGACTAAAACCCAAACCACACCAAAGGGTCGGGTCGGGACTAAACGTTCTTTTTAAGGTCAACCACACCAATGCAACTCATTGAGTTGCAAGGAGTTACATTGGTGTGGTTGACCTTATAAAACATTTTGTTTCAACCCGACCCTATGGTGTGGTTTGGGCTTAAAAATAAGACTAAACAAATCAACAATTTTGTCAACAAATAAAAACTAGACTAAAATGTTTGGAAGGGACTAGTGGACAAGATATATATATGGCCACAGCCAAACCACTCGAATGCTACATATAATTTGCCGACCCCACAGATTTTCAACAATTTCAACAATTTTTGTATGCTATTTTTGACTCATATGTGACTTGAAAAATGAATAAAGAAAAAAGAAAAAATATTACTCCTCCACTACAAGGCAAAGAGTACTAGAGCTTTTTTAAAGTATATTTTCGAGGTGCGCTAACCCCTCCTATGTCCAGCTTTGAGGGTTTGTGTAAATTTACACAAACATTGATTCCATTCGTACACTCTCAGAGTTACAGACACATATAAGGGTTCCATTAGGTTCCTGACTCGCAGTGAGAACCACTCAGAGAGTGTGTACGGCGTACCAAAGTCAAGCCTTACCCGGTGATAGTTGTGTCCACCTCGTGAACCAGCGGGATGGACAGCTCCAGATTATTGTCTGAGAGTTTATGCTCAGGGTTGGCACTGAAACAAAGCAACAGACAATGTCATTCAGTCATTAATGAGAAAAGGAGGGAAATTGCAGCAGAAGATCGGGTTACATTTTGCACGCAAACAAAATCCTCAGAAACAAAAGCCATAGTTTTCCTAGAGGAACATGATGATGACTGGCAAAGCCCTCGCAGAGCAGCTGAGCTGCAACGTTGCCAACACACAGCAGAGCTCTCAGCTCCACGGGCAATTGGCTATGCAAATTCATGGCGGTAGAAAACGATGTCGGTCATCATCATGTTCATTCTTTAGAGACCGTTCCAGTTGTAATTACAGCCTGTCTGTGACGGCAGAACCAAAATCAAACATGCGTTATATTGCAAGACTTCTTCTTGTCTTATCGCCGGTGTCGGTCGGACAACCTTGCATGTCCAAAACCGTTTGAAACCGAAATGTAAATAAAGAACATATGTGTTCCAATGGATGCAATGTAGTTATTATATAAGCTCTTGTTAATACTTTTCATTGGTTTCATCCATCTATAAATGCACCACGTCTCTGTATGTCTGTAACTCGAGAACCGTTCGCCCCACCGACTTAAAATTCTAGTATTTATAAAACCCATAGACAGACTTAATCACTTTCACTTGTAGTTCTTCTGCGCACAAAAGAGATAATCAATGTGTCAATGAATGTGTCGCATCCTGATGCATTGTGCACTTGTAGATCTGCTATTCTTGCTACTTTTGTGTGACACTGTAGTATACTAGTAGCCTCTGGCTATTGAGGTAGGGCGGTTTTCAGTGGTGCCACAAAATAATAGATTATCTAATGTACAGTATGTGACCTAAATGATGTGCAAAATGAATGGCATGTTATGTTTTATTGTACTCTGTATGATGATTTGAGGGTTCCACTATTTGAGGCAATGCAACAAAGAAATCCTGATCTATTCTGGGAAGATGATGGTCAGAAGTTAGACTGGTTATTTAATAATGAAGTATTTCGGACAGCCCAGTTTGTTTCTAGAGCCTGGAGTAAAAGACAATCCCAGCTCTTCAAGTAGGTCCATGTGTCTCCTGTTACAGGCCTAATGGTGTATTTTATTTTATGGTATTTTATGTTGTACATTATGTAATCTGCCTTGTAAGGATCTGGAGTGTATTAGTCAGTTTGGTATTCACTTGATCATTGTTTGCAAACTGTCATGTCAGTTTATTGTCATTGTTTATGTAAACTGTAAAACGTGTCCTGTAAGTCCAAATGGGCTAGGTTTTTTCGGAAGCATGACACTTAAATAAAGAATGGATCAATCAATCAGTAGGCCATTCATTTACGAAGAAAAAAACAAGCAAAAAAACAAGCAAACAAACAAACAAAGTTGAAATATGGACATAAAGGTTTTCTGCCTGACTGCAACGTTATGCTATTTTTATTTTTCATTTTACATTTTGCAACTTGGCATGTAACGGAACACTGCATCAGTGAAATGCAGGACGTTTGCCATCATTGTAGGCATGTATCAATTACAGCGCAATAGAATAATCAGAGCCATACCATTTGCAGTCATTTCTCAGGCATTCCTGCACTAACAAGCGTATTGTGATTTTAACACGCACGCACACATGCATGCGCGCACACACACCACATACACACTCGCACGCAATTTCTTAAACATACCTTTTCGCTTGAACTAAAAACTGCAACGTCTCGTTTTCCCCGGAGAGCCGACTTGTGTCAAAGATGACCGACAGGTGATACTACGGAGAGAGTAGAGATTTAGAGTGTGAAGTAGTTGTCATCATTTTGTTTTCTTTAAAGGACCTTGAGGTGCTGCATGATTCACACTATGCTGTACTGCTGGCAGCAGGAACGGCCTCCAGCCGTGCTTGCCTTGGATTACACCTACTATAAATACTCGACACACAGCGAGGACACAGTGAAAGTACTGTATGGCATGCAGCGGTGGAAAGTAGCTAAGTACATTTACTTGAGTACTATTTACAATTTTCAGTACTTTTACTACTCCACTACATCTCAGAGGCAAATATTGTACATTTACTCCAGTACAATTATCTAACACTTTAGTTACTATAGTCATTTTGTAGATTTGTATTATTATAACAAAACTTGCATTAAACACCTACTCACAATGCGTCGCATATCTTCCAGATCTGCCGTTTTCAAACGATTTTTTATACATTTTGAGAACTTGAAATGGGGACCTGCATAATTAGTACTTTTACTTTTGGTACTATACATTTTGATGCCAATACTTTTGTACTTCTGGACTTTTACTTTTTCCACCACTGCATGCACAGTACAGCCTCATGCGAACGTAGACTAGTATCAACCAGTATCAACATACTGAGTGTTGATGATGATGGTCGTCAGACCATCATCATCAAGCTAATTTATGCTCCGTACGACAGGTGTGACAGGTGTGTATGATATGAATCAGTCTTAAGACGGCCTCACGTGAGAGAGGATGACATGCAACAGTGGAATAGACATTATAACCTCCCGCGCTGCCCGGGAGTTCAGCTCTGATAGGGTGCTGCTGCTGCCGTTACCTTAGTCTGTGCTCTCATGAACGGAAATCCCACGCTGCACTTAAGGAAGTCCAAATCAACAAGTCCACAGGAAATGCCCTTCTCCTCCTGGAGAATAAACGCAGAGCAGAGCACAGGGAGGCCACGAGTGAGCAAAGAGGGAGCAATAATACAGTCAGACACACACAGACCAGACCCAGTGTTGCCATGTCCCCTTATTATAAGCGACTTGTGCGACTTGAAGGGGGGTGGGGGGGTGGGGGGGGGGGGGGGGGGGGGTTGTCTCCTAATGTTGTTTCAAGTCAAGAACCCCCCAAATTAATATTTGTCCCACGTCTATTTATGTACAATCCTCCTTTTTCGAAATTTCCTCAAGATTATATATATTTTTTGAAATAGCTGATCTACAAGCTCACAAGCTTGTAGATCCGCTATTTTCAGATAACTCACGTACACGTTTAAAGGTAAATTAAGGCCTCTCAGGGCTCGCTTCTTTTGGGCTCGTTTTCATAGACCTGGTTGCTTAATTGTTTCTCTCGCAAAACCTGGCAACGCCGGCACAGACACACTGGAGACGGAGTGGGAGACACACGCGCGTGCGCACACACACACACACACACACACACACACACACACACACACACACACACACACACACACACACACACACACACACACACACACACACACACACACACACACACACACACACACACACACAGTCTGGAGATACAGACGAGGGGGCAGTGGAGAGAGGGAGGGTGACAAGGATTAGGTTTGAAGATCTCCATTTGGTTTCTTTCAATGGGAAAACAATTGGATACATTTCACGGTACATGGACTGTGAAGATTGAATAATGCCATGAATAACAACATTTGGCATACTTTGATCAGATTGGAATTAAAAACACTACATTGCAGTGGAATATAGTCCCAGTTCAGTGCTTTAGTTACCGTAGTGGTTATTTTCATGTCAAGGACCCCCAAAGTAATTATATTGTGATTGGCCGCAGACCCCCCCATCTGAAAATACTTATCGCCACTTGTCAGTGAGCCAAATACAAGAGTTTAATGTTTAGTATAGTCATGTTTGAGGAGCGCTAGCCCCTCCTATGCCCAGCTTTCCGGGTTTGTGTGAACTGATGAGTGGCTGATGATTTGGCTGATCAACCCATAGCGATGATATGATTTGATTGGCTGAGCAAAGCACATCATTATTGAAGAGAGGGCAGAAAAGTGAAGACGACGAAAGTGATTGGCCGGAATGATGAGCAGTACGGAATGTGATGTACGATGATGCATGATGATAAGAGTGCCCCTCACTTCACACGGGTGTGATTTTTTTTCAAGATTTGTTTGAAAAAAGCAGATCTACAAGCTCTACAAGCTCACAATGTGACACATTGTGAACTTTATACTGTTAGTGTATAGGGTCAAATTGGTTACACTGTGAGGCTATATTAACTTCTGGTTAAATTGGTTAAATTGGTTGATTTGGTTGATTAAAACCCCTTTGGACCCATGGGGGGTCCTTGGACGGAAAAAAAATCCAACGAGTTTGCAACCCATTTTTTCACCTGACAGGGGGGAGTTTCCCCGGCCGGACGTAGAGCGTGGAAGGAACACGTTATTCCGACCAGTTCCTTTCCCCTCCATCAGGCGCCCCGGCTGGCCAGGGGGGAGGTAGTTTAACCCAGGACCTTCTAGCTGTGAGGCGACAGATCTACTGACTGTGCCACCTCTATCTAGCACGTTTCTCACCATGCATCACATTAAAGGTGCATCTCTAAACAAACTTGAGAAATGAATGGAAAAAATAAAACGTGACGTGATGTGACGGCACACAGTTCTTTGCGGGAGTGTAATTGGACGGCCTCCAGGCTGCGTGTTTGGAAGCTTGTCTAAACAACATGGAGCTTGGCCGGCTGCGCTGTGTAAACAGTCGAGCCTTGACCCTGCGAGGAGAAGAGGAATTCTTCTAGTGAGGGTTCATTGAAGGGCTGTCTTCTCCTGAGCTCATGTGTGCTGGCAGTGGTGGAAAAAAAAGTATACTCAATTGTTCTACGTATAAGTAAAAGTATCAATGCTGCGATGTTTAGAACTACTCCGTTACAAGTAGAAGTATACGGAATTCAAAATGTACTTGAGTTAGTACAGAAGTATTGGCATGAAAATGTACTTAAAAGTATCAAAAGTAAAAGCATGCACTATGCAGAATGTCTCATTTCAAGTTTTCAAAATGTATACAAATCTTTTGAAAAGAGCAGATCTTTTGTGAGTTTGTTTTCAAATGCCCAAAATGTACTGTATAGGACTGATGTGGTTACTTAGTTTCGTAATAATAATCTACAAAGTAACTAAAGTTTTCAAATCAATGTAATGGAGTAAAACTACAATATTTGCCTCTGAGATGTAATGGAGTATAGCCGTAAAAGTATTGGAAATTGGAAAGACTCAAGTAAAGTACAAAATACATTTACTCAAGTACTTTCTAAGTACAGTACTTGAGTAAATGTACTTACTGGTTTACGTTCCACCACTGCTGTTTTCGGAGCTCATGTGCTGGAGAGTGTGAAAGAAACGGGCGAGGTTCTTCTCCAGCGTGGGGCCTATAGCGATGATGGACGAGCCAAAACGTGTGCTTCTGGAGGCTAAAGGTAACAACGCGCGCACAATTTATGTTCCCACGGAGCGGCCTGCCGCTTCAGCTCGTATTTTAACACACTCGCACGCCTCCAGAAGCGATAAAACAAAGATGTGTTTTTTTGCATCTCTGGTGTCATAACACCATGACACTATAATAGTGTTCCATGTCTGTAGTTTCATAGTAGGCAAACATTCTGTGAAAATAGGTGAACTTTCAGGGCAAAAGGCGGTGTAGTGAGAAAAAGGAGGGGACCAGGTATAGACCCCTGGGGGACCCCGGTAAACAAAGTATAGGTTATATGGTTTAAATCAGGGGTGGGCAACTTTGACGATGGAGAGGGCCATTGTATTTCTACACTCACTCCAGAGGGCCACATTGAATATTTCTGTCTGTTTGCATGTTTGGAAATGTAAGAGCTGAAATCAATAATATATCAGTATTCTGATATTAACCTGAGGGCCGCATTAAGTGATGGTGGGGCCGCATGTTGCAGTTGCCCATGTCTGGTTTAAATTGTTAACCACTTTTCAACCCGATGCTTCAATTTTGAGCATGTCATTTTAGGGAAAATGTTTTTTTCTTTTCTTTTTTTTGACATGGTGGTACGTAAGTGGTATCCACATTCCACATTGTCATCAACCCTCCCCATCTTATTCAGCAGTTTTCACGCCTGGGCAGGGCTGCAACCCCCCCCCCCCCCCCCCCTCCCATCATCATGAAGTCAGCTTTAAACACACAGGTCTCTGTCCTTTGGGACGGACCCGATGGCGAGCCTATTGGGGGGGGGGGGGGGGGGGGGTCGGTTGATGGGATGGGATGAGGTGGGGACCCCAGCAGGCAGCACAACTGGCAGCGGTGGAATTTCCTCTGTTTCCTGTATTCCTCCGTGCTGTATGCTGTGCAAACACTGCGCGTCCCATGAGACCGGGCAGGATTCGAGAGGGGGGGGGGGGGGGGAGTCAGCTTTGTTTATCGCCCACCTGGCAACTCTTGAGAGAGAACAGTTGCACTAGCATCATGTGGCACACCGGGCGATGACATATGGGCAGGGCCGTGCCTTCACGGGGGCGAAAGAGGACAAGGGTGTGTGTTTGTTTGTTCAGCGCTTCTTCACTTTCTCGCCGCCTTCCTGCTTTTTTTCGACTCTCACTGGGGTTCGTCCGTCAGCGGGCTGGTGTCGGAGTGCGTTGCAAAACGCTAGGAGTGGTCAAAGTCAACAGGGTTTGCTTACGCTGCTGGCGGGTTGGGGAGAGACGATGCATATATTTTCAAATTTAGAGTATGCAAATACTTTGAGGGGTGCAGACGCCGTGCAATACAATAATGCAGCAATAAGAGAATAAATGGGGGGGGGCTAATGAGTATCATTTTTGGGGTCCTTGACATGAAAAAGTATGGGAACCACTGCTGTACACAAGGGTCTTTAATGTCTATAAAACAGTTGGATTCACTTCACTTATTTCACTTGGGATTCCTTCGTGCACATTCTCTGTCCGAGCCACAACGCTGTCTTCACTCTCAGAAAGGTAGCACATACTTGCACCTACTATACTAAATATCTACCACCTGTCGTAAATCGTAAATAAGAAAAAACTAAAAACTAAATGAAACTTTTAAATAATAATAAATAAAAGCCACAGCTCTGAGCCCATCAGGAGGGATAAGGAGAAATGACTCACAGAGGCAATAAAACAAGTGGATCCAGTACGGTGTGTGTGTGTGTGTGTGTGTGTGTGTGTGTGTGTGTGTGTGTGTGTGTGTGTGTGTGTGTGCGTGTGCGTGTGTGTGTGTGTGTGTGTGAGAGAGAGAGAGAGAGAGTCTGTCTCCTCAGGGGAGCAAAGACAGAGCTCCTGAAACCAATTCACCTCCCTGGCTTTCAGACAGCTTGTGTTGCAAGAACAACACAGAGATAACAGAGCGCGGCTCTTAAACATGAAGGGAGCACGAGTTCACGCTTGGCTTGCCGGAGGGGGAAAGAAAAGCCTCGGGGCGGTTTGGAGCTGACCTCAACGCCGCAAAAAGAGAGTTCGTATCAACACCTTGGACTTCTCCGGGCCTAAACGGCTGTCTGCATCAAGAATGACAATAACTATAATAACTATATCTCTGCTCTTGTGCAGAACATCAACTTTTCAGGATCTTCTAAATCAAATACAATACTGCCTCATCAACGTTGGTACTTGACTTTATACATTGTCAGATGCTTGAACCCGCTGGCTTCTTTGTCATCATTTCTTAATTCCTGTTTGCAGAGCTGGTCATTCCACACCTATCCAGTTCCCGAACAACAGAAGGCGTCGGGAACGCTGGTAAGTTGATCCTTAAAGTCAACCTCGTTCATTAAATTAGTCATGCAACTTGAACCCTAAAGCACTATTTGTGTAATATCTCCACCCTGCCAATTACAGATACTATTCATTATAATACATATATTTTATTTTCCACCCTACCATAGGTGTGGCGCGGTGTTGATTTCGTCGACGAATACTATGACCAAAATGGTTTGCCGACTACCGTTTTTCACTGACGAAAAGTAAATGGAAAGTAAATGAAAACTAAGCTACGATGACTAAAGCTAAGACTAAATATATTGACAATTTTTTCAACAAATAAAAACTAAACTAAAATGTTAGGAAGGGACTAATGGACAAGAGATCCAGTGTAATGTTAGGAAGGGACTAGTGGACAAGAGATCCAGTGTAAGCCGTTTTACACTTGGAGTTGGTTGCATGCTACAAATAGCAGATATACAAGCTTGTAGATCGGCTATTTTCAGCAAGTGTTAAACCAGTCATTACGACGGCATCAAGGCCCGCCTAAATACATTTTAGTCGACTAAATCAACTGTAGATTTAGTCGACAAAAGTCGCATGATATTTAGTTGACTTTTGCACTTTTACTCAAGTACATTTTGAATTCCAGGACTTTGACTTGTAACGAAGTATTTCTGTATTGCAGTATTGATACTTAACTTAACGTAACGTAAGTAATAAATGTGAGTACTTTTTCCACCACTGCTCACGGCCCACCACTCGCTGAGTCTATAGTAGGGGAAGAAAACGTGTTCCTGATAAATGTTGACCCGGTCCTGCATCAGGGGATTCACGGCTCATGTCAGCGGTGTGCGTGCGCGCTGTGAGTGACGTGGCGTCTCACTCAGATAGGGAACCGAGGGGAAGGGGGGGGGGGGGGATCTGCTGGCCTCTTCACAGCGTGAAGTGAAGTGAGAAGTGAACGAGCGAGCAGACCCGGTGGACCCGCGGCAGCGGCGGCCAATAGATTCCAGCCTACGCAACCCCTTTCTCCCATTCTGGGAAAACCATTTGGGCCTAAATTCTAAATCTCAGACTGCGGGGCTGACAATCATCTGCAGACAGAGAGGTCTGAGCTCCTAATAGGCCTTATAGGCCACGGAGCCCCCATAACTCTGTGTGTACACATTGAACCATATGGACCCGTAAGGGTCCGTCTGGCTGGCTCCATGTGTACACTCTCAGAGTTACAGAGCCCTAACTATCAATCATATAATATTAGCTCAATCAAGGAACCCTGAGAGGGGCCCAGTGCTCCACCACAGTCTACTCTATGTCACATTGAAGGGTTGTCCCCGTTGTTGATGTGAAAAGTAGGTTCAATCGTCGTGACACGTTTTCTGTGGTCTTGTCAGCAAAGTTTGTGTGGTGGGTGGGGCCATATTAGTCGCGGAGGACTAAAGCGGGGAGGCGTTAGGGGTTTAGTGGCCTTGCTGCAGGGTCAATTCGACATGTAGACACAGAGGGGGCGGCTCCCACCGGACAGGAGGCAAACCAGTGGCCTTCCGATCACCAGACGGCCGCTCTACCCACACAGCACTACGGCCGACTGCATGCGTAGGGGCGTCTGTCTTGAGTGAATCAGGGAAGCATGTGACTGAGGGTCAGCCAAAGGATCTGGAATCCTCCGAGACGGTACAGCTGCTAGGGCACTCTCCTCTTCCCTTTGACCTCTTATATCTGCCTACACGGAACAAGATCCGGCGTGTCCCTTTAACTCTGTGAGTGTACTAAAATGTAGGCTATCCTTAATTAACGCTCCAGCGTTTCTCAAAGTGGGTGCCATGACACAAGTCCAGGGGTGCCTCAGGAATGAATACTTCGACAATATATAATGCACTTGGGGGCGTTCTTTTTCATTTTGAGCATGTAGATCGGCTATTTTTTGGTGAATGTTCCCCCCAGAATAAAGATGCTGGGATTTAAACGTGAGGTATAAAGTTATATACAATCTGTCCGAATGGAAACACAATATATTTCTCAAGGTTCTATATACCCTGGATGATTTGTTTTAATTTACAGGGGTACATTGAGCCCCCCCAAAATGAGACCACTGTTGTACACAGTAAAAAAACACATTTCTACCGCTCAGACGAGAAGAAATACCCGCTTGTCCAAGGAAGATATGTCATAAACCTTATGACCTTCAGGCAGCGCTACTACAGCGCCAAACAGTGGGTGACCGACCCCATCCGTCTACATCTACATCAGGTCCAGAGCCTGGGGCAGAGGCTTTTGTGCTGGTTCTGGACAACGGTGTATCCGACGGACTCGACACCGGGTGATGCACTCCCCGTGGGGGTGTGGAACGCGTGTGTCGAATGAAGCCGGTGGAGCGAACGGTTCTTGAGTTACGTGGACAGACATAATACATACACAAGTACTGTATGTACAGTACATACAGAGACATGGTGCTTTTATGGACAATACTGTATATATCTATCTTGTTGTATTCGTCAGCATTTGGACTTCTCTCGCGGTATGATGTCATTATAAGCCTCTTCATGCCTTCATCCATCTTTACTGTACAACAATAGCTGCTGCAGCACAAATGGCCTTCTACTAATAATTCCCATGTGTTCCAAATTTGTCATCAGCCTTTATCTCCCCCCTCGAAATAGAACATGTAGTTGCTCTATTAGCATTCCTATGATTCACTCGCATGATATCATATCGCCGCAACCGCTAACATATACACAACAGACAACAGCCAGCTCTAAGAATAATAAACAGAAGAAAGAGGAGGGTTCTTTAAGTAAATACATGTAGCAGTACACTCTGGCCATGCCGACAAACAGACCTTCTGCCAGAAGTTGATGTAGAAGACCTCTCTGGAGAAGTTGAAGTAGATGTTGGTGTCGTAGGCGTCGTCTCCGGAGTTGGAGATGGTCAGGTTCAACGAGACGTTCCTGACCCCGCCCAGGGCCAGGTGGGGCTTGCTGTACATCCTGGAGATCCAAAAACGGAACAGCACAGACAGTCAGACACAATGGAACAACACAGACAGTCAGACACAATGGAACAGCACAGACAGTCAGACACAATGGAACAGCACAGACAGTCAGACACAATGGAACAGCACAGACAGTCAGACACAATGGAACAGCACAGACAGTCAGACACAATGGAACAGCACAGACAGTCAGACACAATGGAACAGCACAGACAGTCAGACACAATGGAACAGCACAGACAGTCAGACACAATGGATTTCACTAAATCCACAGACAGTCAGACACAATGGAACAGCACAGACAGTCAGACACAATGGATTTCACTAAATATGCACACCTGACACCTCGAGCAACCATTGTGCGAATGGAAAAAAAGCGTTAAGCTGGGATTTAGACAGACGGGAGCCAGTTCCTTTTATAGAGTTCTAAAGCTGCAATTGATGTCTTATACCCGGGATTAGATCTTTACTTTATTTATTTTTACTGCTGTTAACGACTGATTGGGCGGAGGAAATGTCAGTGTCAGCCCAGTAGGGGTCCCACCCAAACACTGTTGTATTAGACGTAGGCTATTGTATGAACCATACAGATTGATTAAGTTCTGGATTGAAGCTTTAAAGGTAATTGTTTCAGACGAAAGATGAGAGTGTTCGTTCAAAAGCATGTTTATGTGACTTTTAAATAAAATTTTGATGGATGACTGACTGCCGCCTTCCTGGAGAGGAAGCGGGTGTGCTATTGTTTCTCTGAAGAGACAGACAACCAAAAAAAGGAAAAAAAAGGCATCTCCCTGTAATGAATGAAAATACATGGACATCCTCCATGCTTTTAGAGCCAAAGCATGCATCATTCAGGGTTCCATTCTCCACACCCAGGCCGGGCCTCCTCACAACCATGACGTCAGCCTTACTTCCTCGGAGCAGGGCGGACTGGCCAGTAACGCTAATATAAACAGTACACGTTTTAATGGCCAAACCGAGAAGGAAGCTACAGTAGTGTGTTTTGTTTTTTCTTACCCAGAAAGCAACAGTCTCCCGTGTAGACGCAGGTCGGCGGCGCAGTCGTCTGACAGGCAGTTCTTCTCGAACCAAGTCTGAAGAGAGGAGGAAAAAGTAACTAAGTACATTTACTTAAGCACTGTACTTAGGCTTTGAAGTATTTGTACTTTACTTGAGCGTGTCAAATTTTCTGTACTTTCACTTCTACTACACTACATTTCAGAGGCAACTAATTGTACTTTTGTAAAAACTTTAGTTACTAGTTACTTTGAATATTATCACAATAGCCCTATAGGCTATTTGAAAATAGCAGATCTACAAGCTCACTTTTCAAAAGATTTGAAAACTTAACATGGGACATATTTCGCATATTGAATACTTTCTACTTTTGGTACTTTAATTACCAATACATTTGTACTTTTACGCAAGTAAATTTTGAATTCCGAACTTTTACTTGCAATGTTCTACATTGCAGTATTTATATATATATATATATATATATATATATATATATATATATATATATATATATATATATATATATATATATAATTATTTTTTTCTGACTTTATTGATATAGTACTATCAAGTGAAGACTGACAGGAAGGAGAGAGAGAGAGAAGGGGAGAGTCATGCAGCAAAGGTCATCATGAACGGGACTCGAACATGCGACGCGCTGTCAGGCCAGAGCCAATTATGTGGCATCCACCTGGACCACTTGGCCTATTGCAGTATTGAGACTTTTACTGAAGTAAAACATGCAAATACTTTTTTTCCACCACTGCTTATGACCTCATGGTCAACATAATAGTGTAAAAAAAAAAAAAAAGCCTAAACACTGGACTCTACACAGGGGGCAGTGTTGTGTCACTGTTGCAATAATGGCTCCAGTGCCTCTCAACCCTTTTTCATGTCAAGGAGGACGGACGGTCCCCCACATTAATATGCATTTGGCCACGGACCCCCCATCTGAAAATATGTTGTTCCAGGACATTTTCACGATAAAAAAAATAGCAGATCTACAAGCTCCTATCTATAAGGTGACACAGACGCCTTGTTCCCTCTGCCTTTCTATATCTGTGTCGAAAATAAAGGCCCTCAAAAAAATAACATGAAAACATTTCTGAAATACTAATAATAATAAATAAAAACCAACGCTTCGCCGGATGAAAGTAAGTAAACGTAATGCATGGTAATCAAATCCCCATTTAACGGCCATGAATTCCTGACAAAATGGATTCTCTTAAGTGCTGAGAGATGCTAATCCGACCCCCCCACCCCCCCACCTCTCAAGAAGCGCATGCTGTGGCCGGGGAAGCACATGTGGCATGGGGGGGAGGTTGCTAAGAAAATAAATTCATCAATCTCCTGGATTCCACTGTTGAAAAGTCAACACAGCCCCCAATAGCAAGCTATGGTAACCAACACCATATCATTTTAAACCTCTCCATTTTGGATCTATTCCATACATTCCTGCAGGCCTGCTGATGGGAAGAGGACGTGCCTTTAATGCCTGCCTTACAGGTGTCGCCCGGATTTGTGGTCAGTTTCTCATTTCTAGCCCAATCAGGACATCAACCACTTCAGAAACTGGAGTTAAAAATAAAATAAAAAATGACTGAGGCCTACAAGATTTGGTGGACCCCTCCAGATCACTGTTTCCCAAACAGTGGGTCGGGGACCCATTTGTGGGTCACGGACCAATTTTTATGGGCCACGGCGACTTGAGGAAAAATCTTTCCCGACTGCAAAACAAAAGAAAAATAATCCATAAATACAAAATGTAACAAAATGAAGAAGTAGTGAAAATAGCTGATCTACAAGCACGCAACGTGGCGCGAAGCTGCTATTTTCACTAGTTTGGGTCCCTGGCAAACAAAAATGTCTAATCTCTCGTTTGAGTCTCGACCTGAAAAGTTTGGGAAACACTGGTCCAGATAACCTGTAGTGTACTTCAACTTCTACAGGTAATGACGCTTATCAATGTGTGACCAACACCTAGAGAACACCGACCGATCCAGTAAACATAATAGTCAGACAGTGGCCTGTTTAGAGTGTCCGCCCTGAAACTGGGAGGTCGGGGGTTCGATCCCTGGCCGGGTCATACCAAATACTGTAAAAACGGGACCCAATGTCTCCCTGCTTGGCACTCAGCATTAATGGGTTGGATTGGGGCTCAAATCAACTAATGATTCCCGAGTGTGGCGCACGCTGCGGCTCACCGCTCCAAGAGATGGGTCAAATGCGGAGAACAAATTTCACTACGGCAACGCAGTGAAATGTGACTAAAATGTGACTAATCGTACGACTTTGACTTTGAGCTAAACATCTGTGTGAACAGCTCTATGACATTCTAATTGCAATATATTCCACTCCATAATACTGAAGGAGGGGACATGTTTTTGTTTTTGATTCCCTCATTGACCAACACCTTGAACCAGTTCCACACCATGCTGTCATCGCCAACCCCCGCAGTATATTACTCCACGTTATAATTTAATTAGATACTGTAGTAGTATGACTCAAACAGTATCCCTCAATTCATAGTCATAGCAGCTTTTAGCAATACTACAGATGTCCTGCCATTGGCTCTTCAGTAGATTGTCAGAACCTTGTCAGTGAGAAAGGGGGGGGGGGGCATTCATTTTGCCAAGGTGTAATTATGTTAATTCTATTCAGATTCACTGCATAGAGAGAGTTCCTCTGCTGGACACTTCTTCTCAGTGGCAAAGCAGTAGAATTAGCATTAGGCTAATCATCAGTGAATAAAGCCTGAATTAAACCTTCAGGAAAAGATTAGGAAAGCACCAAGAGTTGGAATGGCACATCTATCTGTTCCATTCTTGCCAACCGGTGCTAAACTCGCAAATTTCATGTGTAATGCCACTATAGGCTAAAGTAGAAGCCCCTCATTTTTGTTGCATTTAGTGTTTGAAATATTTAAGTTGAATGCTTTTAGTATTTTTTGTATTTTTGAGGCGTGCTAGCCCCTCCTATGTCCAGCTTTGAGGGTGCGTGTAAACACAAACCTTGCCCTAAGACAAACACTGAATGCCATTGATAATGAATGGCCAGTTTTACGTCATTGTCCCAACACAAACATCACATGCCATTGCCACTGTAACTCTGAGAGTGTACAAATGGAAGCCAATGGATTTGGTTCCATTTACACTCTCAGAATTATGGGGATTCTTGAAATGAAAGTGTGAGACCCACTGGTCTAAGTGAAGGACAAGTTAAAGTGGGCTGGAGTCCTACGCCATAGCCTGGCCACATGAATCTATGATGTACGACAAGTTAGTCTTGTTCATTTAACCTCGACAGTGTGTGATTTACTCCTTCTACTGCACAAAACGCTTTGTGGTGGGTCCCCTGACAAAAAGACATCCAGAACCCCAGAAAAGATTTGGAATGTCTGCTTCATGCTGCCTCCAATCCCCATTCATCACATGGGGGGTTGACAGCGTGTCTAACCTCATTTCTTGCAGCGATCTTGTCCCCTTTCTGCCATCGCAGCACTGGAGTCAAGGCGGGCAGGTCTCTGTCCTGCGGTCCGGTCAGCACGTGTTTCCCCAAGCTGTACGCCACCTCAAACGTGATGGCAGCGAACACGTCCTTCACGTCCTTCTGTAAAAGAGTACACGCAGCGAGGTTATCTCAACAGATGTGACTCGTGACAACTGAAGAATACTAGTAGGAACCTCTATGCACCACTTACATGGTGCATAGAGAGATATTCAAGATAAATGACAGCTTTTTTAGTAATTGCCAGTTGATCAATGAAATATAGTAGAGCCTCCTTAATGTCAAGTCCACTCAGTCAGTCCAATCACAACACCAGTGGGAGTTGAACAAACCACGTGCAACGCAGATTCGGCTCAAACAAGGGGTTAAATAAATTTAAAATCTAAAATGTGGAACGCCCTACCAGCGCCCTACCCAGCCTTAAAGACATGTGAATATCAATCAATCAATCAATCAAAGCCAGTATTCCTCTCATGGAGTAGACACCTTTCTGTGCAACTCCACAGACTCGCTAAAATATTTCACTGCCTGTCCCTGTATGAGTGACTCTCATGTCAACAGAGGACCTGTCCCTGTATGAGTGACTCTCATGCCAACAGAGGACCTGTCCCTGTATGAGTGACTCTCATGCCAACAGAGGACCTGTCCCTGTATGAGTGACTCTCATGTCAACAGAGGACCTGTCCCTGTATGAGTGACTCTCATGCCAACAGAGGACCTGTCCCTGTATGAGTGACTCTCATGCCAACAGAGGACCTGTCCCTGTATGAGTGACTCTCATGCCAACAGAGGACCTGTCCCTGTATGAGTGACTCTCATGTCAACAGAGGACCTGTCCCTGTATGAGTGACTCTCATGCCAACAGAGGACCTGTCCCTGTATGAGTGACTCTCATGCCAACAGAGGACCTGTCCCTGTATGAGTGACTCTCATGTCAACAGAGGACCTGTCCCTGTATGAGTGACTCTCATGCCAACAGAGGACCTGTCCCTGTATGAGTGACTCTCATGCCAACAGAGGACCTGTCCCTGTATGAGTGACTCTCATGCCAACAGAGGACCTGTCCCTGTATGAGTGACTCTCATGCCAACAGAGGACCTGTCCCTGTATGAGTGACTTTCATGCCAACAGAGGACCTGTCCCTGTATGAGTGACTCTCATGCCAAAAGAGGACCTGTCCGTAGATAGTGAAGCATAAATATGCTTACGTTCTTTACAAGATTCAGTTGCACCTTCTTGGTTTTGGTATGCAGGTCAAATAAAACCGTCTAGGGCTGACCCATTAGGGTCGCTGACTGTTGCCGAGTCCCCAAGCAATTTCTGCATGCAACTCCCCTAATCTTTCCCTATTTCCTTTCCCTATAAAGGCAGAAAACCTTCTCAAAAGTCTTTAAAAAGAAAAGCCTAAAACTGTGTAATAAAGATAACAAGCTCTCTCCATCCACCACCCATCCATCCATCGCTGTCTGTCTACAAATCAGATGAGAAGTGTGATTTAACGTACAGTAACATCAGTACACCGCCAGACTTGGCAACAAGAGTCCTCGTAAAAATGTCAACTTACTGCAGTATGGAATGCTCAAAAGACAGAAGTCAGAAATGTATCTTGTCAAAAGATATAAGCTCATTTCAGCTCATTCCCTGACCCTGAGAAGGGCATGAGCTATATGATGATGGTGACGCGTTGCCGGTCAAATCTGTGCGTGTGCATCTTTTTTTTTGTTGCTTCTGGCTATATGACAAGAAACCACAAAGGGGTGTTTCATTTGGCTGCAGATTTGGAAATAATGAAGAGTCCCATTGAAATCCCATGTCTTCATTAGAGGATATCGCTGGAAGGCTTACATGGGACGAAGCAGCAGATATTATTAATTTTGCTGTTTTCAATTCAACCCCCATGTCCATTAAACTCGACTGTGATCTTTTTGAAGGCCAGTTGGTGGGCCCTGGCTCTGATCTCCGCGTCTCAAAGCCACAGGAAAAAACACACGTAAGCTCCAGAGGCAAACGTTGTGCCTCTGTGCCCCGTCTGATGTCTGCCAACGAAACGTGGAGCCACGGCCCGCAGTGTAAACACAAGGGCTACTCTGTGTCTTTTCCGGTTGTCAGTGAGGGTTCTTTTTCTTCTGTTTGTCTATTATCACAACGCTTCCCTACGTCCAACCCACCCCACCGCAGGCAGCCACCCAAAAGGTGGAAAAAGTACTTGCATGTTTTACTTAAGTAAAAGTATCAATACTGCAATATGGAAATACTCTGTTACAAGTAAGAAGTCCGGGAATGTACTTCAGTAAAAGTACAAAGGTATTGGCATCAAAATGTAGTTGAAGTACCAAAAGTAGAAAGTACAGTATATGCACGATGTCCCATTTCAAGTCCCATTTTCAAATGAAAAAAAAATCTACAAGCTCACAATGTGTTGCACGCGACGCATTGTGCATTGTGAGCTTGCAGATCTGCTATTTTCAAATGGCCGAAATGTATATAGGGCTGAAGTAAAATTACAATATTTTCCTCTGAGATGTAGTCGAGTAGAAGTAAAAGTATTGGAAATTAGAAATACTAAAAGTAATTTCCACCACTGGCAGCCGCACATATCAGGA
The DNA here is from genome assembly GCF_964188405.1 of Protomyctophum parallelum. Classification (NCBI taxonomy): domain Eukaryota; kingdom Metazoa; phylum Chordata; class Actinopteri; order Myctophiformes; family Myctophidae; genus Protomyctophum; species Protomyctophum parallelum. Next base: position 19,452,957 of record NC_139704.1, on the reverse strand, counting down.
CACGCTCGCTCTGCAAAGAACTCACACTCTCAAAAACCCGAGTGTGCCATTTCTTTCTCACAAGTTAAATAAATGAACGCCCCTTTGCTACCTAGCAACAGTGAGAGAGTTATGACAGGAAAGAGGAAAAGTTGTGTTATGTGCAGGACATGAACAGGCAAAAAAAATAAAATAAAGAGATGGCTCGGGCTCCCCGCTGGGAACAGTGCTGCACGCCCATAACTAAATGGGTCATGACCACATCAGTTCATTCTCACTGATCCTCCTTGGTTCTTTACGAGGACATTAACTTCCTGACTGTCCATTGGACCCTACCACTAGTAACCATTCCAAGCGTCTGGCGAGTTCCCATGCACACTAGGACGGGTCAGCGATAACGCGAAGTTAACATCATGGCCGCCTGCAGTCAGAAAAAGAGGTCACCCTCCCATCCATCATTATATGATGCCTCACTGGGGCTCATAGAGACGGTGTTGTTTGGAGCAATGTCTGGTCAGCTCAGGAGCCGAGGTGAACAATGTTATGCTCAGTTAGTGCCGCGACAAGTGGTGGTGTATAACTGTGGAAGGAGGGAGGCTGATGGCGAAAATCCTTCCAGTCTCAGTTCCCCCCATTAAAAGCAGAATGCGTCAAATGGCCCCTGTCCGCTGGCCTCAGAGTGAACCCCCCCCCCCTGGGAACACTTAGCACGGGGGTCTCGGCGGCGCAGGCGCGCAGCCCCCCTCCCCCCCCTCCCCGGCCCTGCCACTCCCCACTGTTTATCTCACGTTTTTCACGAGCCTCGAGAGAATTGCTGGGGACATAATGACCTGTTGTTCTAAAATCTAAATGTGATGTTTGCGCAGAATCTCATGCTTGAAAAGTGACCTTTAAGTGAATAGGGGCGCAGTCATTAGATTTTTTCCATTAAACGAGAGTGCAGTATATCGCTTTCCAAAACGTTTCCAACAGTATACCCAGATTATTGGGCAGGCACAAAATCACTTCCTACCTCAAACACAGTGGGGCTATAGACTAGCTGGAGGACCCCCAGGACTCGCAGCCACTGCACATTACAAGTGGAGGCGGTCATTGGTAACACTTGGCCTGTGCTTTTTTTTATTACGCCCTTATTAAAGCTACAATCCATAAGTTTTATGTCCGTTACCTCTCTCTCCCTCCCAACGGAGAGAGAGAGGTAATGTCTGAACTACAATAAGGACAAACACACATAAGCCCCAGAGAGGCAGAGACAGATCAAGGGCTCTATTTTCGTCCATGCTAAACCCTGTATCCCTAAACTACTTTGCCTTTTTTGAGTGGTGCGAGACACTCCTATATGCAGAGCTGTGTGTGTTATGTACAGTATGTATGTGTACGTACGTACGTGTATGTATGAGTACGTAGCTGCAACACCTAAAGTGGCCAGTAGAGTACACACACACACACGGCCAGGGAGTACAGTACAGTACAGTACAGTACAGTACAGTACAGTACAGTACAGTACCACTCACTTTTACTATTTTGAATAGTTAAAGCTCACAACGTGTCGATGTAGATTGGCTAGTTGACCTTTTCAAAAAATATTTTCAAAATAGTAAATACAAGTAGTTTAGAGAGCCCAGATTGTCTTTGTGCCCTAGTGATGTCTGCCAACGTGAAGCCATGAAACGTAGTGTTGAACAATAAGTGTTCAATCCAGTATGCTGTCTGTTTCAAATAACTGTATAGACATTATCGATCAGTTGTTATCAGTGGTGTAGTGATAGTCTACCGTTATACCCTATATACTACATAGTATCATCATATCATGCTAATCATTTCATCCATTGACCACACGCAAGATCATACGTACTATTTATACCGTCCGAAACAACCTAGGCGACAGCACTGGTTGTACGGTAATCCTACCCTAATGGAAGAGTAAGGTCCAACCACTGCAGTGATGCACGTACATTATATTGTATAATATCATCTTACAATATTACTTAAAATAATGTTTTATTCATTAAACTAAGCCCCGGATTGTTCCCAATATTGCTTCACCACGGCTCTTGTCCCTGGGCGAGTGAGGGAATAGCCTCCCCCATAACATAATAATTATTCCTTTATTTATGGAACGGAGAAGTTCCAGACATGGATAGTGTTAATAGCCTGTCACGTGTCGTTAGAGTTAAATACAGTCATTGTGTTAGTTTCATTAAAGCCTCAGGGAAGTGGCTGTAGCTTTCAAATCAAACAGGACATAGCCTAGGCTACAGTATATCAATGACACGGAGGTTCTTCAAAACTCACTATTCAAATGAAAACTTGTGGTATAATACTTGTGGTAGAATACCATTCTGAGTCTGAGTAGCAGAGTTCATTAATGTCATAATCTCTTTGATATTAATATCCTCCAAAAGGAGATTCTCCTAACAATGGATCCCAGTCTGTTTCCCTGACCCAGTGTTAGAAGTTAAGAGTGTTTCCTGACAGGCCTCACAACAAGTTCATAGATCAATTTCAACTACATAATGCATTTGAATCATTCCATTAATTATCCATAGAAATGGTCTGAAACAACTGGAAGAGAACAATGTAAAAAGAAAAAGAAATGCACACACGTGTCATGAACGTGCGCTATAGAGAGACAGGATGTTAAATCTTGATTTTCATTAAATAATTCTGTCTGTCTCTTCGTGTATATATATATATATTAATGCTGGGCCGTTATCGGCGTTAACGTGCTGCGTTAACGCGAGAATATTATCGCGCGTCAAAGAAATTATCGCCATTAATCTATTCTCAAAGTTGGGTCTGGGAGCTGGGTCTGCATTGACTGCATAAAGCGAGCAAACTAGGAATTTCACGTTTCAAATTGCCATTCGAATGGAGCTTTTATCATTTATTATCCCAGTTCATTCTGTTGGCAAGATTTTAAAATAATAAGCCCCGACTGCCTGCGGAGTTTATTTCTCCTGCCTTCTGTGTGATTTATCCACTATACATTCTGCGTCTACTACATCCTGTAGTTCACTTAAGAAATAAAAGTATTGTTACAAGCAGCTTTTATTTTGAAGAGGAAGAGGAAGTTGTTTCAGGTTGTAGCCAGCTACCATGACAGTCTTGAGTCTACCGGTGCGGGTGGCAGTGGAATAATAACAACAACATGCTTTTAGCCAAAGTTCATAAAAACCGCATGCGTCTATGACTTAAACAATGTAGGCTAAACACTTTGGAATTACGTTAAACATGGTATATCCTCCGTGGCGGCGTCATTAGGTGAGTACTAGTTAATTAATTGTTAAGTTTCATAGTATCATTCATCATCAACAGGCTGTTGTTTGATGCCCCCCAAAATGAACAGGTTACAGCCTAAGGATTCTCATTCTGTCACTGCCTGCAAGGATGGCCGCCGTGCCATTTCTTATAAATTATCTAATTCATATGTGGTTCGTCGTGGGTCCACTCCACGTGGAGTTGTTATTGTTCATGTGCCACGGTGCGCGCCGTGGAGAAGGCATTAGGAGCGCAGCGCAACAGCCTAATAGTATGGCATATTATTGTCTGTACTCTCTGCACTCTCTTTCTGTCCAGTCCTACGTGTATAGGCTGGCGATTGTGGCGACTTTAATTTGGTTAATAGGCTAAAGAGAGAGCTGTAAAGGGGATATTGTCTATGGTCAGTTCATGGTGTGTATCATTCTCGTTTTTAACCGGGCCGTGATAATGCGTCGCAATGACGGTAGGCAGTAGCCTAATAAATACAATGTAACCAACTTGCGCAAGCATTAAAAAATGGGTTGTTATTCTGTGTATTATTATAGGCTAAATATGAGCTAAAATAAACAATGTAAATATTCGAATATTTCCGAATATTACAAATAATGAAGCAATGAAATTCGAATTGGATTATAGAGGTGAACTGACAGCACTAATGTGAACAAGCTGGTGTGTCTGAGTGACTGGTGGAAGAAGGAGAGGTAGAGGTTGGACTCAAATCATGTCACAAAGCTACTGACTGTAAACAGTTCTTCATCACCTCTAGGTTTACAGTTTAATTAATGTCATATCCCAGAAAAGGGGGTACTTTGTTCTTGCACCCACTGTTTCAAATTGCCTGTATGGTAACGTGTTATGGTTATTCGTGTTTAACTGAATAAACAATGTATAACACACGTACATCGTATTGAACATTATTATTATATTTTCATTACCAATTATGATAGGGCTCCTGGTCTAATGGGCCACGTGGCCCGTTCAAGGATTTACTTCTGGTCATTATTTAGGTAGCGCACACATATTTTCAATGCTTTCGGCAGAGTTCAAATGAGCCATTTTAATCTAGATTAATCTAGATTAACTCCAGAATTGCAGTGAGATTAATCTAGATTAAAAAAATTAATCTATGCCCACCACTAATATATATATATATATATATATATATATATATATATACTTAAAAAAAAAACTTTCAAGGAAAGGACTGCACACTCCAGGGAACAAAGATGGACAACTTACTGCATCTGTGCATCAACTTATTTATTAGCACGACGTGTTTCGCCGTGAGCTTCGTCAGCTGCTCACGGCCTGACAAAGCTCACGGCGAAACGCGTCGTGCTAATAAATAAGTTGATGATGCAGTAAGTTGTCCGTCTTTGTTCCCTGGAGTGTGCAGTGTAGTTTTTCCAGAAAACTATAGGTCAGGATTTAAAAAGCGTTTTTAGAATGGGCCTGCAGGTCTAAAAAACCCACTTTAAAACACTTTTCAAGTAAAAAATTATAGTTGACAAAGGTTTGCTCATTTCACCCGGACGGAACGATGCGTTGTAGAGGAGCACAGCAACAACGCAAGCTCTCAAAGCTGCATGTTTTATCTCCCATTTGAAATTGGAGCCATGGTCTCCCACACGCAGGAGACCCACACATCCACCACTCACCAAGAGGGAGCCATGGTCTCCCACACGCAGGAGACCCACACATCCACCACTCACCAAGAGGGAGCCATGGTCTCCCACACGCAGGAGACCCACACATCCACCACTCACCAAGAGGGAGCCACGGTCTCCCACACTGAGGACACCCACACATCCACCGCTCACCAAGAGGGACCAAGGCGCTATATAAATGCACCATTTACCATTTACCATTCAAATAAGTTCCGGATTGCGACTTTAACTCTCACATGCTAATCTGATCAGCAAGATGGCAGCGGACCAAACTGCCCCTCCATGTTCACAGAGCGGTTCTCTCATAGTGGGTGCGGGGAGGATGATGTCACCTTTAGAAGCTCTGATCTTCAGTATAAACGCCCCGTGCTTGGCCCAAACTCAGGAGCAACACAACAGAACTCTTTGCTCTGGTCGACGCGTTAGCCAGGCCGGCCTCTCCTTCCACTGTAAAAAACGCACATGTACCGTACGCACCGCTACGCTGCTACGCACAGAGAGCCGGCAAGTGGTCATGGGAACTATCGTAGGAAACTGACTAACGTACGGTCTTCCTTTTTAGGGCAAAAGGCACTTGGATGACTTGCAGGATTTAGGGGCCGCTCATGCTTAATGTCAATGTGCAATGCATGGGAATCTCATATGGATAAGTAGAAACAGCTCTCTGGCTGAGTGATAGATGGATGAATGGGAACAATGAAGTGTTAAAATAGACAGAGGGCCATTTGGAATTTCTCTTGACAAGTATTTACGCTCACATCTCTGGCATATGGGATACATGCGTTCACGATGCCAAACTTAATATTCTCATGGTCTCACGACGGAGCATTATGGTAGAGTAAGAGTCAGACCGTGTGTATAAACTCTGGGCCTTACGTCGGTGTTGTTTTTCCGGCATGCCATCGCTGACTGGTCTACGTCAGTGGTTCTGACTGGTTCTGACTGGTCTACGTCAGTGGTTCTGACTGGTTCTGACTGGTCTACGTCAGTGGTTCTGACTGGTTCTGACTGGTCTACGTCAGTGGTTCTGACTGGTTCTGACTGGTCTACGTCAGTGGTTCTGACTGGTTCTGACTGGTCTACGTCAGTGGTTCTGACTGGTTCTGACTGGTCTACGTCAGTGGTTCTCAACTTTTTTGTGTCAAGGACCCGCAAATTGACACTTTTTAGCATGCAGACCCCATTAGAAAATATACGCCAAGGACCCCGATAAGAGAAGATGTTTACGGCTCTAGCAGTGATTCTCAACCATTTTCATTTCAAGGACCCCCTCAGTTTGACATGCATTAGGGCCTAATGATTAGGCTACGGACCCCATTTAATGGCATTTCTATATCTGGGACCCCAATTTATATTGCAAAATCAATGTTAATTGAACTCTGAGTGTGTACAAATGAAACCAAATGGCGGTCCACAGCTAAATGACAGCAGTTGTGTGAACCAAATGGACCCTAGCTATTATGGGTCAATAACCCGCCTCAATTACAGAAACCTCAGTCAGCACTGAGGGTTTTACATCAAGACTGGGCTGCTAGTCCTAGAGATAAAAACTAATCTCAAACTGTAATTAACATCAAGACTGGGCTCCTAGAGATAAAAACTAATCTCAAACTGTAATTAGGGCAACCACACTAATAATGCATATCAAACCATGGGGCGTGATTGTACAATGGCTGAGAAACTGTGTTCTAAAGCCACTTTGTCACTGGTGGTTTTATACTAGACACTTACTCCAATCGTAATGCCTCTTGCAAAACTGCTTAGGTTTCGCTATACACGGCGAAACATCCTCAGGGATTAGGATTTTACTGTGCGGTTTTACTCTTTCATACTTGATTTATCTGCTAGAAACCCTTCCATATTTCCCACTGATGTATACTTAATTGTGTTCCCCAAGCTCCGCTCCTCATTTAGTTTCGACATCTTTAAAAGCTAACATGGATGCCACTTGCTAACAACTTTGCAGTAAGTTGTTGCTTCTGAACCTTAAGCAATATCACCAACTAAGCATTTCCTATTCTGTTGTTGTCACTGCACTACTTTCATCATTATTTGAATTCTTGATCAAGCCTTGTCGGTGCATTTACAATTGAGTTGGGCCTGTAGTCAGTGGTGGAAAAAGTACCCAATTGTTTTACTGAAGGAAAAGTATCAATACTGCAATGTAGAACGACAAGTACAAGTATAAAGTATTGTCATCAAAATGTACTAATGTACCAAAAGTAAAAGTACTCATTGTGTCTCGTTTAAGGTTTTTAAATGTATTAAAAACGTTTGAAAATAGCCGATCTACAAGCTCACCATGCGTCGCGATGTGATGCATGGTGAGCTTGTAGATCTGCCATTTTCCGAAATGAACATAGGGCTGAAGTGGTTAATGTATGTTTTGTAATAATAATCAAAGTTACTGTAGCAACTCAAGTTTTCAAATAAATGTAGTCGAGTAAAACTGTAAAAGTACAATAGTTGCCTCTGAGATGTAGTGGAGGAGTAGAAAAAGTAAATTGGAAATACTCAAGTACAAGTACAAATACCTCAAAATTGAACTTAAATACAGTACTTAGATAAAATAATGTACTTAGTTTACACCACTGCCTATTGTCTATGTCCTAACAAATCAGAAGTGGTTCTGCCCCAGTGCCTTTGTCTTTCTACTTCTGGTCTGCAATCTGTTACGTTTTTCTCATTGATAGTCCACAGTGTAGAGAGACAGGAAACAGGGAGGGAGAGCCGGGGGGGGGTGTCCGCCAGGCCCGGTAATGGAGACGGGACTGACTCGCTGCCAGGCGTCAGAGCCCACGACGCGGCCCGCGCCCCAACCACCCGGCCATCAGCACACCCTGTTGCCTGTTTTCTGCTGCCTATTTTACTATCTGATTATCAATTTGATTTGATTTGATTTGATATATTTAGAAAAGCAATCATAATAAAACATTCAGCGATTCAAGGATTTCACAGTAAAGTCCGAAGACTTATACTGACTCTATGAGTCAGTAAAGTAATAACTCTATGAGTCATTTGGGCTTAATTGCCTCCAAGTGAATTCTTTGTGTCACTCAAGCCTTAGAGATAAAAAAAATCTGAATTGTGAAAAAATAATCACCCAAGCACCAAAAGTTACAGCAAGGCTGTTCAGAACCGTGTTACTCTGAGTAATGTCTAAAAATCGTAGCGAAAGTATGAAGCATATATGATTCAACCTCATGATTACCTCCCGAACTCCTGCCAGGAGAGAATAGTTGCGTCTGTGTGATGTTAGTAATAGAGGCAGACCCTCAGATGTCTGTCCAGCCTCATACACAAACCTGAACCACTAGTAATAAATTGCAGATTTTTTTACCCCAGGACTGTTTGTGTGTCACGACGTTTCCAGAAACAGATCAAACTAACTGTATCATTCCAAAGGAATCATGCATTTACTGTACGATGTCTCGGTAGTAAGGCAAAAATGCTGTTGCCATTGAGAGGCAACATCTTTAGTTAATAAAGATTAGATTATTAGATATGTATAGTATAGTGGCCAGTTGAGTTCCAATGCTAACTGAATGCTTCCAAATGGTAATAATGAATGTTTTTTTCCTATAGTGAAAGAACAACAAAAACAGTGCGCATACAATTTCTGATCGAAAATGAAATACAGCCCTGCGTTGTTGTTCTTTTGTCTAGACTATATATTTTGCTGTCTGATATAGTGTACGAGGAATTGATGCAGTCTGTGAGGAGTCAAGACTATGCCCTGGCAAGGTTAATGTTATAATATCACATGACATTGACAGAAGAGCTGTTTACGTTGCCTAATGTCTTCTCCTTGCTTCTATGCTTTGGTTGTGCCCTATACCGCTCAGATGATATCTTTGCAAGGATTCATATAATCAAGTGTTATAATGGCAACTGCAGCTATAGGTTGAAACAGATTGGGGCAACAGAGGGTCAGTCTTTGACTGACTCACTGTGAGTATAGAGGGACGCAGTCCCGCCCCCGGCGAGAGGCCCGGAAAAAGTATTCCTCGTTCATTTTCCCCATAGACTTTTCAAAATGTTTTTATTTAAAGACGTTTACACTGCGGAAAGCCAACTTGGCTCAGGACAAATCATGACAATAAACACAATGTTTTGGGCCTATAAAATAATTAGAAAGAAGAAAAACTAAACAAAAAGTGTTGTACCCTGCCCTGTTTTTCTTCTTTCTAATTATTTGATAGGCCCGCCACATTGTGTTTATTGTCATGATTTGTCACGAGCCGAGTTGGCTTTGTCTGCGGCGTAAATGGAACCAAACGGACCCTATAGTGGGTCCATTTGGTTCCATTCGTACACTCTGAGTTAAATTAACATTGATTTTACAATATAAATTGGGGTCCCAGAGATAGAAATGCCATTAAATGGGGGTCCGTAGACTAATGCATGTCAAACCGGGGGTTCTTGAAATGAAACGGGTTGAGAATCACTGCTAGAGTCGTGAAAATCTTTTATTTTCTGGCATATCTTTTCAAATGGGGGTCCAAAATGTGCCTAAAATCTTTGAATATATATTGTTACAGAGTGAACATTTTAAATTAACTTAAGCTTCTGGGGAGGTCCCTGGAACAACATATTTTCAGATGGGGCGTAGGCATATTACATATAATGTTTGGGGTCCTTGATCACCACTGATACAGAAACATAAGGTTTTCCAAAAAACTGTCATGATTTAGAAGACATTCTTTCAGTCAGTCACACTACACAACAATTCTGTTGACACATATCATTCCTGCAGTCTGTCTGTCTGTTTATTGAGTCAATTTGCATGAAGCAAATCTTTGCGAATCATATTATTTAGCTTTATAATTTAATGCTTCTGAACTGTAATGTGTTTCTGTTTTGTCGCTCACCGACAAAACCCCCGATCTGACGCAAGATCGGGCTTTGATCGCCAAGGTTTTGCTCGCCGTGTGTGAAAGGCTCTGCGAGAAGATCCAGCGCCGATAAAAGCCCTCGCCGACGCCTTCCCGAGCGTTTCTGAATATCTACAGTAGCAGGTTTAATATTTGGCTCTCTCACCGACTGGACATCATACTAGTATGAACTGGGTTGCGACCGCGTCCCGAGAAGGCCTGTATTACAGCCAATGTAATACACTGCCGATCCCTACTCGGCTATCAATCGTTTAGTGTGAAAGCCACAAAGATATAATGACTCCTGTAGTGTGAAATACATAACGATCTGATGACTCGCCGACAACTTTAAAACTCCTACAGTCTGTAGGGGGCTAGGGGCCATTAGTCATTCAAAGACACATTCTTGCAATTTGTCTGGTCTAATTGTTCTGTGCCTGTGAATACATTTGGTGTAGAGGGAAATACTAGCAGACTGCAGACCTACAGTATCAGGTAATGGAGGGTACGGGCCACATTTTATACTGCCGTGATTCAGCCAAATACTACTGTAGGTTTGGACTTACTATTTTTTATTCACTACTAAGGTCCTGTACAGTTGTGCCTCTCGAGCGTCTCCCTAGGGAGGTCCTCGAGGCACGTCCCACTGGGAGGAGATCCCCGGGGCAGACCAAGAATGAGATGGAGGGATCACATCAACTCACTGGCGCCTCGGGATCTCCCAGGAGGAAGTTACCAATGTTGCTCTGGAGAGGGAAGTCTAGAGCTATTCAGTATTTTGTCACCATTTTCATTTTAAGAGCTAGGTCAAAATAATCTTAACCTTTACTAAGTGAAAACATTATGAATGCTGTAAAACACAACAATGTGGTGTAATATCCTCCTTTGAGCAAACCTGTACTACATATTTCCCCTAGTAAAAAATAAAAAAAGCCCCCCAAAAATCTGCACTTTGGGGGAAAGAGCACTTTATAGAGAGCTATCACTTAACTGACAGGAAACATATACCATATGTACAGTCATGCATGATCTACACCACGAACAAACACCAATAAATACCTTTCTGTGCATAACAGCGCATACCACAGCCATTCCATCCCAGAAGCAGCACGTACGTATCATAGTTCCATCCAAAGATGAAGATCTTGAAATTGAAACAGGTTTTGTTTCAGGATGTTCTTCCAAAATATGCAAGACACGCACACACACACACACACAGACTTGCTCGCACTCAGAACCACACCCCCCCCCCACACACACACACACACACACACACACACACACACACACACACTCACTCACTCACACATACAAACACACACACACACACCCCCACACACCCACAAACAGCTCAGACCATAACACAGTCCATGCCTCATGGAATATTTCCCAAAGGAGATTAGTACTCTAGTCCAGTGGTTCCCAAACTTTTTCATGTAAAGGACTTGCCCGCGGACCCCGTTTAAAAAAGAATGCCAGGGACCCACATACAGTAACAGAAGAACTTTATGGCTCAAGCAGTAATTCTCAACCATTTTAATTTGGTTCCATTTGTACACTCTCTGAGTTACAGACCCATAAGGGCCAATTTAGTTCGTATCTATCATTTAGCTGGGGACCCCCTGGAACTCCCTCAAGGACCCCTAGGGGTCCCCGCCCAGACCCCACTTTGAGAACCAATGCTCTAGTCCAGTCAGTGGTTCCCACATGTTTAGCTAAAGACCCAAAAGAGAACCTACCTAACTAACTAAGTGAAAATAGTTTTCTTTCAAATGTATGAAATTCTCTGGTTCTATAATGTTTTTAATTTCAGAAAATGTTTTGAAATAGTAACAAAAAAAACATTGTAGTGGGGAAAAAAACTGAAAAACATAGAAATGGGTCCCGACCCACTGCTTGGGAACCGTCGCTCTAGTGGGCCCAGGAGTGCAGATAGGGGAGAGATATACATCGCTGTGCGGCGCGTATACCTTTGAGAATTAGGAGTGGAATTCATTTATTGCACTTTTGAAAACAATGTCAACGTGAACACAAATTAGAGCAAAACTTTTTACGGGCTCACATGCATCACGACGAAGGCATTCGACAGCTTTTGACCCTTTGACCCTTGGACAGTTAAGATCCACAGCTGGTATTTATAAAGGAGTAAAAGCATAAGGCTACCAAAACTTCCCTAGGTGGACATTGGCAGACGGAGTCGGTTTTCTCCCCAAACATACAAAACCCATCACCTTGTTTCCATTGGTATGTTAACTGTCAACAACTCCAGTTTTGATTTCGTGCCAATGTAGATATGAAGCTGTTAGTTTGTAATGGGAGCGAAAACATTCAACAAAACAGCGAGCGGCAATCTGACTTGTTTGCTTTAAAACACACAGCCGCGTTTCCCTTGACAACATGTCCGTCCACTTTGTCATCCCTGTTTTGTGCCGGTTCTTATAGGTCGAAATGTTTAAAAAATATTATTGTATTTTTTTTCAGAAATAGCGGAAATACGCAATCTCGCAATGCGTTCTACCTAATGGGTGTGGTTATGCCTAAACCTAGAACTAACATTGAAGACGTAGGGAGTATATCTATGGTCATCATATGGACATACCTAACAATCTATGTCAAAACAATGGAAACATTTCCATCTTTGTGTATTTTTATATCAAAAGTCCAATTTTAATTACTTCCTTTGAACAAAAACGTGATGCGTGATGACGTGTCGAGTCGAGTCATGCATGGATAAAAATTAATCTTGATTTCATTCACCTGTTTTATTCCCATCGCTGCGAGTTCCTCCAACACAGCTGGTTTTGATTACAGAACTACTCCGATTTTAAGCTCATTCAAGATGACATCCAGATGACAGTGTATTGCTCGTTTTAAGACTGTCTCTCTGTGACATGCAAACAAAAAACACAATGCACGCGTTGCGCACGTGCATGTAGCGGCGCTATGTCCCATACCTTGCAGGGATGCGACGTTCTGATTGGTTCAACAACACACAGCTTTCCGTTTCAGAGTGAAACTACAAAATAAAATGCTCCAAATAGCTATTCAACCTCACAAAAACAATGCCTAACCTTAGTCCTAACCCTAACCTCAGCTCTGCGAAGGAGTGAGACCCGATATGACACAGTGTTCACAAAATGCATATGTACAATAATAAAAATACCTTTAAAATATATTATGGAATTTCTATTTCTGTTATGCAACGAGCTTTAGGCCTCAACAACTTCCTCCACTTTTTCCAGAGCTTCCGAAGTGCAGAGCCAAGCACGGCTGTCCCGAGAGACAACTCAGCATAGTTCCATTCACAACACACTGATAGCTTATATGAGTGAAATTAGTCATCCACTTTGAGAGTTCTTCTGTAACAGACTATGTTTCAGCCTTATATGCATTCGTTGTTCGTGCGTAAAAGCCTTTGAGTTTAGTCACTGGAAACAATACGGTGCCAGGGGTGAATTGTGGGAGACGGAGAGGCCTTATTTAAAAAAATAAATAAGCTAACAGAGGTCTATGTTACATTGCTTCCATCATTCCCGGAATTCCAGACCCTGTGCTGGAATCATCACTCTAGTCTAGTGTAGCACTAGCTCCCTTGGCTGCTCACTACTGGAAGTGAACCTGGCTCTAAGGAGTCACCACAAGGACACATGGAAGGCTCTCCTGCAAAGGAAAACAAACAAAGTGTCTATAGAAAAAAACAAAAGGTTAGAATCCAGATGAGATCCTTTTAAGGAAGTGTGAAGGAAGGAGCTGCATGGTCCTCAATGTGGGGATCGGGGACCCCCAGGGGTCCTTGCAGGGACCCCCAGGGGTCCTTGCAGGGACTTCACGGGGACCCGAATGGACCCCTTACACATCTGTAACTCAATGGACCCCGAATGGACCCCTTACACATCTGTAACTCAATGGACCCCGAATGGACCCCTTACACATCTGTAACTCTGAGAGTGTACAACATGGAAGGAAAAGGACCCGAGGACTCTCAGAGTTAAATGATCACTGGATTTTACAGGCTGGGTGCCAGGCAGGGATAAAAGTCTTATCGAATTTGGGTCCATGGCCGAGTTCCATAGCCTGATCTATGATGATGATGGAGGTTATTGTGTCCAAACAAAAGCACTGCAACACGTTTTAACTGATGGAAGCCATCAGAGGTTCATTCGTCGGAAAACCAATCTCGGGTGCATCAGAATTCTGCTACAGACTCCTTCCTTCCTCTCTTTGAGAGATGAACTTCCTTCGACATCTCCATAATCTTTCTGTGTACATAAACAGGAAGCTTTATATTTCCACTCTTTCATGTTTAATTTTAGGAAGACAAATCATCCTCCCGGAGACTGAATAATTATTCATTTGTCAAAATCACATATTTCGGGAGCTGTGTGCCTCAATACTTCACATTGCTACTGATGCGTTTCTACTTAAAACGTCTGAGTTTAATCGGAGCAAAAAAACAAACTAAAAAGAAACCCTCCCTGATGGATTCACTGCCAGTGGGAGAGCATCCACTGAGAATAGTGTTGTTTTATCGTGTTGCTATGCAGTATCTGTGTGTGTTTGAGGTGGTTCCATCCTGGGTTGTTGAAGACGCTTCCAGATGCTTCCTGCTAGCTGATTTGGTGGCTAAACACACAAAATCTGGGACACCGTCGCTTCATTGTTAGTTCCCGAAGCCATTGTTTTTTAGACAGAACCTATAGATAAACCAACGTCAGTCAAAATGGCCCACCTGTCAAGTGCTCTTTTTGAAGGCATGTTCTATAGGCTCCGCTGCACATAAACACATCTCTAATAGGTACTGTATACAGCGACGGCACATTGGATTTCCTCTGTAGCAAACCTTCCCAAATGGAAGCAGAATAATGCACAGTGGCTGCAACAGAAGAAATATAAGCTTTCCATTCACGACGAGTGGGTAGTGATAAGCGCCAGAGGAGGGCAGGGCGGAGCAAGCCGGGACCTTAAGCAGGAAGCATCGTGTGGGAGGCTGACCGATAAAATGAGTGATCGCAGCCTGCCATTTTAAAGAACACATCAGATCCTACACATACGTTCCTGACCCACGAGAGGCCTTAATATGACCTACACTCCTCTAGAGCAGACCACTGGTTCTCAACGCGCAGTCCGGGGACCCCCACGGGTCCCTGAGGAGGTTCCCAGAAAGCTAAATGATTGAACATGGAACATTTTACACTCTCAAGAGTTAAAGATCTACACGGGTCCTTTTGGTTACTCTTCGTCATTTAGCTGGGGACCACCTGGAACCCCCTCAAAGACCACTGGTGGTCCCCGGACCACTGTTTGAAAACCACTGTCCTAGAAGACCAACAATGGTTCAACTGACATATCCTGATGCTCATGGGCACACAGACACACACTGAGGCGACACGCACACAAAGACACACACACACCACACCATTTGCAGTGGAAGTGGGAAACATGGCAGGAGAGCCCCTTTCATTTTGGTCAGAGTTGGCCACCCATCACGCTGCTTTGCGGTGACATAGTGTGGCAGTAATCGGCCCAGCAGTCTATGAGGAAGCCTTTTTTTTTGCTCAGCACGCTCCCTCGCCAGAATCAACAAATCAGCAAAGTCGGTTCAACCTTTGGCCGCTCTCGATATGAAAAACAACAATGTATTTCCTATAGCAACATCGCTACACTGTATATCGCCAAGGAATTATGAACATGCAGTATTATTCCCAGATGAAATGAAGGACGTAAGGGGAACAACACATGGTACAGTAACTCCATCTTTTACACAGTGGCAGAGGTAGAAGAGTAATTTCATCTGAAGTATGAGTCATTTCAGTCAGCGAAACATCATGTCTGTTAGTCCATTTAGACCTGAGGAACCTTATAGCTTTTAACCACTTTAACCATTATGTTAAACTTCATCTGTGTCACCTTATAGCTTTTAACCACTTTAACCATTATGTTAAACTTCATCTGTGTCACCTTATAGCTTTTAACTTCAGCAGATCTGCTCTTTGAAAAGGGTGGGGGGGGGGACACAACATATTTTCAGATGGGAGTCGGTGGCCAAATACATATAATATTTGGGGTCCTCCGTCCTTGACATGAAAAAGTTTCAGAACCGCTGACATAGAAACATGGGTTTTTCAGAAGACTGTCAGAATTTGTTAGACCTGGTCTCAGGTCTAAACGGGCTAGTCGTATTCTCCCAAGAAATGGCCCGGAGGAGGACAGAATAATGTTCATTCTGGCACGACCATGTAGGGAAATCCTGCCCCAAAATACTACCCTGTCCTAAAATTAGAATATGATAATAATCTATTCCTCTAAGAAGTCCACATGACTTACTCCTTCAGACAAAAGTCTTTAAGAGTTGACATTATTATAGTTAACTCACAGGATCACTTGTAATTTTCCATTCAATAAATTCTTTGCACCAAACCTCTTGTATATTTAGATTTTCGTTTGCCTCCCCATATTATTATTCTTTATAAATTGGTGCGTGAGTTTCTGCTGTGTTTAATAGAAGACAGCTGGGTTTGATTACCTTCCTGCTATGGACTTTCATTGTATCAGCTTTCTTGGCCTGGGCTAAATGAAACCAGTGCAGTGGCATCAAGGGAATGGCACGTTTCTATATGGAACTGTGAAGAAGCAAACAAAGCAGGCAGTGTTGCAGGCAGTGTTGCCATGTCCGCAAATTATAAGCGGTAAAGTCGATTGTAAATAATAATATTGCAACTGCGAGTTTTTTTTTGGGTTGGGGGGGGGGGGGGGGGGTGGGGGGGCTTGTTTTACAAGTGTATAGTTGCCCATTTGGGCTTGCTTTCCAAATGTTTAAACCAGTGGTTCTCAAATATTCTTTGACCCCCAAGTTAATATGTATTATTTTGTCCTCCATGTTTAAAGTGCTCATGCATGTGGCCTATAATAGTCAAGTCACCTCTTTTGGGCCTAGACCTGGTTGCTTATTTCTCTGGCAAAATCTGGCAACGCTGTGTGGCAGCCTGTCTCCACAAAACACGTGCCAGCAGCACCACTGAGGTTGTGTGGCTCTGGGTTACTGTGGTCTCGTCTTCTTGGGGACGTGCAAACCCATATAGCGAACTGCTGTGCTTTTACTATCTGCGTTCACCCACGTGGACAGCACGCTGGAATCAAACAGCATTTACGAGCATCCTCATCGTTTGTGATCAACCAGGCTGCTGCGTTCACACGGGCAGATGCGAAGATACAGTGAGTCTACCATTCATTGTCAATGGAAGCCAGCGACATGAAAGATGCAAAGATACATTGTCAATGGAAGCCAGTGACATGAAGATGCAAAGATACAGGCTACCATGCATTGTCAATGGAAGCCAGTGACATGAAGATGCAAAGATACAGGCTACCATGCATTGTCAATGGAAGCCAGCGAGAGCCATGCAAGGAGATGCATCCGATCCAGTCTAGATTTCTCAATGGAAAAGTATAGAGAGACAACCTCCAACCACTGCAGATGTACTACTATTACCATACCACGTAGATTTATTAAAATAAATTTGTATTCATTAAAACAAGTTCCGCAATGCAGCTTTTAAGCTTAATTCATACTCCAGCATTTCCATCAGCTCTCTCAATCATAGAAAAGTGTTTTTTGTGTGTGTGTGTGTGTGTGTGTGTGTGTGTGTGTGTGTGTGTGTGTGTGTGTGTGTGTGTGTGTGTGTGTGTGTGTGTGTGTGTGTGTGTGCGTGCGTGCGTGCGTGCGTGCGTGCGTTTAAAGGTTTCATGACATTAATTTTCATTTATTTTTCATTTATTCTTTTAGGTTTGGCAGAGCATGTTTTGCACTATAAAATGTGTTAAATTAGCATTTTCACTGTGCCTCTCCACAGAGACCCTATATAGCTATCCCCAGCTGTAGCAGCAATTGGAACACAATGATGGAGCTTTAAAAGTACCCCATGCCGTTTAAATACCCCTCATCTTATGTCCACGTGTTATGGGGACACGAGATATGGGTCACGTCAAGTGGAATATAGGCCAGCGAACACATATACATTAGGAGCTAAATTAGAACAGGCAACTGTTAGAGGCATGGGGTTGAGCTGCCTATTTTAGCTCTTCCCTGGAGACCCAGTTGCAGCTACAGTACATACACAGCAGTGGTGGAAAACATACTCACTATCTTTACTATCTTTACTATGTGTTTCTATGTCAGTGGTGCTAAACCTTTTTCATGTCAAGGAGCCCCAGAATGATATGTATTTGGCCGCCGACCCCCATCTGAAAATAATTATGTTGTTCCAGGGACTCCCCCAGAAGCAAAGATATTAGTTAAAAAGCTCTGAAAGAATATATATTCAAAGATAGAAGACATACAATCTCGTAGTGCGCCACTCGGTGGCGCGCCATGAGCTTGTATGTATAGATCTGCTATTTTTCAATAGCTAAAGTATAACATAATGCTTGAAACACCAAAAGGGGTTCCCGCCCAAAATGGGTTAAGTAAAAGTATCAATACTTGTACTTGTATACTTATATTACACTTGAGTAAAAGCACAAACGTATTGGCGTCAAAATGTACCTAAAGTACCAAAAAAGCAAATGTACTCATTATGCAGAATGTCCAATTTTAAGTTTTAAATGTATCAAAATCTTTTGAAAATAGCAGATCTAAGCTTACATTGTGAGCTTGTAGATCGGCTACTTTCAAATGGCCGAAATGGTTAATGAATGTTTTGTTGTACTAGTAGTGTTCAAATAAATGTAGTGGAGTAAAAAGTTAAACATTTTGGACCTGAAATGTAGTGGAGTAGAAGCAAAAGTATTGGAAAGGAAATACTCAAGTAAAGTTAAATACCTCATAATTGTATTGCATCGCCAAGGTATTAAGTATACAGTACTTAAGTAAATGTACTTAGTTACTGTCCACCACTGATCTACACAGCTACACAATACCACTGATGACCACAAATGGAAGTGGCCGTTGGCACGATTTCAAGGCACACTCGCACTGCACTGTGAAGCCCTGAGTATCTATTTAACTCTGAGAGTGTACAAATGGACCCGACAGGCTCTCAAGAGTTACATGAACGCTCAGGATTTTACCGTTTGGGGTGGGATCGCTAAAATATAAACACACACACAAACACACACACACACACACACACACACACACACACACACACACACACCCAAGCACGCACACACGCACACACACGCACATTGTGACGACATAAATTGCCACGGCAGTAAACATGCCATGTGATGCTATGCAGCGTGGAAGTGATCACAGAAATAGCCTGCATGGAAGCAGAGCTGAAGATCTAATAAAATGATGCTTAAAATGTGCAAAGCTAGCTTACCGAGACATGCAGTATACGTCAGAGTTACGGGACAGATTTAAACGCTCTTTAAACAGGATTTAAACAGATTTAAACGGACTCTAGCAAATGGTACTTTATATGACGAGTAACGGGCGGGACAGCATCTTGCAGAAATACTGCCTGGTAATGTTAAGTGTTAATGTTAAAGTAATAAAGCAAGTAAAACTACATTATAAATCTATTGACACTGTTTCTTTACTTGGTGTGTAGCAGAGTGGCTCAGAGCCTCAGCCTGATGGCCTCCCCCAGTCCATAGGGATATATCCCTTTGGTCTAGTAGTGGTTAAGTTTAATATCTCCCCCAGTCCATAGGGATATATCCCATATCTCCCCCAGTCCATAGGGATATATCCCATATCTCCCCCAGTCCATAGGATATATCCCTTTGGTCTAGTAGTGGTTAAGTTTAATATCTCAGTCCATAGGGATATATCCCTTTGGTCTAGTAGTGGTTAAGTTTAATATCTCCCCCAGTCCATAGGGATATATCCCATATCTCCCCCAGTCCATAGGGATATATCCCTTTGGTCTAGTAGTGGTTAAGTTTAATATATCAGTCCATAGGGATATATCCCTTTGGTCTAGTAGTGGTTAAGTTTAATATCTCCCCCAGTCCATAGGGATATATCCCATATCTCCCCCAGTCCATAGGGATATATCCCATATCTCCCCCAGTCCATAGGATATATCCCTTTGGTCTAGTAGTGGTTAAGTTTAATATCTCAGTCCATAGGGATATATCCCTTTGGTCTAGTAGTGGTTAAGTTTAATATCTCCCCCAGTCCATAGGGATATATCCCATATCTCCCCCAGTCCATAGGGATATATCCCTTTGGTCTAGTAGTGGTTAAGATGTTGGACTTTCACGCGGGAGACCCAAGTTGGAATCCCGGGCGTTACAGGTGCAGTACTACTTTGTTGTTATATTTCATGTCATGACTATGAATTGAATACCCAGGACCTGAACAAGACCGCCATGGACCCCCCCCCCCCGGTGCTATCTTTTTAGATGAAGTGTTTGACTGTACTCTGATTGATTGAATACTTTATTAGGCAAGAAATGTAAACAGCACAATCAATATAACCGTAACAATCAATACTGTATGGGGCATTGGGGATATGCTAATGCTAACCAATGTTTGGGGGGGGGGGGGGTGCTTTTGTTCACTCAACAAACGCCCTTTTTAAATCATTTTGAGATTCAAGAAGAAGGAATGTTCTGGCAAATAGCCGATCTGCGACGCATTGTGAGCTTGTAGATCGGCTGTCAAATAAATGTAGTTGAGTAAAAGTACAATACCTCTGAAATGTAGTGGAGTAGAAGTAAAAGTACTGGATATTAGAAATACTCAAGTGAAGAACAAATACCTCAAAATTGTAATTACGGTAAGTACAGTACTTAAGTAAATGTATCTAGTTACTTTCTACAACTGGAATGAAGTATATTTGTCAATGTAAAAGTATTTCTCAGTTGTGTTGGATATGACCCAAACCAAATGACTGAAGCATCCACTTGCATGATGTTAGAAATATGAGCGTTTTCACAAGAAGTGTACAGTAAAATCCTAAATGAACACTGAGGGGTTTATTGCGTGGGTTGTCTGAGAAACAACGAATACAGACAATGTGCCAATTACGCAAGATTGCTGAACAATAATTATTATAATACATACGGTATGACTCAAGAATTTCAGTGAAGGTAAACTTAAATGCTGCTTTACTCACATCTACCATCTCACACACACGTCTTTCTGGTCATTTGAACCCCAATCATTCAACAGTCATCATGGTATGGGCTGTTTTCCCTCTTTAAACATGAGGCGCAACTGTAGTAAAACACTATGTGCCGTTTATTTTTGCTAAAAATAACCAAACAAAGACCATCTGGAGTCCTGGTATGTTATTCTGCAGCCTCTGCCAACAAAGGGGTGACTTACATAATTTTCGGCGGAATTACTCGAAAACAATATTATGATTGAACTATTAACTTCTGTGCTCTGTTTTCAGGGGGCACTTCTTGTGCGGTTGAAAGAAATATGTGATTTTGTGACAAAATATTCCAGATTTCTAGTACAGATTTCACATGTTAAGGAAGAAGAACCCACCCTTTCCTTTCCGGTCCTGTTGGTCCATTTACATGGAACAAAATCAAACTTTAAGTGCGCTCAATTAAGCTCTCTACTTACAGGAGTCAACTGCCTTTTTGGGTGTGCTTGATTTATATGATCAACCCGGGCAGGGTCGACAAATGGTCAGTGTACGAGAGCCATCAACGAACGTTAAGAATGGAGGCTCAGAATAGTTCATGGACTGCTTCCACGGTCACTCATGCATCAGGAGCGAAAGCAATCAGCCCTGACGCACAGGGTTTCCATAGCCAGCGCGGAGTTCCAGTTCACACAACAGCAGCCCGGCACCCTGCTGCGTCGCGACAGCCTACCCTACACAGCATTTTCACTATCATGTGTGTGTGAGCAGGGACATGGGTGGAGGGGGTGGGGGGTGGTGCAGGCTTCCCCTGAGGATACAGTCGGGCACCAGCTGGTTTCCATTAGCATACCTCTTCCAAGGGAACGGGGAGGACTCATGTGGGCAGTCGACACATGAGCAAGATAAATGATGAGATTTACCAAACAGACGAGACCCCTCTCTCTTCCAGAGCATAGGAGCTAGATCACTTCTGATTATGATGATTCGGATCCAGCTGTTCTCCCGACTACTAGGCTCAGAACAAAAACACATATTGTGATAAACACAAAGGCCGTTGGGGCGAGCGGGCGCGGATAATCTTTGTTCCCTTTACTTTTCCTAAATCATATGTATACCTAAAAGTCACTGAAAGTTCTAAACAGTCTGGCTGCGGCTGCAGTCAGCTGCAGTCTTGGCACTGCTGCGCTGCCACTGGTGTGGCTACGACTGCAGTGGTGGAATGTAACTACAGTACTGTACTTTAAGTACTGTACTTAAAGTACAATTTTTACTTGGGTATGTTACATCTTCTGTACTTTTACTTCTACTCCCACTACATTTCAGAGGCAAATATTGTACTTTTACTCATTGTCATTACAAAACATACATTAGCCACGTCAGTCCTATATATACATTTCAGCCGAAGTACTAAAGTACTAAAGTAAATGTACTTAAAGTACCAAAACTAGAAAGTACTCATTATGCAGTATGTCCCATGTCCCATATATAAGTTTTCAAAATATATAAAAATCTTTTGAATGCGTCGCATCAAATGGTCGAAATGTATATAGGGCTGAAGCGGTTACTGTAAGTTCTCTAATAAGTGCAGTACCGGCTTCTACCACTGCTAATAATATCTGTCTGGGGGGGGGATTCCTGATTGGATGAGAGGTAGATTTGGTTTTCCATGTGGGAGACCATGGGTCTTGAATTGTGGTGGTTATACACAGGTCTTTTTGGTGCTAAACAGAAGGGAAACCATGGCCTCAAACAGTGTAGTGATCACCACAATAAACAGAACAGAAAAGATATCACATCAATCCTAACTAAGTACTGGCATGGCTGCTTGGTTTTTATCAAACGGCCACCACATGTGTGCCTCATCATGCAAGCAACAGAACAGCTCCTTCCAGAAGCCTCCTTAGATTGTGCTCCAACAAAATCTCCAAAGAGTGACTTAAGAAGTTGCTGTACATGTGTCTACAAATAATAATGGAACGTCATAACATACAATATGCTAAAATGTAATTTAGCAGATTAGTGATTGAACTAAGTAACAGCTACAGAGGGCCTTTAAATAATAATGTGACGGATGGGTCTCCTTACCTCATTTAAAGTATGTTTATCTCACTGTAACATTAAAGCACAGACGAGGAAGAGATGCCTCACGGTTTGCGTGGCAGCTAGGCGCCATATGTGAGTGGTAATTAGCTGCTTGCCCACCCAGAAACGTGAAGATGTTTTAGTTAGGGCTGAAATGTTTTGCGTTGCAGATTTACTGCACACAGAAAACACACGTTGCATGATTTATCTCACGTTTTAGTGTACCAATGCAGTGAAAGCTGGTGGGAGAAGGAAAAGAAACGTTAAGTGCTATAATATTTACTAATGAGTTTAGGCCAGCGAAACCATCCAGCTTCGCTTCAGGTTTGCTGGATAAACACATGCCACACATCACCGGGTAATCCTCGACAAGTGTGCTCCATGCCATGATGGATGACGGGGTTTATTGCTACAACTGCTCTGTGTGACATTCTACTCATGCCAGTTCAACATGGTTAACCACTTATGCTATGCTTATTGTAATAACGAATAAATGTTATTTTAATCGTATTTTAACACAACATAACCAGCTCATCTGCAGTGATTGGAGTTAATCTCTCTACTCTTCCTCCATTGAGACATGTTGGGTATTAGGACAACTTACTCAGAAGTATTTCTGCCTCAAGGTTATCGTAGGTGCGGTAGACGTTTGGCCTGTCCTCGTGTGGGAGGAGGGGGTTCAAATTCCGCGTCAACTAACAGATTGAAGCTATACATGCCCAAAATGTAAGGACACCAGGTTGAAAGTGGTTAAATGCATAGAGAGGAAGGCATGGTAATAATGGCAGCTCCCGTCACTCTGCATGGCTGCTGACAGCCTCCCGCGGTGAAAGCGCCCGCGGGGTGCACTTCTCCGGAATGTCCAGTGAATTTAACGGGATCAGGGCGGTGGTGGGCCTTCCACGCCGGGAGAGGTGAGACCCACCCACCCACCCACCCACCGACGATGCCCTCGCGACCTGGAGCCAGCCTGCTGCTACTAACATTACATGGCTTAAAAAGCTCACAGGACACAATAGAGTAACTATGCGATGACAAAGGAGACTCTGTTTCCCGTGCATATATATTCCTGCAGGGACACACGCACACATAACGGTGTGGGAACGCACAGACGCACCGTACGCACGGCACAGAGCAACACATTTTCAGGAATTACAGAGGACTGTTTCCCAAACAGTCGGTCGGGACCTTAGAGTATAGAGACGGCACCCGGAGGAAACCCTGAGGCTAAATGGACATAGTGGCCGAATTTGGTATTGCAGCTCGAGCCAGCGCTGGTCCGTGGACTATCATTGCGCACGTTCATGTTATTGGGGCCATGACACGTGAACGAATGTTTCATACGTGAACGTGCACAAACGGCACAATGATAGTCAACGGCAGCGCGTTCATGTGTTTGGGGCAAATCCATCCCAGAATGCACTCTGTTCCTACACGGAAGGAGGATGTGAGTGGATGGGAGGAGGAATCCGGTGCCGTCTCTATTCATATATACTCTAAGGTCGGGACCCATTTATGGGTCGGGACACATTTGTAGGGTTCCCTTCATTTTTGTTTTGTTTCCTGCATTTTTAATTATTATAATTTCAAAACATTTTCAAAAAACATTAGCAACTTCTAATGTTTACATGGTTTCATAATTATTAAATTAAAATAATAAAATAAAAATGTCTAAGTAATTTCTTGAGCAACTACTACTACTCTATAGCAATGATTACTGTCAGAATATAGTGATTTAACCTTCTAACTAAAAACTTTTTGTTTTAAAAAATATATCACTTACACTACCTTTAAATCAGGTAGGTATAGGTGCAGAGAGACGGGAAACCAAGACAGGGGAGAGAAGGTCTGTGCACTAACTGGCTGAGCCACCAGGCATCCCGTTATCAGCAATTTACGAATGATTTGTGTTTCTCCAAGCAAAACACATGCAGCAGCAAATGACGTCTCCTATCACTCAACATCACAGAGTGGAATAGTGGATATGCACCATATGCCATGAGAAAGAATCCAGGGGACGTGGATCTTTCTCACGCATGTACGCTGCTTCTTCGCCTCCTTGAAAAGGAGCCAGCTTAGGTGGTTCGGGGAGGTTCTATCTGGAGGCACGTCCCACTGGAAGGAGACCCCCGGGCAGGCCAAGGGTCAGATGGAGGGATTATATCTCCAAACTGGCCTTGGATGGCCTCAAGATCCCCCAGGAGGAAGTTACTAATGTTGCTCTGGAGAATGAAGTCTGGAGCTCTCTGCTGGAGCTATTGCCCCCGCGACCCGACTACGGATAAGCGGTTGAAGATGGATGGTTACGCACGCACACGTGACCACACACACACACACACACACACACACACACACACACACACACACACACACACACACACACACACACACACACACACACACAAGGAAGGGAAGACACTTAATACAGGCCACTGTGGCTAAGGAGGTACATTCTCGGCTCCACCTGGCTTAATGTCAAAGGGTTCTTGAGCCAGACGCTGAACCCCTAACTGCTCTACTGAGCAGCTTGGCGTCTCGCATGATTTACAAGTCTGTACACTGTGAAGCACTTTGGACAATGGCTCTACATGGATGCACTATAGAGCACCAAAGTCTGTCGTCAATATTGCTAGAGGGCGCTATTTCCACAGGTTCGTGTATTTTTGTATTTGTATTCTAATCCCCATAGAGGGATCTTAGATCCCCTCAGATAAGAACTGTGTTCTATTTGTATTAACAAATCATCCCGGCGGTTTCACTCATATGGATATGAAGAATCAACTGACAATAACACTGTCAAGTGACAAACACTAATGTTACTGCTGCCGAATTAGTTACATTTTCGCTATAGAAACAGACTGTATTAAATACAGTTCAAACGATATTCAAACGATACAGAGACACCTTCCCGACAATATCGCAGAGACAGTTTGTTTATTTTTGGACCACAATTCTTATATGAGACAATTTTAAGACGACCCAATGCTATTCTCCATAGAGAAATTACACTTCCGCAAACCAGGGGATGAACGAGCGACATCGGGACTTTCTCTATACTCTATTGACACACACACACACACACACACACACACACACACACACACACACACACACACACACACACACACACACACACACACACACACACACACACACACACACACACACAGCTTGTGAGCAACGTACCTTGACGTAGGCAGTGTACTGCTGGCACTGCTCGCGGTGGATCTCCAGGCTGAGCTGGTGGCTCAGAAAGCTGACCTGGCCTCCATTCTGGGAGAAGTAGACCCTGGAAGCCTGGGTCTTCTGTCTCTTATCCACATCCGCTGTCAGGTTGTACATCAGCTCTGAAAAGAGACAAGACAGGCGGATTAATCAGTGGCGGAAACAGTAGGCCTACTCAATTGTTTCACTTAAGTAAAGTGAAAGTATCAATACTGCAATGTAGACCTACTCCCATTACGAGGAAAAGTCCAGGATTCAAAATGTACTTGAGTAAAAGTACAAAAGTATTGGCATCAAAATGTAGATTTGGTGTAAAGGGAAAGTAGGAGGGGGGCAAAGACAGACCCGCTGGGGGACCCCGGTCAACAAAGACTGTACAGCAGGTCATATTTACTATGGAATTGTACATTTCCCGTCAGTCAGTCACTCAAAATCCTCATACTGTACATGGGAAAGCCCCCATATATGGTAACCCAGGTCTCGTGACATCCCGTGACATCATCAGGGATGGAGATCCCTGATATCATAGTATACAGTATATGACCTGTTGTCACAATTATGCCCATATATGGAGATCTCTGATGTCATCAATATTGGCCAGCAACTCTACGTCTGACCTCAAACCGGCTCAAACCCTTTGATCTCCATATATGGATATATGTCAGAACCTTCCCCCCATCCATCCTTCCTCTTCGATGTCCCTCTTTTGACTGATACCTGTCCATTCAAACTCTAGCCCCAAAGTTATTATTGCAGCCGCAAGTTCTCGACAGGCCCGGAAATGATAGGCCCATCACTCTTCAAACCCTGTACACTCAACTCAAGAGAATGTCCCCGCTACGGCCCTTAGATCTCCATAAATGTGCATAAAGGGGACACAGACAGATGGGTGGAACGGGTACTCTGACACGGGTATACAACGGGTATTCCATAGCCGGGTGGGGCATGGATCTGACTCTGTGCTCTACAGCCGGGCACCAGTCTAGTAATGATAACTATAAAGATATGTCATTTGGTGACAATGGTGAACATTCCAATATAGAAAGTCATATTGTTGATGTTATGGTGCTTTGGTGTGAACGGCCCTTGGGTTACGGTTGACTTTCTCCGCTGAGTCATTGTATAGTAGTAGCCCATACCTCTCCTTTGGGATTATTTATGAATTTGAAATAATAGTTCTTTGGCCAAACTATAACCCCAAGAAGGCGGCATAGTTTGGTTTTACTAGAAAATCACCACCAAAGCATTAGATACAATAACACAGTCAAATGTGAAATAAATATGAGTCATGAGACGACCGCAATGTGTGATAGTTCTGGCTTCTTGTGTTAGTATACACACAAGGATGTTGTTTGAGTTGATTTAAGGTGATGTGATGAGTTACCAAGTATGGCAAAATGGCTTGCCGCAATGACTTGCAATACTTTGACATTGGAGGCATTTTTCTCATGGTTTTATCGCTGTCACCACAAAACCAATTTTCTAATTTCGTGTTAATCTTAGACCATTTTCAAGCCAAACAATTATCGGAACCTCACACAACAACAAGATTAAAAACATATAACATTTTCTTCCCAGTAGTCATAACAGAAAAACATTACACACACTGTTACAAACCAGCAAAGAAGAAAAATGTATCTATCTATCTAGGTGTTTGCCCCTTTTTTATGGGAAGTCCTGCTGAAATGACACTGTTCGTGAAAACATCCTGTTTATACAGACGTCACAGGGCGATTCATCCGTAAAATAAATGAATTCCTTGTTGATAGATACTGCATTAGTAACTCTGTGAAAAAAAAGAAAAAACTGTCTTTGATCTGCTCTGCTTAAAACAGAGCTCCACTCCATCTGACAAATCACACACATGAGGTTATCATTCTCTGACAAGCCCATATATGGGCTTTCTGGTCATTTGAAATCCAAGCCGGGCTGAATGAATCAGCTTCAGTGTGTAGTAATTGCTTCAAGAGGGTGTCACGCTGGTAAAACAGTGGGAGGGGGTGACAAACACACACAACCCCGGTCGGACCAAAAGGGGACTATATTGCTCCGTTTACAACAGAGGGAAAACGCCATGACCTCACTCACTCACTCCGGCTGGAGTGCAAAGGAGCGTTTCATTGTGGGGAGGCGCCCGAAACAGGAGGAGGCGCGGCCGCTTTCCACGGCGGGTGCCAGGTAGCCAAACAGAGGGGCTTTATTCCTGCCGGCCAGAACTTATTCATTATGTAACGTCAGTCTGGCTCCCCTGGGGGTGCCTTGCATGTGCAACAGACGCACCCAAACACTGCAGGCAGGACCACACCCCAACACTCACCCACTACAACACTGACTGACTGACTGACTATACACCCACTGGCCAGACAGAGAGCAGAGGCCGAAGGCTAACTAACTATAAGTATCGAGGCTATAAATACAGTGTATAGTCAGACACTGTGTCCAGAGGTTATTATAGCCATGCCCACCCGCTGTCTGGGAACTGTTAATTCCCTCCAGTATGATGATCACATTTTGCTTAGTGTTTTGAGTAACCATTAATCAAATTCTGAGAAGATTTAAGGCCCTTGTAGAGGATGTCCATCTTTCGGTGTATGTGCACAAACTTTGTCCTACACAAACCCCAATTAATTAATAATTTTGGGTGTTCGTTCGTGTACACACACAAAATTGCGTAACACAAACATTGAAGACGAAGGTGAGGGCGCAAATTCTGATTGGCCGGAATGAGATGATGTAGGATGTACGATGATAAGATTCACTCACTTCACACGGTGTGATTTTTATTTATTTATTTCAAGGAATTTCTAAATGTATTTATTTAGTGGAGAGGAATTTCACCACTACTAGACGGTACTCACTACTCACCTATCTGTCTGGGCACCTGTCTTCACCACTACCACTAGTAGTACTCACCTATCTGTCTGGACACCTGTCTTCACCACTACCACTAGTAGTACTCACCTATCTGTCTGGACACCTGTCTTCACCACTACTACTAGTAGTACTCACCTATCTGTCTGGAGACCTGTCTTCACCACTACCACTAGTACTACTACTACTAGTAGTACTCACCTATCTGTCTGGGCACCTGTCTTCACCACTACTACTAGTAGTACTCACCTATCTGTCTGGGCACCTGTCTTCACCACTACTACTAGTAGTACTCACCTATCTGTCTTCACCACTACCACTAGTAGTACTCACCTATCTGTCTGGGCACCTGTCTTCACCACCACTACTACTAGTAGTACTCACCTATCTGTCTGGACACCTGTCTTCACCACCACTACTACTAGTAGTACTCACCTATCTGTCTGGACACCTGTCTTCACCACTACTACTAGTAGTACTCACCTATCTGTCTTCACCACTACCACTAGTAGTACTCACCTATCTGTCTTCACCACTACCACTAGTAGTACTCACCTATCTGTCTTCACCACTACCACTAGTAGTACTCACCTATCTGTCTGGGCACCTGTCTTCACCACTACTACTAGTAGTACTCACCTATCTGTCTTCACCACTACCACTAGTAGTACTCACCTATCTGTCTGGGCACCTGTCTTCACCACTACCACTAGTAGTACTCACCTATCTGTCTTCACCACTACCACTAGTAGTACTCACCTATCTGTCTGGGCACCTGTCTTCACCACTACTACTAGTAGTACTCACCTATCTGTCTGGGCACCTGTCTTCACCACTACTACTAGTAGTACTCACCTATCTGTCTTCACCACTACTACTAGTAGTACTCACCTATCTGTCCGGGCACCTGTCTTCACCACCACTACTACTAGTAGTACTCACCTATCTGTCCGGGCACCTGTCTTCCGTGGAAGCTGAGGCAGGCGGTGACGTTGAAGCAGTTGAGGTTCTGCGGGCCCTCGTGGCAGTGAGGCACGGAGATGTTGATGGACGCTGGCAGCAGGATGGTGGCGACCACCGTGATCACAGGACGCGTCCTGCACACACAAACGTGGGAGACACAGGACATTAAAGCCTGATTTAACTCTTACTCCTTAGACGCCCGTACCAAAAGGGGGGGGGGGGGGGGGGGGTAGGCGGAAAGTGCCAGACAGATGAACGAAATAAGCAGAGAAGTCGGGCTCTTGTTTTCTGCCGTTTAAACCGGAAGTGAAAGTCGGCCATTCCGTGGCAGCCACAGATCTCTGTTGTGTCCATCGGATCGGTGTTTGTATTAGCACAATCTCGAATTAATGTTTAATCAAGCCCCGAACATCGTACTTTGTCTCCTTATGAGCCATGAACTGACTATAGTCCGTCTGCACGTGCGTGTGAACGGATTATTGCGGATTTTGGCTGTTTATTCCATGGATCCTAGTGGATGCTAAAAAACAGGTGAAAAATATTTTTTCAAACTCTGGATTAAGGCTAATTTATCATAACTCGTAGTTTTACTCGGTGCAAACGGTCCCCCCCCCCACCTTCCAGACTACCTTTGCTCACCTCAACAGCACCACACTATCCGACATGAAAGCTCCAATAGTGACATCTGTAAGAAAACAAACAAAACAAAGCAAAATGGTAAAAAAAAAACAGTTAATATACAAGATGTATCATAAGTAGTGTTGATTTTTAGATTTAGTCATAGTCTTTTTAGTTTTTAATCATTTTCATTTAATTTTAGTCACCTGGAATGTTTTAGTGTTAGTCTAGTTTTAATCAACTAAATATCATACGATTTTAGTCGACTAAATCTGCAGTTGATTTAGTCTACTAAAAGGTATTTTGGAGGGCCTTGATGCCGTCGTAATGGCTGATTTTACACTTGCGATAGCCGATCAACAATATTACTACAAGCTCGCGTCACAGCATGACACGTTGTGAGCTTTTAGATCTTTTACTACTGGATCCCAGTCCACTAGTCCCTTCCTAACATTTTAGTCTAGTTTTAATTTGATGACGAAATTGTCAATATGTTTAGTCTTAGTCATCATAGCTTAGTCTTCATTTAGTTTCCATTTAGTTTTAGTCAGTGAAAAAATGTAGTCGACGAACATTTGTCGTCAAAAATCAACAGTGCAAAAGTACAATTTACAGATTTTTCACACTTTGACACCTGTAATGAATAAGCGTAACAATGCACAGAGGACTTTCACACTGTGGCCCATAGCTTGTTAGTTAACCAATTAAGACCTGAGGATCCGATACTACAAATGTCTTGTTTGACATATGTCAGTTTCTGAAATACGCATGTTTCTATGTCAGTGGTTCTCAAAGTTGTCATGTCAAGGACCCCTAAAAAGATACATATTCGGCCGCAGAACCCCCCCACCCCTCCAGAAGCAAAGATTTGAGTTAAAAGCGTTTTCTGTGAGAGAATATACATTCAAAGATTTGCGCCACATTTTCACGATTTTTCTAAAAACAGCAGATCTACAAGCTCGTAGAGTGCCACGCTTGTAGATCTGCTATTTTTCAACAGCTAAGAGTTTAAAAATAACGGTTGAAGTGGTTAAATGCTATGAGGCGACGCATGATGCATTCCCCGGTCTTAATGGGTTAAGACGTTATGCTGGCTGAAGACTGAATGTCCACTGTGGAATGCAGTAAACAAGATGCTTCTGACTGCATCACGAGGCCTGTCTCACCACTATTACACTGAGAACCATGTGGGGATCAAATATGAAACCGAACATTAAATTAACCTCCTCTTGGATGTGTTCATTTTTTATATAACCAGACATTGCATGCATGCTGTTTTGGGAAGTTTAAAAAAAGTTATTACCGGCGTATCCGTTGCCATCCATGTCCACATTGCCAGAGATGGACTGGCCGAACATCTGCAGGCCAGGGTTCACGCTTCGTCCAGACAGCCTCTGCAACAACCAAGCGGTGGAAAAAGTACTCACATGTTTTTACTCAAGAAAAATGTACCATCATCAATACAGCAATGTAGAAATACTACTCATTATGTACTCATTATGCAGAATGTCCCATAGGCCGTTCACAAGTTTTCGAAATAGTTTCAAAATCATTTGAAAATAACGGAAGTGTATAGGCTGAAATGGGTAATATATGTTTTGTAATAATGATCTAAATCTACAAAGTAACTTGTAACCAAAGTTTTCAAATAATTGTAGTGTAGTGGAAATATTTGCCTCTGAAATGTAGTGGAGTAGAAGTAAAAGTACTGAAGATTTGAAATATTCCAGTAAAGTTAAAGTACCTCATAATCGTACTTATACAGTACTACATTTTAGCATTGCTGGCCGTGTAATTACTGTAACTAGGGGTGTAACTACCCTGTTGGTACGCGGAAGCGCTTCCCGGCGATTGATTGACAGCGCATTTTGAATTTTGACGACGCATGCGTGTTGGCGCACCGCTTATGTGCAGCCCTGATAATGTCTATGTATTTGCTGGAGAATCACTATGTTTACTTATTTATATCCACATTCATACATTTTCCCTTAAAAATCCTGCACTATATCCACATGTTTCACACAGATTTAACGTCTTTGCTAAATAGTTATCGATTTGAAATCATTGAATCGTATTGTATCGCCCTAATGAAGCAATAGACATATTTTATACTTTGTCTTTTCAAAAATAGCATACAAGCGCATAGCGAGTCATTTCGTGCCACGCTATCATTGTGTGGTTCATAAGTCGTGGACTTCTATGGACTACCGTAAATCTTTTAGGTTAACCTAAAGTTTTAAGTTTTAAGTCTTTGCACTGTACCGAAATGAATGGAAACCAGTAGTTTCATAGTAAATAAAAGGAAACATGGCGGTGTGTTATGGAAAACGGTCAGCAGTAATGTTGAGTAGACTGTAAGTCGTAGTCAATGGGCTAAACATGCCAGACCACCGCTATGCTCCTTCAAGTCCATAATCTATAGCTCTAACATCGCTATCATGAGACTCAAAGATTTAGCGACATAACATAACTCCACACATTAGCCACCTAAAGCCCTTTGTAGTGGCAAAGTAGAAGTATTTTACCTACTGGTTGGTTACTGACAGGCATGATTGTTTAGACGTGTGCCCTTGAAAAACGATGTCATAAAGTTCATAATACAATTATTCATTTTCTCTTCCAACCAAAATTGTCTCGTCACTCACTCTTAGGGTTACAAAATATTGAGGACAAAACATACAGTCCACCAACTCTTGATCAGTCACAGAGCACAGTCAACAACTGTTTGCTTCTTCTCAATCAACAACACCTGCGCTTGATTGACACCACATTAAGTACCTGGCCAGCATTGGCCTTGCTGAGTGAAAATAATAATATAGCCACACACTCATAGCCGCACACTCATAGTTGCCAATGCATACGTTTTAATGAGAACACAGAGACAGATAGTACTGCCTTCTTCAGCATTGGCCTTATGACCATGAAATAATATGAATCAAATATGGCTCTTACACTATATTATACGTACTTCATCGTACACACAAGAGAAAATAAATAGCCAGACAGCCGGTCTACAAGCTCACAACGTGTCAAACACGACACGTTGTGAGCTTGTACATCGGCTACTTTTAGGTGAAGAATAGATCACCAATTCACCATACAACCAATGAATGAAAGCTTAACAGACATATTGCTTCCATCAGTAACACACAGTGATCTGTCA
Source organism: Protomyctophum parallelum (assembly GCF_964188405.1). NCBI lineage: Eukaryota > Metazoa > Chordata > Actinopteri > Myctophiformes > Myctophidae > Protomyctophum > Protomyctophum parallelum. Next base: position 19,419,197 of record NC_139704.1, on the reverse strand, counting down.
GTGCCCCCCATGTCTTACAACACATAATGCCTCCGCTGTACGACGCTATACCAAGACGGACCACTTTCTGTTCGGTAAATCCCTCAATAAAAATGAGGTCGTTGCCGTTAGAAGGCTTTTGCCACAGAATATCTCAGTAGCGATGATGGACTGCTGTATGTGGGAGCTTAAGAATAAGATCTCTGGTTTTCAGCATGGAGATGGCTTTGTAGTCACTAATGAAAACAAGCTTGTGAAGAAACTGCTTGCTCCTCGTGCCGACTTATGTGGGTGGAAAATCTATTCCCCAGGGTTACAACCGTTACACGGCCACCTGGGTACTCACCACACATTACTCAATGAGTTTCAACAACCACCAGCAAACTGCTCCTTCCAAGTCCCAACACACACACACACACACACACACACACACACACACACACACACACACACACACACACACACACACACACACACACACAGCATGCACAAGTGCTCTCGTTGAAGTCGAGATGAAATGAAAAACATGCCCCTTTAACCCCTTTTATGTCCCCGAAAATTCTGTGCACCTACTTAAAGGGATTGTGACAGTCACATAAACAAAACGTTTTTGTAATTTTTCTTAATTATTTTAGCTTTTCTGAGTTCTGAGCTCAATTGCACCCCAAAAACCTGAACTTTTAACATTCAGTAGACTTTCTGTAGTCTGGGGTTTTCTGTGCTCTGATTTTCCTGCTGTTTGTGCAAATCCCATATGTCAATGGGATTTGCCAGCAGATGTCACTTTTCTCACTGTTTTGCCTGTTTTCATTGCAGCTCAAAAGGCTTCCAAACCCCAGAGAAAACTCCAAACAACAGAAAATCCACTGAATGTTCAAAGTTCTGGTTTTTTGGGTGTAAAAACCAAAAAGTAATAATAATAATTTCAACAAATTTCAAACTGTAATTCTTCATGTTTACGTTTTTCCCCTCGCCCAATTTAGTAAATTCCCCCATGTAATCCCCTACAGTTCCCCATGTGTCTCCTCTGATACAGAACAGTACATGACATCACCAGCCAACTTGGTTTCCCCTGACAGTGAGGAGTTTCACCCGGGAGGGTGTAAGATCGTTGCTGTCGGGCAGAAACCGCTCCATTTTTTTTGTGTTAATTTTCATAAATGAATGCCCTACTACTAGTGGAGTAGAAGTGAAAGTACTCAAGTAAAGTACAAATACCTAAAAATTACAGTAGTAGTACAGAACAGAGGTAAATGTACTTAGTTACTTTTCACCACTGGAAAAGCTATACAGTAACTAGATGCCTCATGAACTTGTCGTTCATATCACATTGTGGTTTTTTGCATGATCTAACAGCATCGAGGTTATGGCCCTGGGGCCATTGGCAGGACGTGTCTCTCAGTAGAAATCATACAGTATCTTTACCATAGAGTATTTGCTGATGATTCCTGCGGCATCTCCGTGGTAGATATAGACTGCGCCGCCGTAATCGTCCTCTTTCGGAGCGCCTATAGCAACATCTACAGAAGAACAGAGGACAATACACAGACTTAGAATATATGACACAGCGATGCCAGGTTGAAATTGTGGTTAATATAGAAATGGTTATAATAGCCCTAGAGATGTGTATGTGTGTGCGCAGTTGTCCACGCATGTGGGGGTGTGTGCGTGAGCTTGTGCCTGCACGTGTGTGTGTGCCCGTGTGTGTGCGTGTCATTAACCCTGTGTTTACTTAAAGCCAGTCAGTGCCTAGGGACACACGCTGTTACTGTAGCTCTCTTTAATAGACACTTTAAGTGTTGTCAGTGGCTGTAAAAACCCGGTAAGACCTGAGAGAGTGGAAACAAGGCCATAAAGAGTTGGACGATGGGAACGAAACAACCTCTCCTTATACCATCTCAGGAGAAAGTCCATATATGCACTTTCCTTTTCTAAACAGACATTTCTTGGCTGGAGGCTATGTTATTGTAAGGAAAAATAAAAGAAAAAGGTGAGAGGGGGGTAAAAAGAGTCTAATAATGCCATGGATTCTCAGTGCATTTAACAAAAACATAGACAGTACATTAATTAGCTCTTATCTCGCTGTCTGGCTTGATTCCACCAACATAATGGCTTGCATCTTAAATTGAAAACATCTTATTGCAGTGGGAGAATTTCTATCCTTTATTATTATTGGGCTACAGTGATATGTATCTTGCGTCCCCTATATATCATCACCAACGATGTGCTAAAGTGCTATGCTATGCTTTGTGTGCTAACATGGATAACTCCGCCCGATTGGCACAGGCATCAGCACGTGGCAGCTTGAGCTGCACTGTGATTGGTATATTTTTGTGGCGGCAGAGAGATGCAGTAATAGATGCAGAGATACAGACAAATGCTGTTCTCTAGACCAGTGGTTTTTAGCCCGTGACCCAAAAGAGAAAATAGACATTTCCCCCGGGACCCAAACTAGTGAAAATAGCCAATCTACAAGCTCACCCATAAAAATGGGTCCGAGACCCATAAATGGGCCCCGAGCCACAGTTTGGGAAACAGTGCTCTCTAGACCCCTGACCCCTTCGGCGCCACACCGTATTAAGGAGGTGGTGGATAACAGTGTTTGAATGTCACGCCTCCATTTGCAAATTAGAGTATAATCTACTTACTTGACAGACTACAATCAACCAGGCTATTTGTTCTTGCGACATCACGATTTCTAGAGTAGCTCTTTCAAAATGTGATTATAGCAGCTACTTTAGAAAAAAATGAAAGGCAGATTCATGTCAGCTATGACGCTGGTCTAAATCTTTCTCTCCACACCACAACGTCTAATGAGTTATATAATACCCAAAGGACAGTACAGTATATGCTCCAGACCAGTGTTGTTTTCGTCGACTAAAACTATGACGAGAAATGTTCGTCGACTACACTGGCGAAAACTAAATGGAAACTACATGAACTAAGATGACTAAAACTAAGACTAAATATAGTAATATACTGACAATTTCATCAACAAAGAAAAACTAGACTAAAATGTTAGGAAGGGACTAGTGGACAAGAGATCCAGTATAGGTAATTTTACATTTGGTTGCATGCTGGCTATTTTCAGCAATTGTAAAAACAGTAATTTCGACGGCATCAAGGCCTGCCAAAATACATTTTAGTCGACTAAATCAACTGTAGATTTAGTCAAGCAAGCTTCAGAGCGTATCGGCCGAGACAAAGACGAGTCCACGGGGACGGATGGCAGTCTCTCAGCTCTCAAGTGTGAGGCGTATGCCAGGCCTATAGAGCACCGAAGTCTGACGTCACTTTCAGTAGAGGGCGTCTGTCCTCAGGTTCATGTATTTGTTTAGTTGCATTGAAATCCCCATTGAGGCGATTTGAGATCCCCTCATATAACAACTGTGTTTGAAAAATAAACATGTCACCCCGGCCGCTTCACTCATATGGATATGAAGAATCAACTGACTGAGAGAAAACGCTAATGTTACTGCTGCTGAATTAGTTAGATTTTCGCTAGAAGCAGGCTGTATCATATATGAGTGACTGACTGTTGCAAACGATACAGAGACACCTTCCCGACAATAACGCCGAGACAGCTTGTTTATTTTTGGACCACAACGCTTATAGTAGACGATATTAAGATCACCCCATGTTATTCTCCATAGAGAAATCACTTCCGCGAACCAGGGGAATCGTCGGGATGAGCGAGTTACGTCAGGACTTCGGTGCTCTATAGTCTTAAGAGCCAATGTCACAGAATGCCAGGAAAGACCAAGAGCAGTTTAAAAGTGTGACTCTGTGTGGTTGTGTATGGGTCATTTTACACACACAGGGTCATTATTTGCAGATAATCCCTTCATGGAAGACCATCTCAACATAGCAACATTTACTGTAATTGTATTGCTGTGGTCTGATATTAAAATAAACAATGAATTAATAATAGTGAAGCCTATGAAGCCTAACTGCCTGACCATATCAGACTCCAACAGATATACAGGAAATAGTCAGTAAAGACCGACCTTGATAACCGTCGTCATCAATGTCTCCGATTGAGGCGATGCATTCTCCAAAGTGTGCATTATAGGCGTTGTCACCGTTGAGGAGGCCAGCCTCCTCCATCACCCCCTGAGGAGAAAAACAGAAACCATGAAATGAGAGCAGAAATATAGTATACAATGTGAAACCTGACGGGGCCATCATACAGACAGGCTAGTAAGTAAGTAAGTAAGTAAGTAAGTAAGTAAGTACATTTTATTTATAAAGCACCTTTCGAAGCAAAGCTACAAGGTACTGAACAATTGACACAGTAAAAACAATAGAAGCAGGTTAAAACACATGGAACATATACAGTTGTGACAATATAAATGAGCAGAACAAAAACAAACAAGGCAGAACAAAGAATAGGGCTATACAAATGAATCAGGTCAAAGGTACATGGGAGAAATATTTACGGAATAAATTAGTCTTTAGGAGTCTCTTAAAACCGTCAACTGACTCAGCATTTTTCAATGCCAGTGGCACGGCATTCCATAGGGTAGGAGCTACCACAGCTGAAAACGAAGGGTGACCGCACCCTTAGTTTTCAGCTTGGACGCGGGTATTCCTAGCAGACCTTTGTTGGAGGACCTGAGAGGTCAGACATTGGTTTTAGGAGGCAATAGGTGGACGATATACAGCGGGGCCAGCCCATGTAGAGCTTTAAAAGTAATTAAAAGTATTTTAAAATCAATTCTGGCTTTAATAGGAAGCCCACTATCGAGAATGTTCTATTATTTCGTGGAAAGACGGGAGACGCAACCAGGATCTTTTACTAGGGCCTTCAAATACAGCACATTTCTAACAGACGGAAGGCAATTGACCATTTTAACTGGTTAATGTTTGTACCGTCACAAGCGTATTTCTGTTTACCCGGGCAGCACTGGTTGGCAGGTATCAATAGACTTTTACAACGACATGTTTCTGCCAGCGTGGGTGATTACATTTATTTATTGATCGCCTCTTGTCTTGGTTGTTTAAACATGACGTCCTGGGTCGCTATGCTCAATAACAGGCTTGATATGTCCAACGCTTATTGATACGGGGTACTCGAGGTTTTTATCAGGTTTTTTCAGGTATCAGGTTTCGAGGTCCATCCCTAGTCGCTAGAAATACGTCGCTAGAAATGCATTGACACCAAAATCATTGTTTAGCTATGGTACAACATGCCTGGCATGAAATACTCTATTGCATCGCATGTTGCATAGCCGTTTTCTAGTAGAGATGTCCCGATACTGTATCGGTATCGGGAAAAGTATTGGATCGGCCCTTATTTGTCATATCGGTATCGGTGAATATGCCAGTCTAACCACCGATCCGACACAGGGGTAAGGGGTTGACACTATGGCAGGTAAATAAAATGTTCGGACATGTGGAGTTTGCTTTGGAGTTGCCCAAACTGCAAGTGCATATTTGAGTGAGGAGTCTGCTATAAACACAACACGAGATATATAGCTAGATAGCTATAAACACAAGATGAAGTCACGACACTGGTATCGGTATTGGTATCGGCTAACACAGAAATGTAGGTATCTTTAGGTATGCAGATGACAGTTTGATATCAAGAATCAACGTCTGCTCGGGAAAAAAAAAGAATCTCGTCCTGGTTCATTATTTGATCGCCCGGTTGCGCACCCAGGTCCGCTCCACATGCACACCACGCTGCCTTGCTCGATGCGTTGTTTTGCCAAGGCATCTGTGTCCGTAATGTAATGAGTGTTTACAAATCAAATGCAATCAAATGGACCCTCTTGGGACCATTTGCTTACAGTTGTAAACTCTCGCTACAGTACTCTCGCTATTTGTTATTCTCTGATGAAATCAAAGTAATGACAGCAACCTCCATGGGAGATATTTGGCTTTGCATCAACACACACACACACACACACACACACACATAGAACCGAACAGAGAAAACATGCCAGCAATAACTCATTGCAGGTACAGTATAACATTCAGAGACATCAGGCCCTGATCTTAATACGTTCAATAATATCACTAGTGAAACAAATAATGTTCCACTGCTTCATCGTAACAACATTATCATAACACTGATGGTCTGATATAAACGGAGTTCAGCGGTCTGTATAAATACACATTTAGTGGAGTGACAGAGATAGAACTGCTTCTGTACAGTATGGAGTCCAGATATGGTGGAGGCTTTACAAAGACTGTGTAGTACAATAAACTGCCAAGTTATAATATCACGTTCCCAATGACCCCTCGACAGTGGTGGAAAGTAATTAAGTACATTTTCTTAAGTAAAAGTGTGAGGTAATTGTACTTTACTTGAATATGTCAAAGTTTCAGTACTTTTACTTCTACTCCACTACATTTCAGAGGCAAATATTGTAATTTTACTCAACTACAATTATTTGAGAAATTTAGTTACTGCTGTAGTTACTTTGATTATTATTACAAAACATACAGTAATCACTTCAGCCCTTTATACATTTTGGCCATTTGAACATAGCCGATGTACCAGCCCACAACGTGTGAGCTTGTAGATCTGCTATTTTCAAAGATTGTTATACAGTTGAAAACTTGTGATATTAGACATTCTGCATAATGAGTGCTCTCGACTTTTGTACTTTAGTTACTTACTGCGAGGGTGAGGTCTAGCCAACACCAACTCGGGATTCCTGAATCGCTGCACTCTACAATTTCCTATCTAACATCAGGTACTTGAGCTCTGCAGTGTTGTTAGCTAAGCTGTCACATCAGCTGTATGTCTATGTAGGTGGTACGCTTCTTTCCCCTCCTGGCTTTGCCCTGGGTTGGCTCCCATAGAGTCAATTTACTTGCCTCTAGTTCTGGGTGCCTGACATCCTTCTCTCTCGGACTTTGTCTGTGACCCGTAAATAGGTCCCCAAATATGTCCACATTTCTGATGTGGAAATGATAGGTGACACCTAGTGCCATTCATAGCATTCTGGTGAAACATTCTTGCATTCTTTTGTACTTTAAGTACATTTTCATACAAACACCATTGTACTTTTTCTCAAGAAAATTTGGAATTCCGGACTTTTTACTTGTAACGGAGTACTTCTAAATTGCGGTATTGATACGTTTACTTAACCTATTTAGACCTGAGGCTAAAAATCTAACAGTTTTCTGATAAACCTATTCTATGTCAGTGTTGCTCAATGTTTTTCATGTCAAGGACCCCCAGAAGTATCTGTATTTGGCCGCGGACCCCCATCTGAAAACATGTAGTTCCAGGGACCCACCCCGAAGCAAAGATTGAGTTAAAAACATTCACTGTGACAGAATATATATTCAAAGATTTGCACACATTTTAAAGATTAAAAAAAAGAAAGCAGATCTACAAGCTCGTAGGTGCCACGCTACTTGCTAGCTTGTAGATCTGCTATTTCAACAGATAAAGTATAACATAATGCTTAAAACACCAAAAGGGGTAACCCCCTGTCCTGAATGGGTTTAAGCAAAAGAAAAACGTGAGTACTTTCCCCCCCCACCACTGTTACCCAGTGTACTGCAGTACAATACACTGTCAAGTTACAGTATGGCTATCACGTCCCCATGTATACTGAGCCCTTATCGATGCCACTTACGTTGCCCCGGCTGAGGTACACAGACACCTGGCCCTCGTCCCGAAGCTGGCTGTGCATGGGTGCCCCCACCAGCAGGTCTGACAGGCCGTCCTGGTTCAGATCAACTGCACACAATGAGGAGCCAAAGTAAGAGCCCATCTGGAAGCAAGGCGAGCCACACACACACACACACACACACACACACACACACACACACACACACACACACACACACACACACACACACACACACAGACACAGACACAGACACAGACACAGACACACAGACACACAGACACACACAGACACACACACACACACACACACACACACACACACACACACACACACACACACACACACACACACACACACACACAGAACACTGGGGTCAGATCACATTTGCCAACTAAAAGGAGGTCCAATTATTATTATTATCCCCCTCCCTGAAGACAAAATCCTGAAAAGTCTTTGAGTTAAAAACGTTCACTGTGAAAGCATATATATTCAATATATATATATTGGTCGGCGACCAATTACATAATGTTTGGGGTTCTCCTGTGCATAGAACACATTAGCCTCCCTGGCTCTGGTTGCTGAACCACTGTTGCTCTGTAACCCATTTAGACCTTAGAACAGATTCTATAAATGTCTTCTAAATCCTGACAGTTTTCTGAAAAACCTATGTTTCTATGTCAGTGGTGCTCAACCCTTTTCATGTCAAGGACCCCGTCCCCAAATATTATATGTAATTGGACTCCCATCTGAAAATATCTTGTTCCAGGGACCTCCCAGAAGCAAAGATATGAGTTAAAAACGTTCACTGTGAAATAATATAATATTCGAAGATTTGAGCAACATTTCAAAAATAGCAGATCTACAAGCTCATAGCGCGGCACTTGGTGCTGCGCTATGAGCTTGTAGATCTGCTATTTTGTAAAAATAATGCCTTATAAAAGCTATAAGGCGACACAGATGCGTTCTTCAGGTCTAAATGGGCCACACACTGAACTTGGATGTAAACAGTGTGGTTCGTACTGGACCAAACAATCACTGTGTCATCATGTCTGCCCTGTATCACCACCAGCACCAACTACACTAGTACAATCTCACAGAAGAACTATACAAAGTTACAAACCATATATTTTATTACTATTATTACAATACTACTACTACTACTAATAATAATAATAATAATAATAATAATAATAATTAGCATTATTGTTATTAGTATTATCTTGGTTGCATTCATATGGGATTGGGAGTCCAGAATGTGCGTACATTATTAATTTGGATCACCAGAGAAAAACATGAGGGATATATTATTGCTTCTGCTTGAAAATGCATGTGTATTATTGAAATTGAGAAACATTCCAACACTGTTAACATAGATTACGAGCTAGCTCATACCATTTTCCCTGAGGCTTGAAAACTCTTCACCAACGATACACCGTCAATTTTGAAAATGTAAACCTGGTTGGTAGTAGAGAGAGAGAGAGAGAAGAATAATTAATTAGAGAGCAAAAACAGACATCTCTGACTCCCTCCTGGCCGTATCTGCAAATGACAAGACAAGCCAAACAGCAGCAGTGGTGTAAAGTAACCAAGTAGATTTACTTATACTGTACTATTGAGGTATTTGGACTTTACTTGAGTCTATATTTCCAAATTCCAATACTTTTAGTTCTACTCCACTACCTTTTTTCTTTTTCTCCACTACATTTATTGAAAACTAGTTACTAGTTACTTTTTAGATTTTCATTATTATTACAAAACTTTACTTTAACTTTAACTTCAGCCCTATATACATTTGAAAATAGCAGATCTACAAACCCACAATGCATCACATTAGTCTTGTAGTCATTGTGAGCTTGTAGTCTTGTAGTCATTGTGAGCTTGTAGTCTTTGTGAGCTTGTAGTCTTGTAGTCATTGTGAGCTTGTAGTCTTGTAGTCATTGTGAGCTTGTAGTCTTGTAGTCATTGTGAGCTTGTAGTCTTGTAGTCATTGTGAGCTTGTAGTCATTGTGAGCTTGTAGTCTTTGTGAGCTTGTAGTCTTTGTGAGCTTGTAGTCTTGTAGTCTTTGTGAGCTTGTAGTCTTGTAGTCATTGTGACCTTGTAGTCTTGTAGTCTTTGTGAGCTTGTAGTCATTGTGAGCTTGTAGTCTTGTAGTCATTGTGAGCTTGTAGTCATTGTGAGCTTGTAGTCTTGTAGTCATTGTGAGCTTGTAGTCATTGTGACCTTGTAGTCTTGTAGTCTTTGTGAGCTTGTAGTCTTGTAGTCATTGTGACCTTGTAGTCATTGTGACCTTGTAGTCTTTGTGAGCTTGTAGTCTTGTAGTCATTGTGAGCTTGTAGTCTTGTAGTCATTGTGAGCTTGCAGTCTGTGAGCTTGTCTGCTATTTTCAACAGACGTTTAAACATTTGAAAACTTGAAATGGCTATATTCTGCACAATGAGTACTTTCTACTTTTGGTACTTCAAGTACATTTTGATGCCAATACTTTTGTACTTTTACTACTTACTTGAATTCCTGACTTTTACTTGTAACGAAGCAGTACATTGCAGTATTGATACTGTTACTTATAAGTGAGTTATTTTTCCACCACTGAACATAAGCAAAGTGTGCGTACTTTCCCGCTGCCACTGTGCTGAGGCGCTCCGGCAGCAACGTCTATCACATGAGGAGACGAAAAATGTCCTGCCGTCACCGCATAGCCTGGAGAGACAACAAGACACACATGCTCAGAGGACTGGCTGAAATGTCTGGCTGTCATTTGACCAAGAGCAGCACAAATAAGCAAAACAGTCAAAATTGTGTTAAACACAACAGATACCCATGGCAGATTTGGCCAATTTCTTGTTAAAGAAAAAAGCAAAAAGCAAAAATTCCCAAAGATGTCCCAGACGTCTTGGGCACCACAGAGGGTGATTATAAAGACGTCTGGAGACGTCCTGGGCACAAAATGTGTTCAAGGGAAACTGTCAACTATTTACAATTACAATTTAGGCATTAAAGCAGACGCTCTTAATCCAGAGCGATTTACAGTAAGCAAGAACAAAACATGGAAATACATCAAATACATAAAATCATACGTACGCTAAAAACCTACTATGCGCGTAAGCCGTAAAGTGCTATGTCTACATAAAATGCTATCTAAGTTACATAAGTTGAGCCTTTGAATACGCATGTAAGGTCGTCGAGGCTAGGACCAGTGCTACGTCAACCTACTGTACAGTAAATCCTGTTTCTCTGAGGTGAAGAGTTCAACAATAAACATGGCAAAAATAGCCTATGTGTAGTTGTCCGTGAAACGCTGACACGGCGAAACGCTGACGTCATGGAATATTGTAAAATGAGACTGACATAATTTTGTGGAGGAATACACAGAAGCTTTTTTATTTTTTTGCTACACTATATTATTGATCTTATCACATCAGAAACAATGAGATTAATAGGTTGAAAATCAACAACATTTCCCTTTAGTGCACAAATGTAACCCAAATAGACCTGTAAAGGGTCCGTTTGTGGGATCCCAGTTGGGTTACATTTTTGCACACGCTTGTGCACTCTCGGGAGTTACAAATACATGAATGAACATTATTAATAAGCTCTCACCAAGGTAGCTGTATCTGTGGGAGTCAACTTCCTCTTTGTTTGGGTTGTAGAAGCTGTCGGAGGTCAGGTTATACACCTTAATGGTCCCGGTCCAGTAGTACGAGCCCGGTGCCCCCATCACTACCAGCTCCTGTAAAGAAATGGCAACACCTTCTGAGTCTGTGGTCCGAGCAAGTTACATAAACGAGATAAAAAGAGAACCAGGGTAAACAGGGGGGGGGGGGGGGGGGGGGGAGCGTACCACTGGGCGGTAAGGTCTGGTTAACCGATGGCCACAGGCTGTGTTGTAGTGTGAACCACACCACTAGAGTCTAGACTCATTGCCAGACAAAGCTGCTCCAGCTTTGATGTTTTTGCAAAAATCAAGGACCTTAGCAGAAATCCATAATGATTTGTTCAGTTTTTATGATGACCGACAGTAATCCAAAGCTCCCCAGAGCTTAACAATTAAGGAAGGGGAGAATTAGAATGCAAAATATGTTTGTTCAGGCTTAATCTTTCATTTACTAGGTCCTTTGATATATGAAACCGCACACAACTCCGACACCATTTCGATCACTGTTTGTCAGTCGGAGTCACGTTTTCACCCTTTTTCGACCTCGATTTTTTGGTCTCTCCAGTATCCCTCAAGGAGCCAATTACTGCAGAGTCACCAACTGCTGAGCAAGTCATCCATACAAACAGACAAACCAACAAACAGACAAACATGATGTGGTTCCTATTGAGCAGTGCCTGGGATGTGGTCTCAGACATCTGCAGATGTTATACATCGCTAGGCACCAGTTGGTGAAAAAAGTATCAATACTGCAATGAAGAACTATACTCCGTACAGAATTCTAAATGTACTTCAGTAAAAGTACAAAAGTGTTGTTCAAAATGTACTTAAAGTACCAAAAGTAGAAAGTGCTCATTTGCGTCGCGACGCATTGTGAGCTTTTAGATCGGCTATTTTCAAATGTAACGAAATGTATATAGGGCTGAGGTGGTTGTTAATGTATGTTTTATAATAATAATGCAAATCTACAAAGTAACTAAAGTTTTCAAATAAATGTAGTGGAGTAAAAGTACAATATTTGCCAGTGAGATGTTGTGGAGTAGAAGCAAAGGTATTGGAAATTGAAAATACTCAAATAAAGTACAAATACCTAAAAGTTCTACTTAAGTACAGTCCTTAAGTAAATGTACTTAGTTATTTTAGACCACTGCTAGGCACACCAACCACAGTTCAGACAGGGTGACGAGTTAACAACAGCTGTCCATCTCTACTTCCCGTCTTTATAATTCCTCATAATTCTCAATAAAAAAAAGACATCTCAAATTCTTGAATGAACGTTTTACAGCTTTGCAGTGTCGTAAACAGTGCAGTGCTGTGTGCAGATGTACAGACATTTCCACTTTGGCTGTGATACTCATTAACACTCGAGTCAATTGCCCTGAATTGGCATATGATCAATGACTGAACATTTCTATTACTTCTAAGCCAATAGGCTTAGAAGTTGGACCTAGCCTTGCAAGCCTACCGTGGCCTATTACCTTGCGTGCACAATGGTTTTCAGACTCATGTTTTATATATTAAACTGAAGCTAATCATAGTCCCCCAGAGTTAGTGTCGAAGTGTCCTTGAGCAAGACACTGAACCCCTAATTGCTCCCGATGTGCTGGTTGGTGCCTTGCATGATTTCCTCCGGCATCGGTGTGTGAATGTGTGTGTGAATGGGTGAATGCGCTATATAAATGCACCATTTACCATTTAACACAATCTAATGTATTACCAGGGTGTGTGGGTCTACAGGAATGATCTACACACTACAAGCTTGGGCTAAATGGTACGTTACTGTACATTATATAATGTAAACACAGAAGAAATGGGTAGTTTGATGCATAGAAACCAAACCATACCACAATATAAGCCTTTATGTACAGCCTGTAATACTGTATGTTTATCATATAATTACTGTATTTCCCTGGGTAAGGGGAGATAATTAACCTACTGTAGTTCAGACAATTTGCAAGGAGATTAAAAAGTTTTAAGTCCATTTTTGTCGTATGACGTGTCACGCAGCAACCATTGCTGATCGATCAGCGCAAATAAAGTTCTGTCTCATGGTAAACTGGCACTGTGAGTGACCGTGCTATTTAAAGAACTCGCCGTGTCAAACATGGACACAGTTTGGCCGCCAAACACAGCTGCTACAGATGTTTTGGTGGAATTCGTAGGCCGAGGAGGCGAGGCACTGGGGAAGTGCAAATGAACCTAAACACAGCGCGGAAAACAGCGACCTTTAACGGTTGACGTAACAACAACAACGGCATGCCAGGATCAACTCCCATGGTCGAATTAAGCCAACTCTCTCCCCACACTGTTGAGAAATCCCAGCGGGACAATACCAATTTGTTCGCTGGGGGAGTTCCTTGTTGACACTAGTAATGTCAATTTACAGTAGTACATCTCGCAGCGAATATAGCAGATACAAGCTCTCAACGCATTGCATCGATACACATTGTACGTAGACTACACTGTATGTAGATCTGCTATTTTCTGGAGAAAGAAAATCCAAGTTGAAATAGGTTAAAATCTTAAATCTTTATGAATAAATAACATAATAATGGAGGTGACAAACATAATTATCACCTTGTAATTGTTTGTCTTGTATTATCGAAACTTGGACAGGCAGCATCAGCTTGCTATAATGTGCAAGGGGGTGGGGGGGGGGGGTACTACCTGAGAGTGGGGAGAGCTGATGAATGAATATCAACATCCTAATACATCCTAATACTGAGGGGTCAAATTACGACAGGCAATTACGGTTGTCAAAATATGACCCCCAAAAAAAACATGGGGCCATTGACTAAGGCCCTATACGTCCTCTCTGGGGAGGAGTGGCGGTAACTACCTGTGAGTGGGGAGTGTTGGCTGGGAGGAGGAGTAGGACTAAGGCCCTATACGTCCTCTCTGGGGGGGGGGGGGGACTACCTGTGAGTGGGGAGTTGGCTGGGAGGAGGAGTAGGACTAAGGCCCTATACGTCCTCTACTACCTGTGAGTGGGGAGTGTTGGCTGGGAGGAGGAGTAGGACTAAGGCCCTATACGTCCTCTCTGGGGGGGGGGGGGGGACTACCTGTGAGTGGGGAGTGTTGGCTGGGAGGAGGAGTAGGACTAAGGCCCTATACGTCCTCTCTGTGGGGGGGGGGGGGGGTACTACCTGTGAGTGGGGAGTGTTGGCTGGGAGGAGGAGTAGGACTAAGGCCCTATACGTCCTCTCTGGGGGGGGGGGGGGTACTACATGTGAGTGGGGAGTGTTGGCTGGGAGGAGGAGTAGGACTAAGGCCCTATACGTCCTCTCTGGGGGGGGGGGACTACCTGTGAGTGGGGAGTGTTGGCTGGGAGGAGGAGTAGGACTAAGGCCCTATACGTCCTCTCTGGGGGGGGGGGGGGGGGGGTACTACCTGTGAGTGGGGAGTGTTGGCTGGGAGGAAAAGTAGGACTAAGGCCCTATACGTCCTCTCTGGGGGGGGGGTAACTACCTGTCAGTGGGGAGTGTTGGCTGATGAATGAAAATTAACATCCTAATACTGGGGGGTCAAATTATGACAGGCAATTCCTGCATGCTGTCAAAATATGACCCACCAGTCAAAAAACATGGGGCCATTGACTAAGGCCCTATACGTCCTCTCTGGGGGGGGGGGGGGGGGGGTATTGACTAAGGCCCTATACGTCCTCTCTGGGGGGGGGGGGGGGGGGTATTGACTAAGGCCCTATACGTCCTCTCTGGCCACATTCAAGTACAGTAAGGTATCGACATGGAATTCAAGCCACACACATTTTTCCAAAGAATTTTCACCTGGGTCACATCATCCAAACCTCCCGTCAACTCATCCAAACACTGCTTTAAGCCCCCTACACTACACACACAACTAAGCAGATGCAGACCATTAAGCATTCATGTAACCCCGAGCAGGCCAAGTAAGAGCTCTCTGACACATCAGAAAATGAGTAATATAATATCCAACATGTGCAGATCGTGTAGTCTCACCGCATAGAAGCCAGATGTAATGACATAAAGACAAACCTCTTTTGTAAGCATATTCCTGCACGTGCGCCCTGTGTATATAATATATACATCTGCAGTGTTTTACTGTGATGCACAGGAAAGTGGAATCCCTGTAACTTGACTTGCATATTACTCAAGTAGAAGTAAGATCAGTCATGTTGAAAATGATATGAGTAAAAGTGCAAAAGTAGGTATTTCTTTTAGACTAATCTGAGTAAAAGTAGCTCTCAAGTCAAAAAAGCGTGGGCACCGTAAGGTACAGTAACTGTGAAAGGGCCAATGTGGCATCCAGAATTCCAGATGTGATGATTTCACCATGAATACGTTGTAGAAAGCAGTCTGTCTCTAGTTCAGTTGATGCATATTTATTATTTTCTTTATAAGACAGCTTATATTAAAGTGTCCTCGTCTTTGCCACGCATGGTTTGTTGGGGGAGAAGGTCAACACAAACTGTACTGTACTGTACTGTACTGTACTGTACTGTACTGTACTGTACTGTACTGTACTGTACTGTACTGTACTGTACTGTACTGTACTGTACTGTACTGTACGGGTGGGAAGCAGTGGCTCAGGGGTAGAGTGGCTGGATGGTAACCGCAAGGTTGCCAGTTCAAACCCGAGCTCCCCCAGAGTTAGTGTCCTTGAGCAAGACACTGAACCCCTTGCATTGTTTCCCCCGCCATCGGTGTGTGTGTGTGTGTGTGTGTGTGTGTGTGTGTGTGTGTGTGGGGGGGGGGGGGTGAATATAATGCACAATCTATGTAAAGCGCCTATTTAAATGCACCATTTACCATTTTACGTAGCTGGAGTGGAACTCTCATATATCCCCTCTATGATGTGCTGTTGGGGGACGAGGATCACATTCAGCCACTGAATCATCACCACCCACCGGCACAACCAAAGCAACATGGACACTTTCTGCCACTAGCCATCATCAGGCCGCTCAACCAAGCGTGACTATTCTTTTCCTCTGGGATTAATGACTTACTGATTGACTCTGGAACCTGCTGTACACATGGGACCACAGAACCAAGACAGATGCCTTTTAAGGATAATAACTGTTGTCTATTTATTTGCACAAATAATTTCGCACTGATCGGTCCAGCATTTTGTGATATTAGATAACACAAGACAGACAGACAGACAGACAGACAGACAGACAGACAGACAGACAGACAGACAGACAGACAGACAGACAGACAGAGACAGTTTTATAAACAGCTATAGACTCCAACAGTGCAGAACCATGTTGTAAAAAAGACAAACAAACAAGACAGGGTCTATTAACAGCTCCCATGTGGATCTGGGAATTCTGTTGTCCAGCCTGTGACGTCACTCATCGACCGTATGCTACTCCATATTATTGTCTCCACCAGGCTGAAGGCATGTGGGGAGAGTATGTTTTGCACTACGTCCGTCCGTGTGTCCGTCCGTCCGTGTGTGTGTGTCCGTCCGTGTGTCCGTCCGTCCGTGTGTCCGTGAGCAGCTAATCTCGGCCACCGTTAACCCGGTCCATGCCACATTTTGCACACACACTCCCTGGATGCCAACGATGAACCTCTGCCCCAAACTTTCCAGAACGGCCTGTTATAGCGCCACCAGGAGGCCGCTTTGTGCAAAACAAGTTTTTGCACAGTACACCTACAGATTTTGTCCAAACATCACGCAAATTGGTACACAGTCTCTCTAGAGCCATTCAACGAAACCGGTCTTTCAGATTTCTCAGACTCCATCCTGATTGGTTAAGATTGGCTTCCAAAGTTCACAGGAGTGCTCAGTTTCAAACAAAATGCTGCAAATCATGAACACATCGCGTGATTTCCGTGAAATTGTGCACCCACATTCCCACTAGGCCGAGGACGAAATGCCACATGAACAATTTCAACTCAGACTCAAGGTGGCGCTATAACTGGCCGAAAAGTGTTTTTACCTCTAACTGCACGGATCTGTGGATAACTTTGTATGCCAACTCCCTAGAGGCCAAGGAAAAACCTTTGCCTGGAATTTTTCACATCTGCTCTTTATAGCGCCACCAGGAGGCCGACATATGTAAAACACATTTTCTATTATTACTCCTTCAGATTTTATCCAAATTTCACGCAAATCGGTATACACTATAGTCATGTGATCAACACGGAGCGCCACCATTTCCCATCTTCCATCCTGATTGGCTAAGATTGCCTTCCAAAGCTCACACGATTCGTCCATTTCGAAAAAAGGCCACAAATCACAAACAGTGTGCAATTTCCGTTAAATTATACACGCACATTTTCACTAGGCCGAGGACGACATGCCACAATTTTTTCCTCAAAATCAGCCTCACGGTGGCGCTATAACAGGCCAATTCCTGTTTTTAGCTATAACTGCATCGATCTGTATACAACTTATGTATGCACACATGGAAAAACATTGTACCTGCATCCCTCCAACACGAACCTCCGGCCCAAATCTTCCTCAACAGCCTGTTATAGCGCCACCATGAGGCCACAACCTGACCTGCCCTGGTGGAGACCTGTGCCGATTGGCACTTTGTCTAGTTTGGAGTATTTTGCTACTTTCCGCTACTTATGAAATTGGACATTCTGCATAATTTGGTACTTTAAGTGCATTTCGATACCAACACATTTGCCCTTTCACTGAAGTAAATTTGTATTTTAGAATTTTACTGAATTTTACTTCACTAGTAATGCTACTTTTACTTGAGTAAGAAACGTGAGTACCTTTTCCACCACTGTCGATTTGCGAGACTAGCTCCAGACAGACAAACCCTCTGGCAGTGTTGATTTCATCAACGAAAACTATGACGAAAAATGTCTGTCGACTGCCTTTTTACCGTCGAAAACGACATAAAAACGACATAAAAACGAAGCCACGATGACAAAATATACTAACAATTTTGCCAAAATGTTAGGGGGGACTAGAGGAGAAGAGAATCATTTTATGCTTGGTTGCCCTCGGGTTGAAACGCTGCGACGCGTTGTGTGCTTGCTTGTAGATCGGCTGTTTTCAAAACGCAACATGCATTACAGTGCCATCAAGGCCCGCAAAAATGCATTTTTGTTGACTAAAACTAAATTAAGTTTTATTCCAAAGACTATGACTAAACTAAAATCAACAGTGAGAGCCACGCAGTAACAAGTGTAGGGAAGAGAGTGACTGCATGGTATCTAGACGCTGTGTAAAGGGAAGGAAACTTTGATTTCCTCTAACACTGTCTCTGGTGGAAGCAGGTCAAAGAGGTCATGTAGGGTCACTGTATAGTGGTAGTCCTCCTATCTGCCTATGGAAGCAGGCGACTGACGTCTTGGTTTGTTTAAATACACAAACTGGAGCCCAGCGATATGACTTCAAGTCGGCGTCACGATTGTTGTAAACCTTCGCCTTTATACGATTGCAATTCATTAACAAAAACAGTGACAATTGTAGCTCTAGAAGCTCACGATGCATGGTGATGTTATGTTAGTTAGGTGAGCTTGTAGATCGGTTATTTTCACACACCACCACTGTACAATGTAGTATAATAAGGGTTATTAATCAGGCTAATAAAATAAATCTCTGTCAATCGATTAACCTACATGAGTCACAATGCTCCAGAATAAATTTGGAGAACGGGAGATGAGTGGGCAGTGGGTAGATTCACTTCTATACCTACAGTAATAGTTTTACATACCCTTATAAGGCACTTGGCAGATGCTCTTAGCTAGAGCAACTCACCAAGTGCAAGATCAGAGTCAGCGGCCTGAACCACAGTAACAACGGGTACACGGTTGAGTAAAATAGAGCACAAAGTAACAAGGATAATATTAGCATATCAAATACATTCTCAAACTACTAATAAAGAAATCAACCTAGAACAAAATGATTTAGACACATTGACTTGAGAAGAGCCTGTCATTCGTCTGTCATCAACAGACAAACACGCAGGACGGACTGATGGAATCAGTGAGTTTGAACAAACATTAACAACAGTGGGATTCCTAGCAGATGAAGGTACTGTTAAAGAGTCTCTGAGAGCAGACGGACTTCATAACAGAGTCCAAACAAAGACCAGACAACTAACAGTTACAGCAATGGTTCTCAGGATTCCAGGACCTCCAGGGGTCTTCAAGGGGGTTCAATGGGTTCCCGTTGCAGCTAAATGGTCAGCTAAACCAAAATGGTCTGTAACTCCAGGTGTGTACAACTGGGAACAATGGACCCTGGGGGGGGGGTCCATTGTTTTCAATTGTGCACAGGAAAAAAATGAATATTAATCAAAATCCCATTGTTCTGAGAGGAGATCAATAATATAGTGTGTCAAAAAAATACCCTATATCTTCTGTGTAGTTCCCTGCTAAATGTTGACCTCAAGAAACAACTCAAACAAAATGTTTTTTCACCATAGTATTGATCTCTGCACACCAGAACAAGGGCTTTAAGGCAAGGTTTCCCTTTAACACCGCTAATACAGTGTATACTGGGATGCCACAGTGCTAGGAAAGATCATCATATGAAATGAGTGTCTTCAAATTAAAAAGAAGTTGAGAATGACTTGTTTTAGAGCTCAATAACAGAAGAACGGGTTTGGCATATGGATGATAAAAGATGAACATTGCACCGTCACTGACCTCCGTGAAAACGCCTGCTATCCCTGCCTGGCATGAGCCATGCTCCTCCCCATACTTCTGCTTATAGTCTGTAAAGAAAAGAAAGAAAGAAAAAAAAACTAAACCACAAATTATTTCACTGTGCGCCTGAGCCAGCACTTACTGGAGTTCACTCTGCATTCCATATGGAGCTAGTCAAAGTAGCTCCTCCATCCAAGATGAATCTGGGGCTAGAAAGCAAGAGAAAAACGGTACAACTCCACATTCAAGAAAAACTCACACTTGGGGGGTGGGGTGGGGTACGGGGGGACATACTGCTCTCATGTTACAAACAATATTGAGTTTGGATATGTGCAAGATGTACTGTACACGGTCCCTTGCAAAGACTGCCATGGCCCCTCCGAAGCTTGAAGGCAGCAAGAGAAACGGAAGGACACAAAAAGCCCTGACCCTGGAGCATGATCTAGGTATAAAAGGGTTTCATTACTAATATTAAGAAAATACTTGCATCATTCAGCTCAATATTTCATGCAGTAGGTTGCTTGTCAAATGAAATTTGATTTCTGCAAGTGCTGGGTTAGACCACCATGGGTGCGAGAAACATATACTGTATAGTATGTTAACCTATTTGTATAGCATACCAAATGAACTTGATTTACTAGTATCGTAAACCTGCAAACTGTTAAAGCATGGTGCTCGCAAAAACTGTTTTGTTCCCCCTACCTTGCAAGCAATTTGATCTCTAACACCACAGAAATGTAGGAGAGCAAGCCAAACTCTTGTTTTTCAACAAAAACTTCCATTACAGTAATACCCTCATAATGTGAACACAAGAGTTGCCTGAGGAGCACTAATTCTTAACTGGCTCAACGCGTAACGCGTCAGATACTTTATCCTGCAGCATAACCAACTATACGTCCTTCAGATTCCCAGGTGCTGCGTCTTGCCAGAGAACTTGCGTTGGGGTTTTTGACACACTTCAAGGCCCTCCGGCTATCGGCCTTGAGTGCCAGAATGCCCGTCAGAGGCCTGACGTAGGGGAAAGAAGGCTCCCATAAATCACAGCGATAGCTGCAGTGATCATCGTGGGCCAAGCTGGGTCGGACAGGGAGCGCAACCTGCTGACTGCTTGGGCCAACAGGCCCTCTCATCTTCAAGTGTATAGACTTTACAAAGTTGTATGTGTCTGATCGTGAATTCCTGATCAACTCTTTCTGTCTTCTTTGATGGTGGCACGTTCGTTTCGTTTGACCAGATTGTTCAAAAGTATAAGCTACCCAGAACCCACTTTTTCCGTTACTTGCAAGTCCGTGATTTTGTTCGCCAAAAGTTTACTAGTTTCCCGACTATTCCACCTAATTCACCTATAGACATAATTATAGCGTCAGCTCCTCTTAGTCTTAAGGGAAAGATATCGTCACTCTATACCTCATTATTTGACCTTCAACCTTCAACCACTGCCTATAAGAATATTTGGGCCCAGGACCTGGAGGAAGAAATTTCTGATGAAACCTGGGAGGCCATTATGGGTCGTGTTCATTCTTCATCAATATGTGCTAAACATGGGGTGTTGCAATGTAAATTTCTCCACCGGGTGTACTGGACCAAGGTTCGGTTAGCCAGGATTTATGATAGTGTTGATCCAACGTGCGATAGATGCCACCAGGCTCCAGCTAATCTTCTTCATATGTTTTGGACCTGTCCAGCCTTACAGTCTTTTTGGTCAGCTATATTTGATACTATTTCAGATGTGTTACAGTTTCCCATAGACCCATCCCCTATTATTTCCCTATTTGGCGTCCTTCCTGATACTATCCCCCTGCCTAAATATCAATCTGACCTTGTCGCTTTTGTGACGCTTCTGGCAAGACGTCTTATTCTCATGTATTGGAAAAAAATGTATATATGTATATGTATATGCAATGTATATATATTATATAATATACATTGCGTGGCTCAATCTCCAAATTCAGTAAAACATGGCAGCCTTTTCTGTCTCATGTTGACCGCCTTACACTTGTGCCCCCGATTGAACCTGATTAACTGTCGCCTGACTTGCCAACCTGTCTTGTCTGGATGATGTTTGTGACCGAGATCTGCTTTGTATATTGACTAAATTGGAGTGCCTTTTCTATCTCATGTTGACCGCCTTACACTTGTGCCCCCGATTGAACCTATATAACTGTCGCCTGACAGCCCAACCTGTCTTGTCTGGATGATGTCTGTGACCATGATCTATGTATATTGACTATATTGGAGTTTTTATTTTATTTTTTATATATTGTTTTGTTGTGCTTTGAATGTTCTTTGGTTGTCTTGATTTGGAGTTTGTGTTTTGTTATTGTGTGTGTTTTAGTTTCTTTTTGTATTTGTCACTCTGTTTTTATTTCTGAATTTACTTCTATTTGTAAAAAAACAAAAAATTTATAAACAGAACATAAAAAAAAAAAAAAAACTCTTTCTGTCTTCTGCGCCCTGTGACTAAAGGAAGATTATGTTTTGACTCACGCTCGCTTACAATATTCTCCGCTTTCAAACGGTTTGTCTACTTCTTTCAGACAGTGTGACAGTGAAGAAGAGAGACGTGGAGAGTTGAGGAAGAGGACAGCATGTGAAACAGCTCCTGGACCAGATTCAAACTCCAAACATGGCACAGAGTTATGTTCATTTAACCACATTAAGCCGGGCGTGCCTATTTTGGGCATGTCATTTTATTAGGCAGCGTTTTTCCAAAATGTTCAAAACATTTAAAAATAAAAACAACTGTTTGTGAGCTCTACAAGCTCACAATGGTTGCATTGTAGATCGGACACTGTCGCTATTTGACGTAGCATTCATATACGACGGATCTAGGGCCTCAGTGGTTAACTCAGAGAGCCTTCATCAGAGTACCTTTATTACCACTACCTTTATTGTCCAAGTACACTTCTAAGTACATGAACATGAGCAGGATGTGACCTCCAGCTACAATGGCTTCCACACCCAGTGCTGTAAAGTAACTAAGTACATTTACTTAAGTAGAATGTTGAGGTATTTGTATTTGTATAGTACCGGTATGTTTCATTTTCAGTATGTTTACTTGTACCCCACTATTTCAAAGGCAAATATTGTACTTTTACTCCACTACAATTATTTGACAACTTTAGTTACCAGTTACTTTGTAGATTTTCATTATCATTACAAAACATATATTAACCACTTCAACCCTATTTACATGTCGACCAATCTAGAGCTTGTAGATCTGCTATTTTTAAAATATTTGAAAACCTTTGAAAGGGGACCTTGTGCATAATGTGTACTTTCTACTTTTGGTACTTGAAGTACATTTTGAGGCCAATACTTTTGTACTTTTACTCAAGCACATTTAGAATTCTGGACTTTTACTTGTAATGGAGCATATGTTATATTGCAGTAATACTTTTACTAAAGTAAAACATTGGAGTACAGTTTTCCCACCACGGTCTCTGTAGCGTACCTTCATAACAGGGGATCAGTGGTTGCGTCCTCCCCTGTAGAGTTGGAGGGATGATGGAGCAGTAGCCATGGGGAAGGATGTGCTCCGAGTCATAGTAGACGTTTTTCCAGCGGTGGGCACAGGCCTGCATGGGACACAACAACGGTCACTTTGTTTATAATGGTACAGAAGGGGGGAAACAAAACAAAAAACAGTTCGGGCGACTTTATACTAGAGTCTTTGCTCCAATATGCTGACTGTTTAAGTTCATACACACAGAAACAGAGAGAGAGGGGGACGGGGGGGACGGCGGGGGGGTGGGGGGGACAGGCCAGCCCCTTTCCCTCTGGACTGGAGTCAGTGTGTCTGTGTGGCTGTCAAATGAACGACTACGAGGATGGGAATTAAAAACCCATCCAACCCCTGACCATAACAGCCATGGTCTGTGGTGTGAATATCTCAGCTAAGCTTAATATCTGCGCTTCCTTAAAAAAAGCTGTTTTACACGGTGGGAGTGAGAGTCACAAAAACATCCTCTAGCTACAACACTGGAGTTTTCTAACGGTTTGAATTTCCTAAACAGCTCATCTCCGCTTAGCGGAGAACCCGAGTGAACCCACGTGCCCCCCGAGGGGCATCGCGGCCAACAGCAGCGAAGAAAGACAAAAACATTAACGTTATTACAAATATGGAAGAAGCAAAACACACGTCGTATTATGTTGCTTCTGAAAGAGGGAGCAAATTTCCCAAACGCTGTTTTCTTTATTGCAATGTCCACCGGCGGGGGAGTGATACTCTGAGCTGCCGTGGTGTTTTTGTAAAAACAACACATTCCATAGATCAGTAATCGAACAGGAAACTGCGGAGCGGAGTTAAAAACCTTTTTGCACAAAGCATGCCACATAAATGTGGTAATAATTTAGGACCCTGGGACGGTGGTCGGACTCCTGTGGCTCTGGGGACAGCGCAGAATGCTTTTCTTACAGGCAGAGTTCAGCTCATTTCCCCCTGCACTCCCCACACACACAGCCAACCTAAATGAATAAAAAGAGGTCTGCATGATTTGCGGGTGCACACATGGGGCGTCACGACGGTCTGGAAGCAAGATGCCGCGTGGAGACGCATCCATGTGTTTCAAACGACAGTCTGGCCAATAAGCCAGTATAGTATAACGGCTGGTAATGTGAGCTCCAAGGAATTTGCTCAAGTATGAATTATGCCGGGAATTGTTTACATTAGTGATAATACTGTCGAATTTCCAGTTTCCACAGGAGAACAAAAAATCACAGATCAGCTGATACGGGCACGGTGCAATTAAAGGTCTTGCAGAGGCCTGTGTGCAGTGGCAGATATGTGCTAGTAAGATCAAATAATTAAAAGAAAACTGCTACGGTTTCGGTTTGTATTTCCCTGACAGAAGCAGCAGACCAAGTATGGAGTTGTGCTGTTGTCATGTTCCCATTCGGCCTCCTGTGTGCCGATTGGTTCTGAACAAGGCCCCTTTTTTCTTCATTTGGTTGAAAACACAGATGAAATCACTGCAGTGCAGTTCACATCTGCCGAGCAGCCGTCTCCTCCTCCTCCTCCTCCTCCTCCTCCACTCGCACAGAAACGTGAGTCCATTCACATGGGATTAAAAACAAGCATCAGCCTCTACTCTGTCGAGGGCCCACAAACACGTGGCTGCAGAGAGAGTCACCGTATTCCAACCACATGAACCCTAGTGTCCCCATCTCTGGGGACGAACGTTCTGGGGGGAAATAGCCGATCTACAAGCTCACAAAGTGTCACGTTGTGTATAATTATTGGCTATTGTTGGTGAAGAGATTTGGTGTAGTGCAGTGGTTTTCCACCAGTGGTCCGGGGACCACCAGTGGTCCTTGAGGGGGTTCCAGGTGCATGTCCCCAGCTAAATGATGAAGAGTTGGTAACCAAATGAACCCTTGTTACATCTGCATTACTAAGTTAATTTACAAGAAGTCTACACAATAAGAATGTCAAATAATTATTCTTTTGATCAACAGTTATCCATCTATCTGTTCCCAACCACTGGTACTATTACCACAGGTGGTACTTGAGCGAAGTTGAGCCCCCCTCTGGAGGTACACAGAGGAGTCGCTCAAAAAAGGAGAAAAAAGACTAAAGTGGCAGCACACCTAGCCGTTAATAGAAGATTTGAGAACGGATTAATCACATTCAAAATATCATCAGTTGTGCTGATTAGTGATTAGACTGAATGGATGGTCCGTGGCTCATAATGCCAATTGAATAGTGGGCCTTGACATGAAAAAGAGGGCAAAAAGTAGGAGGCCTTGTATAAACCTCTGGGTCACTGTGGTCAATTAAGTATACTGTAAGGTTAAAGTGGTTAACCCCATGGGTCAATTTTTATGCTCTCAGAGTTAAATGGACACTCAGGATTTTGCAGTGTAGAACGAAATGCTTCTCATTATACAAGTTTATGGTCAAATGATCCCAAACTGACAAGTCCAAGAAGCCTCACTTTTAAGTTTGACGGAAGGATAAAAAATGGTTTGGAAAAATCACGCCAACGCATTCCCCTCTCAGATGAAAAGGAAAATGGCACCAAATGAGGAATGTATTCAAAGTAATGCATCCATGGCTGGCCAAAATGTTATCTGGACTTCTTTGGACAGGGAAAAAAACAAAGCCCTCATGGCTCCTGTAGATCCCTCGGGACAAAGTCAATCAACAACGAGCATTCAAGCACATTAACACCTGTCAGGACTGTTTACAGTGCGTCCACATGGCTTGGAGGGGGGCTACGAGTGTTCTCCAGCCCACCCTTAATATAGACGCCTCTAGGCTGCCCTGCAAGGCGCTGCGAGCCCCCCCGCCCCCCGCACTCCCACCCCCACTCCAGGGCCAGAGAGAGGCTGAAGTCTCTCACTACCCACTGCAGGAGAGACGGGCTCGCTTTTAATCAAAGTCTGCCCTTGGATGAGACCACCACAGAGGAGTTTTTGAAGCCTAAACAAACTCAACCAGCTGCCCTGTGATCTCTTGGAAAGCATCCAGTCTAGAATCCTCCTTAGATCAGCACCACTGGCTAGTCTGCCAATTTATCTTGACCGTCCCGGGTATTTTATCTAAAAGGACTAGTTTTGACAACCACGTCTCTCCACTGTCGTCAATTCTAGCGCCAAAAGCCAAGGTCAAAGTTGTACCTTCCGCAGTTCTGCAACCCCATAGCAGTCGCCACACCGTTCCTTCTTCAGTTGTTACGACAGCGAGCCCCCCCCCCCCCCCCCCCCCCCACCCACCTCCATCCCACCCCCATCCCACCCCATTGACGAATGTGATTCATAAGATTTGACACCGCTACAGCTCAAACACGTACTGTAACGCTGTGGCCTTTGCCAGGGGAGGGTTTTTGATGTTGGGGAACCAGCTGTGGTTTAACAATGCGGTTCATGGTAAGACATTTGCAACAATGATGGTGGTATAATCCAATGTGCCTTTACGAGTGTACATGGTTTGCATTAAAAGTTAAAACCGTTTGCAGTACTGACTCTAGCCACTTAAACCCTCTAGACTTAGTAAACTGGACCTGAGTTGGCTCTGTATCTACCATCTACTCCAAATCTCTTCGCGCCAAAATGAGGCTATCTACAAGCTCACAATGCTTCGCAACGCATCGCATTGTGAGCTTGTAGATCTGCTATTTTTGGCTAATGTCCTCTCCCTAGAGTTTGGATGCTGGTGTTCTAGGTTGCCAGTGTTCTTTTTTTTTTAATCCCACAATTGTAACCCAATTTTTCACCCGGTGCCAATTGCCTAAGCCGTAATCCTGGGTGCTACTCTCCCTCTGACAACATGGGGAGAGCCGTGAACTGACCTCATGCTTCCTTCAATGCATGAGGAGTGAGCAGGCCGCTTCTCATTGGCCTGGCTTTGGCCAGAGTGAATCCACATTATCAGTCTGGTCAAAGCCACACTAGCTTCCCCGGAAGGACGTAGCGCATGGAAGGAACGTGTTATTCCAACCAGTTCCTTTCCCCTCCACGAGGCGCCTCAGCTGACCAGGGGGAGGCAGTTTAGAGCCCAGGATTACTGCATGTTTTTGTGAGGGTTTGCTAGGCCCTAGGCCTAGGGGGGTACGGGGAGAACATGCAAGGAAGGCCCTTTCACCAAGCCCACCTAGGGTATGGGCGCTGATGACACGGAGGAGAGATCACGCCCCCACAGCTTCCCCGGCGGGAACTGAACCCGGGACCTTCCAGCTGTGAGGCAACAGCGCTAGTGTTCTGTCCCTGGACTCACCAAGATCTTGCCGTTGGCTTTGTCCTGACGAGCCAGGCTGACCCCCATCCACTCATCATCCCTGTCTCCCTGACACGTCTTCCCACACGACTCTCTGGGCTTGTTTCCTGAAACAAACACATTGGAACAATGAGAGCACTTTTCACACGATGAGTCATCAAGTCAGAGGACGCCTCACAGTGGGTCAGTGAGGCTGTTGTCAGCATTTTCGGGTCTTTGCGTTTATTTCCTTATCGTTGCCAAGCACCCTTGGCAACATTCTGCGTGATTGAATGTCGGACATAACCCGAAATAGCACTTGCAGAAAGAAAAGCCACAATACCTGTGGCTATACTGCAAGTATTTAACAATGACTGTGTGGGTATTTCTGTCCAACTCAACAGCATTAATACCGTAAACATCCTTTTCTCAGTTTAAAAATATGACATAACAAATCACTGTCATTTCAATTGCACAAGTATGCATGTCTCTAATGACCCAGGGGGCCTGATATTATGTCTGACAACATCCCACGCAGAATTGAAACAGGACAGTGACCAGTGACCACTATAAGAGGTGTTGTGCAATGCAGATTGTTGCCTTAACTCTGAATATTGACCTCAGATAAAATAAAACAGAAACATTTGTTTAGTGGTGTATCTCATTACCTTGTATTTAACCAGGAGAGTCACATTGAGGTCCTTTTTTCTTTACATGGCTAAGATGAGGCCAAAACGTAGTAAAAAAGACAAAAATGTGCAACAATAGCCACAGAAAATAAAAGTAGGCTACCAAGAAAACTGTTCAAAAGACAAAAAAAAGATCTACTGAACATGGGTGGAAGAAAGTAAAAAAATAAATGCACTCAGTTAGGAAAATAGAACAGATCCAAGTTTGTAATATCAGGGTCAAATACTAAATAAAATGCACTTGAGTAAGTAAATAATGTTCTCCAGTCAAATTGGAATACCGGTATCTTTCTTTCTGAACAAGACAATTCAGAAGAACTGTATGTAGTGTGAACTACTGTTATTCTTAAAACATAACAGGTTATAAACCTATCGGGGTTGAGCCGTATAATTCACAGAGTGGAGCTCAGGCAAACAGACTTCAGGTCAGCACTGAACTCATAGATAATGTCTGCCTGTTTTCCTTTTCCTTGGTGACACATTGACAGAGTAGAGTGGAGGTTCACATTGAACCCACTCAAGCTGTTGACCACAAGAAAAGAGCCAGGGGTTAGCTCTACAACTCAACTTCTTTTTGGCTCAAGTGCTCGGAAAATATTAGCTGAAGCATTTATCATATTTATCAAAATATTTCTGTTCTGATATTGCACACTTCTTCTACTTGAATGTCTGCCATATAGCTTGTTCTAAAACAAAAGCACAATCTGTCACTTTAAGACAGATAGAAGTGTGTATTCTTCAGATAAAACAAAACAGATGCTAGAGGGGTTTGTGCCGGACCACTAGGCTATAGGATACATTCTATACACTGGCCATTGTGTCCACTGACTGGAGTTTAACTACATGCGAAAATAGCCGATCAACATCATGCTCACAACGTGTTGCAACGTAATGGGCTGTGAGCTTTAGTGAGCTTGTAGATTGGACTATTTTCATCAAATATATTTCGTGTTAAGGTAAAAACATTGACTGGGGGACCCCCTGGTCAACTAAGGATAGATAGGGCTTAAGTGGTTAATCAAATGATATGCAACACTGGTTCTCAAACTTTTCAACAAATTAAGATCTGGCCCCCATCTGAAAATGTTGTGCCAGGGACCCCCATACAGGATTTGTGTTGTTAAAATGTTTCAAAAATATTTAAAATCTTTTTTTTCCTCAAGACATTTTGAAAACAGCAGATCTGCAAGCTCACAACGTGCCACAGATGCTGGATACCCCCTGGAACCCCCTCAAGGGACCGTCAGGTCGGAAACCCACTTTGAGAACCACTGATGTACATCAGCTATATAATGTAACATTGCTGAGCAGTTAGCAGGCTGTAGTGTTTGTTTTGAAGTGCATGCATGTGCTGCCTGCCTGACTGGTGGTCGTAGTAGTAGTAGGCTAGTATAAGCAGTAGTAGCCTAGTGTGTTAGCATAGACCTCGGTTCCATTGAGACTATACTGACCTCTCCCCAGGTCCATTTCTGTGCAGCGTCTCTCCGGGTTGCTGTGAACTCGACACTTGTACACAGCTCCAGGACTGCGCACAGAGCTACTGTAAGTGGAGTTGGCCCTCGGGGCCCCTACCAGGACCCTGTAAACAGAGAGGAGGCAGAGCGTGACTGACTGTCACCCGCCATGAATGGCACTGTTTCTATAATTGTTTTATTGCCTCTCGAGAGCTTACAAATATGGAACCAAATGGACGTGTATAGGGGTCAATTTGGTTCCATTAATTCGTAGCCTACTCTCAGAATTGCAGACCCCCCCCCCCCGCCCCCACTCCAAAGGGGGGACCCCACTTTGAGAACCACTGGCCTAGTCCAAATTCCTCTTAAAAGGAATGTCAATGTCATTTAATACTAATGGTCAAAATAACAACATACTCTGCTCTGTGACATGGGCCATCTGTGAGTGCTGTTGTGACAACTAACAAGGATTGGTAAACAATGAAGCATTGCAAACTGACAAAAGGTTACTGCACGTGTTCACATACCCTATCTATACTGTCTGTATTGTAAAAAATAAATACATAGAAAATAACTACACCCGCCACTGACGCCAGACAGTGAGTGATGTGACAAGCGTTAGAAAGAAATATTGAAAACTATCATAGGATTACTGCATGCAGCTTACATGTATCTTATCTAAAAACTATTAAAAAAAAAAAGAAATAATTTAAGTCCTATTATAAACTTTAGGCGATGTCGTTTAACAGTCTGACTCTGTGTTAAAGAGCACAACTTAACTTTCAGCACACACAAGTTACATTAAGTATCACAATAACACCAGCGACTTACCAGCGTGTATTATCATGATAATGCTCCAGAACGGAATAACCAAAAAAACTTGAATCTGGTCCACGGAACACTAAAGGATGTTCTAAGTCGATATTATAAGAATAAGCTAATGAAATCGAGATATACACATAAAACAAGTTCTGTAGTCCCACATGTTGTCCCTGCAGAGCCATCATCCCTTTGCGCATCAGTTGTAAAAGTATCCAATATATATTTTTTATAATCTATCAGTTTTCAGTGGTTAAAAAAAGGAATGGGGAAAAGAAAGTTACAAAAAAAACACCGTCCAACAAGTTGGGGAAAGTCTCTCGCTTTGTAGGTCTATAACAACATGCGTAAGAGACGCTTGAGGATGAAATGTAACGGGTCTGGTAAATAACGGTGCGTCAGCTCCTCTCCATTCTATGTGCCAATCTGACTAAAGTTCTTACTCCCAAGCTCCCCGTCTTGGCGATCAATGCGGTCATGGACTGGAGGGACGTGAATGGGTAGAACCTCGCATCACATTTCAACCAGGATGAAGCTGCAGTGTGTACGCACCACCGCCATCTAGCGGCCCTTCTTCTGACGCACGTTTTCAGGTTTGTTCTGTTGTAAAGCACAATAGAACTTAGTTATATTCAGCAAGCTTTACAGTATGTATAGCCTACTCCATTATAAAATAAGCTTTAATTCAAATCCTACAAAAAATAAAGAATATATACATTTGTGTAGGCGTTACAGAGAATCTAAGCTGCAGATGTCAATCCTTGATCATGTATGTCTGCATCGAGTGATCTCAGTACATAGAAAATTGATTTATTGGAGATTCAATTGCACAAATTTTGTTTTGATTGTATGTTCCACATTTTGCTTTGGTAATGTAAACATACGTTTTCTCATCCCAATAAAGCCATTTGAATTAAACATTGAATTGTATAGGTTATCAGTGGTTCAACCCCTGGCATTTCAAGGAGCCCCATTGGATGATTCTTTAAAAAAACTCACAATCTACTGTAAGCCTGATATGGTCTGTCATTAAATTTGGTCCAGAATTCCTTTACTGTTTATGTACTTAAACCAAGACAGTAGGTGATCTGTTCAACTTCAACAGAAGGGGGGGGGGGGGGGGGGGGGTGTTGATAAGGGTGGGCAGCAGGGGGTGCAGAATAATTTTGGTTGACGGGGGGGCAGGGTTGGAGAGGGCAGATTTACAAGAGGGGGATGCATTTTTGGTCATTTTGCTAACGAGGGGGGATGGCATGCCCCCTTATATGGCCTTATTGTCTTGACCTGACTATAGTAATTAGAAAGGCGATTTAAATACCATGGCTATTCAAAAACAGCTACATCTAAAAGAAATCTGGAAAATATCGAAATTGGGTCCTTGACACAAAGGTTTGAGAAACACTGACACAGGGGGGTGTCCAGGACCCCCACACTGAGAACCATGTGACCGTTTTTATCATTGTGGGATGACGGCAAACCTGCAGTTTACAAAATATTCTTCAAAAGGTGAACACAGAAACAAGATATTCAGTTCAGATAACTCACTGCATGAGACACAACCAATAGTTGTAAATATGATTTAATTAGTTTATCTGAAAATGTATAGCAACAGTCATATTGTGCTCTATTATACAAGTCAATTTTCATAGTACAATTTACATTTGTTTTTCTTTTTTTTTCTTTTTCCAGGGCTTATCTACCTGTCAGTGTCCACAAAATATAAAGTATAAAAGCTGTGTCCTAGAAGCAGGCATCTTATCATGGTGCGAGTGCACAGTTTAAAGGGTCATTTTACAGTTACAGTGGAAGTGATGCAGACAGAACACAAAATCAACTGACCATCAGCATCAATACATACAGGATATAATTTATTGCACGAGCCATTCTGTAATACCGGTAGACAAAAATAAAAAGGAAACCGTCTATCCTGGACTAAAACATAAATGTATAAATTAACAATCGTAATCTTAAAAGTAAAACTAGAGTCTTAAAAATAATTATTATTCTCTAATTTCCCCTCACACCAAAAACTATCATACAGTACATACCATACAGAGATCATAAACATTTAAAGGAGAATTTCGCCACTTCTTTAACCTTATTTTGTCTTTCCATGTGTAAGCATTTGATGGTCAATGTAGTTCCAGTGGTTTTCAGGGTTTGTTGATGGGGTTCCAAATGGACCCTTACAGGTCTGTAACTCTGAGTGTGTACAAATGTACACTCTGAGTTATAAAAGGGTATTGAAAATTAAAAAAAATAATTGAAACCCACTGATTTAGTCAATTGAAGCAACTCTCCTGCTTACAGAGCCTTTCCAACAGTGTCTACAGTAAGGTGACCATGAAAACACAAACAGGGACCCTTAACCCATTCTGAGCAGGAACCCCTTTTGGCTGCTATATGTGGTAAATATTAGAAGTTTTTCAGAAAATCTGTCTCAGTCCAAAAAAAAAAGAATAATGGTGAAATTGAGAATAGACCTACAAGCTCACAATGCGTCGCAGTGCAACTCGCTTTTATTACTTTCTTGAATTTTCGCCGGGTGTTCTCATCGGAATGGGCGACGACTATAGTTTGTGCTCAATGCACCCAGTGATTGCACATTTCAACAGAACAGAACATGATACATGTCTATGTACAGAAATCACTCAAAACAAGCAATTGTGACGCAAAACCGGGACAATTATGGTAGTGATATTTGGTGATTCTCGGGACACCCAGCTTGAAAGCGCTGACAGACATGTACAGTACCTGCGTGTGTGAGTCAAGTCTGACTGTGTTTGGTAGGGAGGGTTTAACCAACCTGTAGCTGCAGTAGTAACAGGAGCACCTTTGACCATGAACCCCTGAAATGCCTGTTGAAGGGACGGTGTTAAGTAGGGGCCGGGTCAAAAGACCTCTTCGTTACACCAACATCGTTCTTGTGAATAATTTTTGCTGTTGTTATATTATAGAGCATTGAAGTCTGACGTTAAGTATCTATAAGATTTACCATTTGCCAAAATGAAGTGTAGTAGTGTACTGTTGACCCTCGCTACACAATCATATGCAAACAAGCAACAAGTCTGTTTAGTGCAGATTCCCCACTGAACACTACATGGTGATTTGTGCAGATTAATTCACAAACTGCACAGTCAATTATTGATTGATTATTGAAAATATATATGGAGGTAACACTGACACAGATGGGTTACTTATCTTTTTCTTACCTGGGAAAATATGGGAGTGGACAAACTACAGTAGCATCGTTCACGTGTTCACAATCCCACACTGATCTCACCTTCACGCTATGATATATAACGAGAAGCAGGCGCACGCAGTTCTTCATAAATCTGAGGAAAAACGTCAGTATGGAGAAACGGACAAATACTGTATGTGTGTGCATCTATTCAGAGGGGGATTCTGCACACTTTCTAACACATTGGACAGTGTTTTTACACATTATTACCGTCGGTCAATACTGTAGTTAAAATTCAGGGTGAAAACTGCCGAAGTGCTCCAACAGCACACAAACACGCACACAACCTACACCTCCACACACAACCGAACACAAGACTGCACACACGCCAATGAAAATAAATGCAGACGGGAGAAGGGCTTGATCAAGTCCATGGGAGTCATGTATTCCCAGTGCGCGGCCCATTCAAACACTCATCGTAACCAGGGCTGTGGAAATAAAGATAAATAGAGCTTAGTTCAGACTGACACACTACTACTGTGACAGTGTTTTACAATACAGAACCAACTAAATGACCTTCATATCCTGTAACATTTGTGGAGCATTCGAACCGGAGATTGACTTTTTCATGCGGGGCAAAGTAATAATTGTTATTTCCCTAGCCTTCCTAAAGTATCTGGATACTGTTGAAATGATCTCAAATGAAAACGGCTACTTTCTTTACATGTACTTATTGCAATAGAAATATATTATATATACTTTTTATTTTCAAGAGCGTGAGAATTTGGCAAATTAAGAGGAATCTACTGGATCTGGTCTGTTTACCCATCAGAAAAAAAGAAGAGATGCTTACAACTGCCTTTGTGTCTTCTTTGTCCAGAACCTTCTGTGCTTGGTCTGGTGGGAACTTGAGCATGGAAGTTATGACTTTGGCCATTGTCTGTGGGAGAGGTCAGAAACAGAGAAAAGAAAACATGAGCTACTAATGTTCTAAATAAGGATAAAGCGCTGATGATTTTTTTGGGCATGTCATAATAAGCAATTACAAAAACGTCAAGCTCATCGTAACGCGTCTCCTTGTGAGTTTGTCGATCGACTATTTTTGCCGAACACCACCATCTTACGATTAAGTATAAAATAGGGCTTACGTGGATAACCAGTGCTGCTTGTTCGGCTTTTCAATATTCAGCTCCCAA
Organism: Protomyctophum parallelum; assembly: GCF_964188405.1. NCBI lineage: Eukaryota > Metazoa > Chordata > Actinopteri > Myctophiformes > Myctophidae > Protomyctophum > Protomyctophum parallelum. The sequence goes on along the minus strand of NC_139704.1, from coordinate 19,384,332 downwards.
TAAGCACAGATGCTCTGTGAACCTCTGGCCCCTCGCATCGCCACCCAATCAAATCAAGCGCGTTGGGAGACAATTAAAACCCAACAACAAGACAAAAAACCCCATTATCTCCATAATCAACTCCAGGCCCATCTGCCAGGCTGCGTGCGTTTCCCCATAAATACGGGGATAATCAGAAACAGGGCTGCCGTTTAGGGAACCTAACCGCTCGACTAACGCTAAACAAGGCCGGTCAAGTCTTCAAAAAATGGGCAAGTCTGCGTCATGTAAAATGTATGTGCTGGTGGGCTGCCTGGAGGACTTCCTCCCCGCCCAGGGAGGCCTGCCGCGATGCCATAAAGACTTAACAGTTTGCTGGGGACCAGGGGGAAGTCCTGCTGGCTTTAGGACCATGTCGATAGCCCTGTTAATTACAGACAACGCCATTAATTGGGTGCTGCAAGATGGACAAGGCGCAACTTTTTCATGACCTTCTAAAAATGGGCTCGAGTTTCACGTGGCAGACAAGTTGGCTAATTAACCACTTTAAACCCTGGCGTCGCTATTTTGGGGCATGCCATTCTAGGGCCAAATTCCGCATTGCTGTCAGGCAGAAAACCTATCACCATATTTCAACCTTTTCTGGTTTTTGTTCTTGTTCTGAATGAATGCTCGAATTTGTCATCAAAATCTGAATGTCACATCACAGGTTTACAGAAGTAAAAAAAAAAGTGGGTGAAATTTGTTTTTGTGCATAGTTCCCATCGTATCATGATTTACATAGAAAAAAATACGGGAAGAAGGAGGAGGGGAGGGGGGCAAGGAGCGAAAACAAATACTAGTCGATCTACAAGCTCACAATACATCGCTACTGTACGTATTGTGAGCTTGTAGATCGGCTATGTTTGCCGCACAGCACCTTCGCATGACAAAGTATAAGTCAGACATAATTGGTTGATGGCCTCTTATTTCCGCATACTCTCCCCCATCAGCTAAATCGCTTGGATACACACACACAATTTATATAGGCTTTGAATGAATTTGTCGAATACTGTTTAGGTCAGGATTTTAAAATGTGGGTTTTAATTCTTACATGACTAACTACGTCTCCTTGAGTGACAACCACAATACTAGCGGGAGCGACAATGATCTGGCACTAAACATATAGAACAAATATGGGAACATTTGCCTTCTACAACTCTGCCACCAAAATGTGTAATGCGCCGACACATCCATTAAAACATGTAAATCACTGGATTCTATCAAAACTAGACTGAAACACCATCTATCAGGAAGCCACATAGAAAGGAGGTGTCATTCAGTGCCAACGTTTTCCCATTTTCTCCTTTGTACATATAGGGCCCTATATTTGTCACTGCTTTTGTCATCCCCTTAAAGGGGATCCTTAGGGCCGATTCATACTCTATTTTACTGCGCTGTAGTGCCGAAATGATTTTCGGCTCGTCAGAAGCTTTCAGTAGCACCGAAGAGCCGACTTTAGGACAGTACCCGCCCCCCTGAACCTCAAATGACGTCACATTGTAGGCTCCTCAGAGCCGAACCGACTTTTATTCGGCTCTAAAATAGGAGTATGAATCGGCCCTTAAACTTCTTTGCCTTTTTTACTATTTTGAAAGAAACATTTTAAAATAGCCGATCTACATCGAAGTGTTGTGAGCTTGTAGATCGTCTATTTGAACTATTCAATAATGTTAAAAAAAAGAAAAAGAAAGGCAAATAAATGTATGTATGAGGGGTAAGGCACTGACATAAATAGACCCAATAGTTTTTTGCATTTGTTGATGAGATGTATTATTGTGTTATTATAATATATGCTATGTTGACTGTATCTTGTGCCATTTACATTTCTGACTAATAAACTATTCTATCAATCAATCAATCAACCGTGTACAAATCAAGTTACCTTTGTTTCCCGTCCCATCATGTATTCAAACAACACTTTCCTCAGGTACTCAAACTCAGTGGGTTCTGAGAGAGCATCGGCATAGTGGTATCCAGGGTCTTAAAGACAAAAAGAACACAAATAAAGTGAATCTGGTATGTACAGCAGTGGTTTTCAACCAGTGGTCTGGGGACCACCAGTGGTCCTTGAAGTTATTCCTGGTGGTCCCCAGCTAAATGATGGAAAGTTGGAAAACCAAATGGACCCTTATAGATCTTTAACTCTTGAGAGTGTAAAATGAAAAGGGGTCATTTGGTTTCATTTTATGCTCTCAAGAGTTGAATTATTGTTAAACATCTGCATCACCTAATTTACAAGAAGTCTACACCAGCTCAGTGGCCTTGTGGTTAGAGTGTCCGCCCTGAGACTGGGAGGTTGGGGTTCGATCCCCGGCCGGGTCATACCAAAGACTCTAAAAATGGGACCCAGTGCCTCCCTGCTTGACACTCGGCATCAAGGGTTGGATTGGGGGTGGGAAGTGAGGACGCTGGCTTCACCTCCCAATGTATGAATGAATGAACCATTGTAAGTGCTTTGAGTAGGCACGTAGTGCATAGAAAAGCGCCATAAAAATGCAATTCATGAAGTGAATGGCAAATCGAGTGGCATAGTGAGTGGCAAAGTGAGTTTAATGTTGTTTAACGTCGTTTAATGCAATCATATTGGACTTTTGTCTTTGTATGAGCTGTCAATGCTAGAAAGTAATTTTTTGGCACTCAGTAGGCGTTCCCGCATAAATTCCTGGTTTGATGATGATGTCACACGCATACCCTCTATAGTACCACATCAGCATGGAATTGTGGACAAAATCTTTTAGGTCTGAGAGGCTAAATGTCATCAAATGGTGGTCCGAGACTCAAAGGCAGAATAAATAATGGGCCTTGATATGAAAGGGGTTGAAAACCACTGATGTACAGGAATGCGGCATGTCAATGTGAATGATTGTAGCAAAGTCAGTTCTGAAAACTCATCTGTTCAGGAAAGCGTTCCCCTAGATCACCTCGTTTGTTTGTATTCGTTTGTTTTTGTTGATATGGGTACATCATGTCTGGACTTCTCCTCTTAGTCTGTTAAATGTGCCTTATCGTTTGTTACTTAGAACTTGTGTTAACTATGGCATTCCTTTATCCATAGGTTTTAAACTTGAATCTTTTATTTTACTGTATGTATGTATACATGTTATGCTGCAATATTAGTATTCATCCCGAGGGGGTGGCTTTACAGTGCTCAATAAATAAAAAACAAACAAAAGGTCGGTCATGCTATGAGACATTCTGCAACACTGGTAAGAAGAACCCAAAGTAATTTCACAGTATTAAACAGTGTGTAATAATGTTATTATTAGATGAGCTCGTTGCAGCACACATAATGACCACACACACAACAATGTACTTGCAAAATGTCTTGCGGGTGGCAGGCATTCTTAGCCTGTTCTGTCACTCACTACCCCAATGTCCTTTCACATTATAATTTCACACATCATTTATAATGATTTGGGAAGACACTGTAGTGACACACAACATAGTGCTTACAGAGTGCACACTTACACAGCTCCCTCGACCAAATGGAAACGGGACGAGAACCAGAAAGGAGATCTAAGAAATTCAGTGTGTGAATGCAAATTTAATTAATGTAATTTCTTCTCCAAATAAAAAGGACAGCTAACTTCCAGAATGCTCTCGTGTTCCAGCTCAATTCTGGCACTTGTTGCTATCTTGCAAACCATGCACCATGTTCCCATTAGCAACCAAACACTTTCAGCACAGGCCTGGGTTCAAATTAAGTGCCAGCCACAAATGCAGGAAAGAATGGCGCAGCTCAGCATGAGCACCCCAATACTGAACCTACAGAACTAACAAGCAAAGTCTTTAACGCGTTGCCTCCGGCTAATTTATACCATTAACCCAAAATAAACTATGAATGGAAAACTAGTAACTAGCAAGTAGCACAGTGCTGGGAATACATATGCCAATGATTCTACCACTTTACGCTTCCCATCACATATTGTCAATGTAGTATACAGACCCCCCCTGCCCCCCAAATGGACCCGTGACCCACCATTTTAAGGGTCCATTTGTACACACTCAGTTGAAATAACAATGAGGATTTCACAGTGTAGATTGGGGTCCCAGAGATAGAAAATCTTATATCAAATGGGTATCTGTGGCATAATGCATACCAAACTGGGGGTCCTTGAAATTAAAGGAGCACTTTCAACATTATCCTCATACAATTAGCCCTCATTCATGCTCATTATAAGATGGCACAATTACTCTGCGTCTCATTGGTGGGTTGTGGACAGTTCAGAAACCTGCCAACCAATGACCTCATCAATGGAGATTCAAAGCCAATAGAAACTACTACAGCCTCCCTTTTACTGGAAAGGTAGCATGCTGAAATAGTTGACAAAAAAGAAAACTAATGAGTTTGACCAAATTGTCATTGATAGACAGGTTTCTGAACTCTCCACAGCCCTCCTCTGAGACACAGAGCAAGTCAACAGAAATAATGCCATCTTATAACCATCTATACTTAGTGAAAGAGGCCGGAGTTCGCTCTGTACTTGTTCTGCTTTCGTTCTACACCAAATATCTTGGCCAGAAAGAAATGTATGTGCTCAACCAGCATCATGAGCTGAGCTTGTAGATCAGCAATTTTGGGGGCAATGTACCCCCAAGAATAGGGGGGTCCAAATGGCAAAAAGGTTTGCGAATCACTGTACTACGCAAGACACTACTCAATATGGCTTCTCTGGAAGTCATTGAGATTATGCCAAATGGCCCTGGGTGTCTGTCTGCAGACACACTGATGAGGGAATGGAGATAGGTAGAGGTGAGAGAGTCCAAACAAGGCTTTGATCACCAGGCGTGGAGAAACGGGCGCTCAATAAATCCACGCGCCTCTGTCCTCCTGACCCCAGCTTGCCCCCCCCCCCCCTCCCCCTTGCCCCCCCCCCCTCCCCCCACGGCTGAGTCGACATCACCACCCAGGAGGGGGGGGGGGGGGGGGGTTCTCATCGGTCAGCTCTACCTGGAGACAGATTTTTATTGCAGTTGGGAGAATTAAGCAAGACGGGTTGAGGTGCTCATGAGAGGCTAAATTGAGTCGCAGTGAAGAGGTTTAAAGGCCACACGTTTTGGTGAGACCAGAACTTAAGGGAAGACAGAGGCGCCTATAGAGGTATATGTGTCTTAGCCGTGATTTGAAAGGCAATGGTGAAGATTTAGGAGAGAAGGGAAAAATGTGTGCGCTGAGGGGTCTGGTGTGGGAAACGAAAAGAGCTCGATCTGCAAAAGCCATTAAGTCCAGGGATGACTTTTCACTGGACCCCCACCCCCCCTCTTCTGACAGCAGATTCTCTTTATTATGCCAGCAGGGAAGGTCTGTAGCTGTAGGATTCGCCTAAGTGCCCCCCCCCTGCACGCTGTCCTGTATTTCCGAATCGCCCGTCCCATATCTTTGATCCATGTTCAGTAGTGCGTGCGCCACAGACTAGGTAGATTGATGGCAGCGCGTTAGAGCATTGTGTTCCCATAGCCTGCAGGCCAGCTGGGCTGGAGGGGACATAAATGTCAAACTATAGCTCACACGCACCAAAGATTATTCCCCCAATGTTTAAATCCGGAGTACTAAATCAATTTGTTTTGGTTTAGATTAAAAAATATGTCTCCTCGATGACAATGATTGATAAGTACCCTGCATTATACAGGCATTTATGCATGTACACTACAATTATGTGACTATTAATTAGACTAACAATTATGTTTGGCATAATGTCCTGTAAAATTGAGATTAGTTAGTTCAGCAGAATAGATGGTTAAATCAATTAGTAATAGTGAAGCTATAACAAACTGATTTATTACCAATTGATTTAACTATATTTCACACATTATTCATTCCAAGAATAATATGTGTCTACTAATGATACTGTAAGTATGTAGACATCATGAACCTACAACTGTGTGTGTGTGTGTGTGTGTGTGTGTGTGTGTGTGTGTGTGTGTGTGTGTGTGTGTGTGTGTGCGCGCGCGTGCATGAGAGAGAGAGCTACATTCACTCACAATGCAATATGAATAATGCATCGTCTATATGGGTACATCATTCTTTTCCTGAAACGGAAATTAAATTGTGCAATGACCTCCCCCTCGGAGTCAGGACTGCAGACTCACTCCCCATTATCCGTTGCAGTCTGAAAACTCACCTCTTCAGACTCTATGTCACCCCTAGCAGTGTAGCACTGCTCATTCCTTGTATCCCCCTGCTGCTGCCTATTGTTTTGACAGATGCTAGTTATACTATGCGACTTACTGTATACACTCGTTATGTATGTCTGTGATTTGTATTATTATTTAGATTTGTTTTGCTTGACCACAAAGGTTCAGAACGTTATTTAGAGAACAGATGTTGTGTTACCCTAGTTACTTTGTAGGACTAAATTGTTTTTCATCGATTGATTTTATTAACAGCTTGCAGAATGGGTACAGTTCAAGGAAAGTACAGGTCAATACAAAAACTGCTAAGAGGATTAAACCCAGAAAAATACTTGTTTACATAAGGGTCCTCCATTTTCAATTCATCATTGTACTCCATTCACCTCGTCTTTTGTTGACTAGGCTTCATTCTTACTCTCATCTCACACTTTGAAAGTCTTTCTGGATAGGAGTAAAGGGCTATATCTGAACATGTAGAATGATGTCATTTAAAGTGTTTACATTACCTTTGAATGAGCTCCCCAGGTGAGTTACAACAGAGTTTTTGTGGACACACCTCATCTTGTCCTCAAGTGAGTGGATCTGTCGGGGAGAACAATACAAAATGTTCAAGCCATATGAACCATCTCTACTTGGTAAAACAGACCCGAGTTGGCTCTGTACTTGGTCTACAAGTTAACTTGTAGATCGGCTATTTCCGGTGAATATTTCCCCCCCCAAGAGCAGGGTGTGCTAGTGCTAAGTGGTTAAGAACCAACAACCTCTAGTGGTTTTATTCAGTGCATTAACCTAATGTGTGTGGGATAATATGAACAGTGCAGTTTCCTGGTCATCCGTGGGGGATGTTTGTGATAATGACACACGTGTGTGTGTGTGTGTGTGTGTGTGTGTGTGTGTGTGTGTGTGTGTGTGTGTGTGAATAACAGTGGGATGGCCGGGGGGGGGGCACACGGATTGTTTATAAGGTTAGACCAAATGTAAACAGATGTGCTATGTAATTAACTCGATTATTAGGAAAAGCAGTAGCTCCGATGGCCGAGGGGCAACGGAGTCCTGGGAAGAATACAGTGTGAGGGATTTGCTGTAAAGACCACGTCCATTTTGTCCCCAAGCAGAGAGAAACACAGAGGGGAACACTGTGTAAAATCCTGAGAGTTATTTTAGTCAGAAAGTGTATACTATAGAATGAATAGCCAAATGGACCTGTGAGGGTGACTTGGCCAATGGGTGTATGTGAATGTACAGTACAAATGGAACCAAATGGACCAGTGGTTCCACTGGCACACTATCAGGGATGCATTTACTGTGAAGGCTCACCCTGTCAACAAACTGCTGCTCCTTCAGTATGGCCTCGCTCAGTAGCATCGTCTTCTCAGCGAGTTGAGCCTGTGACAGAGAGTGTGAAAGCCGAGGCTCAACATATCCATCTATTCCAGTGGGTACTTTTTTCAATCTTTTTTTATCAAGGGAAGGCCCATTATCGTCTCCACCAGGCCGAAGGCATGGGGAGAAAGTATGTTTTGCACTCTGTCCGTCCGTGTGTCCGTTCATCCGTCTGTCCGTTACCAGCTAATCTCTGGCCCCGTTAACCCGGTTGATACCAAACTTTGCACACACACTGCCTGGATGCCAACCAAACCTCTGTCCACAACGGCTTTGTTTAAATTAGTCGCACAGATTTCATGCAAATCTCACGCAAATCGGTCCACATGATCTCTGTAGTCATCTGTAGTCATTTGACCCTCTCAAGAGTTAAATTATAGAGTTAAACATCTATGAGTCCATTCGGGTACCAGCTCTCCATCATTTAGCTGGGGACCACCTGGAACCCCCTCAAGGACCACTGATCTATGTAATGGGCACGCACAGGGAGCACGAGAACAATAACATGGGGTATTTACACTAACAAACTTTTGTTTACATTCCCTGCGAGTTACTGTAAATTATTGTCAACACGAAAGGGTAAACACAATACAAGGATAAACAACAATCTCACCTGCAGTTCTTCTAAGCCCAACTGGAAAAAAAGAAAGAAAGAAGTTAATAGACTGGCACTAGCTAAGCATGGCTAAAGTCAATTTAGGAGTTGTTAAATATCTGCAGTTTAAAATGTTTGTAAACTTTGTAGTGAAATGCACCCACCCGTGTAATGACATTTGCAATAGGATGATCAAAAACATTTTCATCTAAAAGGCAAAATTCTCTGAGCAATGCTTATTATACATTAATCTTTTTAAGTAAAATAAATTACCGAGACACCATTTCATGTGGAATCCAATTACTCATTGATAGAATGGTACAGTAGCAAATGTCTGGCTTTTTTGTATGTGTATGCAGAGAATTCTGGACAGCATTGGTCTTCTACCTTTCCTCCAGAGGATACTGAACAACAGTGAGACAGAATAACCCACTGTCTACAATGAAGTATGGCCTGTGAGGCCCTGAGCAAGGAACGGCCTCCCTGAGCATAAACCCATACAATCCCCCCATAAAGTTATTACATCACCCAAGAAAAATGCAGTGAAGGAAAAGGCACAAAAGATCTGTGTGTTTCTTTCTTTGTATTTTGTGTGCATCTACGCTCATGTGCTTGAAGGTGGAAGACTCGGCACAAGGTCTCACTGCACCACACAACACATGGCTCAAATGTTTCCCCAGTGTGTTTTCTCCTATCTGTCTCTGTGGCAGTATGAGCGCTTTTCCCTTTAGTATAAATCCAGCAGTCAGGATCACCTCTTACGATCGTAATTGGTAACAGGGGTCGAGGCTGACTGTTGCCTCAAAAACTCCCGGTTTTGTAGGGAGAACATTCCAGGCTGATTCAAATAAGCTTCATAGTATCCGGCGTGCTTTGGAGACCTGCCACATTACTGAAGCAAACGCCTGATCAGAGCAAAGCATGTCAGCAAGCTGTCTTGCAGCTCTTAGACGGAATCCTTCAATTATGAATTAGGACAAAAGGGACAGTGGATATCAACATTCAAATCGGTTCAACTTGATTTGAACTCCCACATAATGAAGGCTCTTAGAAGGACCTCGGGCCATAGTGAAATAACACCTCTGCATTTGGTTGGCTTTCCAGACTCTGTAATGCTTCGATCAGACTTCCGCTGTTCAAAAACTAACCTTCTGTGAGGAGAGTTCAAGAAGTTCACACAACTGAAATTTCATCTACATGTGACCATTTTTGAGGCAAATAGGTCTTGGCTTCAACAAAATATATATCAACTTGATGGCTATATAGGAAACGTTTACCACAGTCACAGCTACAGTATTTATATTTGATAGGAGTCAAAGTACAAATATGTCAGTCATTATTGAGACCCAGAATAGAGTAAATATGGCATTGATGAAAAAAAGGACTACCTCAGAATCACCATGGGCCCTTGCTTGCAAATCCTCCAGTTCTTTCTGAACCTGCCATACTCTATCTCCCATTTCCGTCTCTCGACTCTGAAAATAGAAGAACAAAGGGTGAATCATTTCCTACTGTAAATGTCTCATCTCAGCATCACAGCTTAGCTATGCTAGTCAAGCTATTACCATGTTTCAGATGTCCCAACTTTAATTTATGTTTGGAGACGGTGAAGAAAGGAAGTCTGGCTTATTTTTCTTGGGATGAGTGTTTAATTATTGCTGTGGTCAGGTTTGAAATGCCAGTCATACAGTAAGAGTTCATGATAAATACAATGTGTGGTAAACTGTAACTGAAGGTAGGTGGAGGCTGTGTACTGATAACGTCTCTTTGAGGAGTGACATGAATCTCTCTTCCTGGAGGGGGAGGAGACTTTTATATATTTTTTATATACATTCTGTAATCTGTATGTGTGTTTTATCAAGTCATCATATTTGATCAAGTCCAGCAACACAGCTATCTACCAGGAAAATTTTTGAGCACTTTGTGCTTCCGTTTGCTGACAAGCTTTATGGATATGCTGATTTGCTTTTCTAGAAGGACTTGGCACCTGCCCAGTGCCACAATGCCAAAACTTGATATTACTGTGCTTGATTGACCAGCCAACTCACCTGAGCTGTACCCTAGACTAGATAATTGATGGGATATTGTATTGTCAAGAGAATGTAGACGAGCTGAAGGTCGCTATCAAAGCAACCTGGGATTCCATAATACCTCAGCAGTGCCACAGGCTGATCACCACCATGCCACACTGAACTGCTGCAGTGATTTGTGTAAAAGGAGCCCGACAAAGTATTCAGTGCATAAATAAGCATACTTGGACATTTTTGTATTATAAAAACTTTTTTGGATTGGCCATAATATTTTGAGATACTGGATTTAAAATGTTCTTGAGCCGTAATCATCAAGAAATAAAAATGGATTGAAATATTTCACTTTAGGTGGAATACATTTAACATCGTTCCAAACAGCGACACACTCTCAACGGGCATGGCTCTCAGAACAGTCATGCCCGAATGGTCACTGCACTGAACCAGAGCTACAGTATAAATTCACAGAATCTCTGCAGGCCGTTCGACCGTTCATGCTCACATTTGACGGGTGTATTGTTAAAGACAAATGGGAGTGGAGTGTCGAGTGTGAAGTAGATATGATGATGAGTGGTTTCAGCAGCACATCCAATGGCCAGCAATCAGTCTGTTACAAACGGGCACTGGGTGCGAACGGCCACACCCTCCAAACGAGCACTACACTAGTCTTCATGAAGTACCTGCAACACTTCTTCATATTTCTTAACTGTTCTGTGCAGATCGTCCTCCTTCTGGGCTATGACTTTCTGAAGCTGACCGGCTTCTTCGCGATGGGAATTCAAGAGCTCTGTCTCCACACACTGGGCCTTCCCTGTGTCGAGGAGGAAGTGGACACAAGCCAGAGTTAGCACATACAGCCTCCAAATGCATATTCCAAACCACTTGGAGCGCAGTATGAATTGACCACAGAGAGGAGGAGGAGGGGGAGAATTCAGACTAATTCAATGATCCTTTGACTTTGATCCACCCTAGTGGGATTATATATAAAAAATTATATTTCCTTTCAATCAGTTTCCATGTATTTGTTGCACGCTATTGTTAAACATAACAGCTCAGTCATTTTCACTTTGATTTCCCTGGAATTTTATTCCCAATGCAGCCGTGGCGTGTAGCTGACATGCCACACAGCTGATTTGTTTTCATCACAACAGGGAACAAATACAACATAACAATGAGTCAGTTTCACTATGCATACTCCATTACTGCAAATGTACATTCGCTGAATGTGCATTGTGTTGCACATCGAAAATAGAGGATCTTCAAACTGCGTTCTGTGAGCTTGTATACCGGTATCTGCTATTTTTTACGTGCAACAATGATTTATAAATCAGACCTTAGTTTTCTCCAAACTCACCAATAGTCTCTTTCACTGATGTTTCCAGCTCCCTCTCTTTCAAAGCCATTTGTGTGTTAAATTCCCTCAGAAGTTGCTTTATCGCAGAGTGCTGCTTCATTTCCATATCTTCCATCTCAAGCCTGTGAGGGGACATGGTAAAGGGGATATAAATACAATAATGTCATTAGATTAAATTAATTATACATGTAATTGTAATTTCATATCTGATAGATAAGTTTCACTTTTGTATGTATGTATTATTTTTATTTAATTGAAAACTTACTTTAGCTTGTTGTCATTCTCCTCAGTTAATTCTTTCTTGATGTATTCCAGGTCCTGCTCGTGCTCCTTTCTCAAAGATCGGATATCTTTCTGCAACCGGGTGAAGTCTTTCTGTAACTTCTGCTTCTCGTTCTTGACATCGGCAAGTTTCCTTCTTAAGGACTCGGGAGAGTCCACCTCTTCTTGCATCATAGAAAGGTTCTCTGTGTCCTTTCCCAGGGAGCTCTTGGTCTGCTCTGCACTACAACGCTCCAATACCAGCCCATCTTCCACTTCTACCGAATTCTGGCCATTCTTGTCCAAGCAAGATATAGCTGCCCGATGTTGATCGAGCAGTGCACTCTTCTCAAGCAGTTCTTCTTTAAGGTGACTAATTTCAGCAAGAAGCTTCTCATTCTGCTCTTCGGCCTGTCTAAGCTTTGTCTTAACTTCTTCCAACATAGAGTGTGTTTCATCCGGTTCTACCTCCTGGCTTGCTACATCTCTTTGTAATGATGACAGCTTATCTTCATAGATGTTTTTCAACTCCTCTAAAGACTTCTCCGTCTTGACTCGTTCATCACTCGTAATCAGTTCAAGTTGTTTCTCCTGCTCATCTTTAAGCTTGGCAATTGATGCTTCAAGGGTTAGTCCTTTCTCCTTTAACATTTGTATGTGTTGTTCATTTGAGACTTCATTCTTCCTCGTTTCCTCCAAACTGGCCTGAAGTGCTTTGATGGTCTGATCTTTTTCTTCAACCTGGGAAGCCAGTTGCTTTTTAATATGACTGATCTTCTGCTCCGCTTTCTTCTTGAGTTCTGATACTTTCTGGACGCTCTCCGTAGCCAGTCTCACTTCGGTTGCCTTCAGACTCTCCTCCTTGCTCTCAAGAATCTCATTTCTAATCTTTTCAAATTCTTCTTTCTGACTTTCAAGATCTAGTTTACAGGCGTGGTTCTCTTTCAGCAGGGACTGCAGTTTTTCCTCAATCTCCTTCGCTAGAGGGTCATTCTGGGAAGACTGGTCCTGGGTCTGTTGCAGCTGTTCCGTGAACTCCCTCTTTTCACTCTCCCTGATACTGTGCTGCTGCTTCAGGTCAGTGGCGAGCTGTTCACACTCCTTTGTCTTCAGGGCCAACAGCCCCTGAAGCTCACACACTCTACCGTTGCAGCTTTCAACCTCTAAGGTAAGTGCACTCACCTTCTGCTCCTTTTCGCTCAAGGCTTGGTCCATTTCAGACTTGCTGATGGACTGATTGTCGAGAATGGTAGACCGTTTCTCTTGTTCGAGCCTCCCAATGGTCTCTTCCATTTGAGTGATAATCTGCTGTTTCTCTTCCTGATACTGTTGGTTCAACAGAGTTATGGCTTCATCCTTCTCTCTTAGATTATTTACTAGCTGGTTTTTCAAATCGCTAATGATACTTTCCAAGTCACTGATATGCAACGTGTGGCTTTTCACGCTCTCTGAGATACTTCTGTTTTCTTCATTAAGCTGCTCAATGCTAAGGATTTTCTCAGAGATGGACTGAGAGTGATTCTCAGCCTCCTTTATCAGACTGTCCCTTTCTGTCATTAAGGCTTCAACATGCTCTTTGTGAGCATTAAGTTCAGCAGTTATCTGCTCTAGTGAACTGCATAGATTCTTATTTTCTTCTGTCTGCTGACGGAGATTCTCCTCCAAAGTGCAAATTCGGTCTACTTTAGTGATGATAATGTTTTTAAGATGTCCCATCTTTTTCTGGTTACATAACACTCTGTCTCTCAGATTACGCACCCTTCCCTCAACTTTCTCACTGAGTTCATTTGCCTTAGCCTGAAACTCCCTACTGTGATTCTCCATTTGGTTACTGATTACAACAAATTGCTCCTGAGCACTCTCCTCAAGTTTCCGCTGCAGGTCCTCAACCTCCTTACATCTGGAAGCCTCTAAAGTCTTAACTTGCTTCTCAGTTTCCTCACACTTAACTGACCAAGCCTTAAGTCGTTCTCTGTTCTCTTCTTCTGTCCTGCTCAGCTCATCTTGGAGAGTGTTTCTCTCATTCAGAGCCTGGTTCAGGTTCCTCTCAACTGACTCCATTTGCTGCTTCAGTAAAACTTCACACTGAGACAAACTTTCAAGCTTAAATGCAGCTTCCTTTAGCTCCGCTTGTAGTTTCTGTACAGTAGTCTCTCGAATTACCAGCTCCTCCTTCAAGTCGTTTATCGCACGCAATACCTTCTCCTTCTCCTTTCTGCTCCTGCTAAGCTGCTGAGAGACTTCGTCCAGTTCCTGGGCTTTCTCCTGCAGAGTGTTTGCATGTTTCTCCACCATGTCCTCCTGTTGTCCCAACTTCTTCTGCCAACGTTGCTCCAGCTTCTCAAGCTCCTGCTTCTGGATATGCCGCAGTTTCTCCAGTTCCTCCTTATGGTTGTCCTGCAGCTCCGACATGGCACTGCTGAGACCCTTAGAGCTTGTCTGAGCCATCGCTACAATCTTCTCTTGAACCTGTTGCTCTTTTTGCTGCAGCTCCGTCTCCTTCTTTGCAAGCTCCATCCTTGCAGACTCTTCGCTCTCCTGAAGCTTCCTCTTGAACTTCTCCTGCATTTCTTTGGCCTTCTGCTTCCACTTGTCCATCTTTGCATCCTGTGCTTTCAACTTTGCCTCCATGTCTTTTATGGTGCTCTCCTGGGCAGCTTTTTGATCGTCGACCCATTTCCGTAGCTGCTTCTCTTCTTCTTGCTTACTGTTCAGTTCTCCAGTGTGTGATCTTTCTTTCTCAGCAAGTTCCTTCTGCGTCTGATGCAGCTGCTGCTCTATTTCTTGAAGATCCTTCAACCTTTGTAGAAGCGACTCCTCTTTATGCTTGTATTCCGTCTTTGTAACCTCCAGCTGCTGCTCCATATCTTTCAAGTCATTCCTGCACTTGGCCAGATCCTCTGTGACATCATGCAACTGAGCATTTGCATTCTCAAAGGTCTTCTTCTCAGACTGGGCTTGAGATAAACTCTCACGCAGCTCCTCAACCTCCTTAACCTTGACTGATAGGTCTTGCAGAACAGCCTTGGATTTCTCATGAATAGCATTTTCCTTGAGTTTGTGCTCAGCAAGCTGCTTTTCCTTCTCCTGGAGAACAATCTTGAATGCATTGATTTCAGTGTTGAGTTCCTCCTTCACAGCTTTCTCCAGTCCTCCCAGGGAATGCTCATGCATCTGATGGATATTCTCGACCTCCATCTTGTGCTTCTCCTCCAGAAGCTGCTTACTGCTCAACACCTCGGCCAGTTCCACAGAAAGTGCCTCCAACTCGGTCTGCTTTATGTCCAGTTTCTCCAAGATTTTCTGGTTCATGTCTTCAACATGGGCCTGGAACCCTAGCTCTCTCTCTTTCAGGATGGCCTCCACCTCTGCTCTGTGTGTGTCTCTGAGGTCATCCAGAGCAGTAAGGTGCTGCTGGGTTAAGGCATCCAGTTGCTGCTGGCGAGCTTCCTCTAATGCAGATGTCTGCTCCTTGTGCTTGGACTTCAGCTCCTCCAACTGACAGGAGGATTCCTGGGACAGAGCGGTTCCGTCTTGGGAGCCCGTTTGCAGAGAGCTCTCAAGCTCTAGTATTCTCTGCAATCAGACATTGGGGTTATTGCAATAACATGTAAAAATCCTTCTAGTTACAAAGCACGAAAAAGAGAAGTTTGTTATAAAATTATAGGGCATAACAGTGGGCGTGGTTTTCTGGTTCCACTGAAAAATCGGCCATAATTTTTTCCCCATAGAGATTTACAAAAATTAATTATTTTAAGCCTAGTATAAAGCCATCCAGCATCCTGGTGAATCATGACCATAAAACCTTTGATTCTGTGAAAAAGGAATAAAAGAAATAAAACCGCTAAACAAAGGGTATTTAAATGTAGTAGATCATATAATTAAATATTCAATATTACTTTTCACAGAATCAAAGGTTTTATGGTCATGAATCACCAGGATCCTGGATAGCTTGATTCTAGGCTTAAAATAATCAATATTTGAATTAATCTCTATGGGAAAAATGAATGCCCGATCTTTCAGTGGAACCCGAAAATCACACCCACTGCCATGCCCTATATTGTAAAATTCCAAGACTCACAGTTCTTGTGAGTTCCAGCTCTAAGCGCATGGCCTTCATCTTGTCCTCGGCCTCTGCCTCCAGAGCGGCCTTCTGCAGTTCGGCGGCCTCTAGAGCCAGAGCAGTCTGTTGTTCTCGCTCCTTCTCCGTCTGAGAAAACTGCTCTTTGCATTGCGCCTAAACCAAATTGAATCAAACAGCAGCTTGTCAAATTGATGTTGTCATTTGAGGAAATATACTGTATTATACACTATAAGTGCACTGAAATTCTATTTTTATTTACTTCTAAACGTTTGACGATTCAGAACTCAGAAGTTGGTTTGAGTGCAGTTTTAGCCCATTACATTACAGTATGTACCGGTAAATGCAATTTAACAACCCTCAATACCCACCATGGCTTGTTTGATTCTGGCATTTATCTCCTCTTCCTTCTCAGCCAGAGTTTCATTGTGTAATCTTTCCATTCGTGCCTCCGTCTCCTCTGATGATTTCTACATCAAAATACATACAGAATGTGAAGTACATTAGAACCATAGAAATAAAAAGCGTAAAATACTATTGCTAATAAATCCATGAATCCATTTAGCTTGAGAACTATCTCAAGCTAAATGAGGATAAGACAGAAGTTCTCATAATCGGTTCTAGTGAGCAGAAAGAATCAATAATAAGCAGACTTGGCAACCTGACTGTAGAAAGTAACAGTTCAGTAAAGAACCTGGGGTTCATTATTGATTCTTAATTTAATTTTAATTCACACATTAATCATGTTAGCAAGATTGCCTTTTTTCACCTTAGAAATATTGCATGAATCAGAGCTTATTTGTCTTTGGACGATGCAAAAACGCTAATCCACGCCTTTGTTTTTTCTCGGCTTGATTACTGCAATAAACTTTTTTCTGGACTGCCTAAGAAAACAACTGACAGATTACAACTTGTCCAAAATGCAGCAGCCAGAGTTTTAACTAGAACCAAGATGAGAGAAAGAGAAAGAGAAGGCGTCCTTGGGTTTCTTGAAAGGCGCTATATAAATAAAGTTATTATTATTATTATTAGAACATATTACTCCAGTTTTGGCTTTACTGCACTGGCTTCCGGTTGTTTTTAGGATTGATTTTAAAATAATTTTACTTGTGTATAAAGCTCTCAATGGTCTCGCACCTTCCTACCTACATGACTGCCTGCCTAAATATGTCCCAAACCGCCCCCTATGGTCTTCCACTGCTGGCCTGCTTGCTTTGCCTAAAAAGATGGCAACTAAAAAATACGGGGAAGCAGCTTTTTGCTTCTACGGGCCGACGGCATGGAACAAACTCCCACTGTACCTTCAACAGGCAGCCTCTGTAGACATTTTTAAAGCACAGCTCAAGACCCACTTCTACACCCTTGCTTTTAATTGATCTTTTATTTTTTGTTATTCATGTCCTCACTGTATTGCATTACTGCTTGTTTTTTAATGTTTATGCCTTGCTTTTCTTTTTTTCTCCATTGCTCTGTAAAGCACTTTGAGCTGCATTTCATGTCATGAAAGGTGCTATACAAATAAAGTTTTATTGTCTCCACCAGGCCGAAGGCATGTGGGGAGAGTATGTTTTGCACTCCGTCCGTCCGCGTGTCCGTCCGTGTGTCCGTGAACAGCTAATCTCGGCCACCGTTAACCCGGTCGATGCCATATTTTGCACACACACTCCCTGGATGCCAACCATGAACCTCTGCCCCAAACTTTCCAGAACGGCCTGTTATAGCGCCACCAGGAGGCCGCTTTGTGCAAAACAAGTTTTTGCACAGTACACCTACAGATTTTGTCCAAACATCACGCAAATTGGTACACAGTCTCTCTAGAGCCATTCAACGAAACGGGTCTTTCAGATTTATCAGACTCCATCCTGATTGGTTAAGATTGGCTTCCAAAGTTCACAGGAGTGCTCAGTTTCAAACAAAATGCTGCAAATCATGAACACATCGCGTGATTTCCGTGAAATTGTGCACCCACATTCCCACTAGGCCGAGGACGAAATGCCACATGAACAATTTCAACTCAGCCTCAAGGTGGCGCTATAACTGGCCGAAAAGTGTTTTTACCTCTAACTGCACGGATCTGTGGATAACCTGGTGGAGACCTGTGCCCGGAAGGGCACTTTTTCTAGTTATTATTATTATCTACTGATTCTGCCGACTATTAATGTTATAGCATTGTGGCTATTTTTTTAAATAGGCCTTAACCCATTAACCCATTCTGACTCGGTGGCGCGATATGAGCTTGTAGATCTGCTATTTTTCAATAGCTAAAGCATAACATGATGCTAACACCAAAATGGGTGCCCGTTCAGAATGGGTTAAAACTGGGAAAGCATCCGTGTCATTTTAGATTTGAGCTAAAAAGCACTAATTTATACTTTGGCTATTGAAAAAAATAATCTGAAAATTTGTGTAATGTTTTAGAATCTCAGGTCTTAATGGGTTAAGTGGTTTAATTTTTTTATTTTCTTTCGATGCATTTGTGAACAATAGCCAATGGCCAATCAAATGATTCACTGCAGCTCAACAGTCAGTGTGAGTGGAGGTCAGGAGATGTCTATGAACTCTGCGTTTAAAGGCTTGATTGATTGATTGATTGATTGATTGATTGATTGATTGATTTGTGATGGAGTCCACTGCACTACATGCTCTAGTAGGTTATTCCACACCTGGACAGCAGTGTGGAGAAAAGTTCTGTCCAATGTGCGTGTTTTGGAGCCTGGGGGGTCGAGAGCATGTTCTGGTGTGGCTGTGCATCGGCCGGTGTTTCCCCGTCTAAGGCTGTCGATGGAAAGTGTTGTACTGGCAGTGTCCTGTTATGGGTGTATAACCAGAGTGCATGGTGCTGAATTTCTCTCACGGAAGCTTTCTATGATCACTAGTACCATTATACACATGAACGTTCCCTCACGGAAGCTTTCTATGATCACTAGTACCATTATACACATGAACGTTCCCTGATATCCAACTGATGTTGGTAACTGGCATTATAAATATTTAATACAAATATCAATAATTATGAAACTCCAAGGGTAATGTTTTCATTCAGTCAGTGTAACCTTTTTGTGTACAGTATAATGAATGTCACTGCTCAATAGGGAAGGATATGTCCAAGCAATACGTGACAATCGTACTTTACTACTGTAGTAAAGTAAACAGTAGTAAAGTAACATGGAAAAGAACATGGAAAGACTCAGACTTTTGTTTCAGACCAGAGTTCAGGACGTGGGGATGGAGAGTGTGTAGTCTAATAATTCTGATTCCGGGCTAATAGTGTCCATGCATTTGGAGGTCCTTGACATAAAAAGGTTTGAGAACCACCGATGTAAAATTCAGCTCCTGACCTTCATGAGCGTAGCAACCTCTTGTTTGACTCGCAGGACTTCCTGCTGCTCCCTCTTCACCTGTTTCACCTGCTCGTCCAGCTGAACCTGCAGCTGCTTACGGGCCTCCTCTGCCCTCTGGGCCACCCCCAGGGCCCGCTCAAGCTCCTCAAAGGCTACAGTTTGATGAGAAACTTGGCGTTACCCTCCCACGAATGCCATTTCGACACACATTTATTTAATGGAAGCAGCGGATGGATGGTGCCGCTTACCTGATTTCTCAGACTTTTCTTTCTGCTCTTGTAGCTCTTCCCTCTGGGCCGTCGCCTGCTTCATTCTGGAGCGGAGCTGAGCGACCTCCTCCTCTTTCATTTCCAGAGTCTCATGCATCTGCCTCTTTGTCTCTGCGATGACCATGCCCTAAAAGAACGACAACCCGTGGCAGAAACAAATGTATTTTTAAGTGGTGCAACCACTTCTACATCCAGCATGCAATATCCATGTACCTGTGGACCTGTTTGTTTGTGATGTGTGTACCTGTGTGAGCACGAGTGGTGTGCGCATGCGTGAAATTGGAACGAGAGAAGTATGTGACATGTCTGCCACCTGCTGGACGCAAACGATACAGAGAAGAAATTGGAACGATACAGAGAAGAAATTGGAACGATACAAATTGGAACGATACAGAGAACCAATAGACGGGAGTTGCACCACTTGGTTCACACTGGTGTGATTTGTTTTTAACGGAATGGGACATATAACTATTCGGGGGAAAAAATGATATTGCTGTCTGTCACCATCATTACGTTTGAATTGCATTCAATGAGTCTACTTCCATTCATTCAATAAGTCTACTTCCATGGACACAGCTATAGGAGACACAGGATAATCTCTTTTCTCGAGGCTGCTGGAATCCAAAGTCCACCGGCCCTTTATTTTGTTCTATTTCTCCAGACAAACTGGGCTCTAGTTAGAAGACAGTGCCACGTCCAAAGACTGGTTATCTGGCGGACCAAGTGTCACGATTCAGTCCATTTTTATAAACGCACCACATTGTCCAGCGCCGGTACTCGTCCGGTGGTCATTTCCCCACGCTTTCTCCACTGACTTTCGTGTCTGAAGGCCTTTCGAAGGTGAAACCTTTCCATGTCCTCAATCTTCAAAAGCACGTTTCCCAGTAGGCCTACTGCCGGTAAGGCATATACGCACGCACTGCGAGCTTGTAGATCAGCTATTTTCAGGGCATGACCCTGCCCTCTTTATCTACTGGAGATACTGCGCCGTACGACATGGATTTCTACACACAGGACACACATTCTTTCAAGGTAAAATGTTCAAGTTCAGGAGAGAGTTCGGAAAAAGGCAATTCTCCTAAATGCTGTGAAGGGGGGGGGGGGAATTTGCATAATAGTGTTTTTTTTTACCATAGTAAATGCTGCGTTCATGGTATGGAGAGAGCTTTTTGAGTGGTGCAACCACTCCAAGGAACAGCAATGTCCGTGTCCGCCTATCTATGTGACGTTAACCCACCCATGCACCTATGTGACTGTGAGCACGAGTATGACTATTAGTACCAGTAGGGGCGCTGTTGTGCCAGAAACAGAGAGAGAGAGACAGTGCAGCACTGTTGCCTGCTAATGAGAGAGAGAGAGAGAGAGAGAGAGAGAGAGAGAGAGAGAGAGAGGGGAGAGGGGAGTTGCACCACTCAGTTCACACGGGTGTGATTTTTTTTAACCTACAAGGGGGCGAACTAATTCAGAAACACAGAAAATGAACTCATGATGAGCGATGTCTGTGTACTTCACACTTCTAAGTCAAACTCTATGCCTGTAATTGCATCAGACAGTTCTTGGAGCTCTCCACATTCCTCAAATTGATCTCATGAGTGTCTGCCTGGATCCTGCAGAGCTGCGGGTCAAAGTTTAAGAGCAACAACCTGGGACTGCAAGCTTTGCGACCTCCTTACACAGTCTATAGTTCAGAGACAAGATGTTCTGTAGGACGCTCAATCAGGATGTGCCTCCCCCAAAAAGACACCCCGCCTCACTCACCTTGTCTTGTTCCAGCTGTTCAATGAGGTTCTTGGCATCGCGTAACTGAGTGATCAGCTTAGTCTTCTCTGTCGTGTGCAATTCCTATGTAAAATGGAAACATAAAAGTTCAGTTAATCAGTAATCACGCAGCACTCTTGTTTACAAAGGGGCATTCAATTGCAAGAATTGATCCATTGTTGTGTGTTCTATAAATCAGTGGCATCCGTTCCGTGGGCCATGTCCCATAGCTTTAACGACCAGCTAGAAAGTGTCTGCATATGCTGTACCACCCACAAGGCTTAGCCCACAAAGAGGCCATGCAGAACGTCTACGCAGCCCCAGCTAAACCAACATGGTAACCCAAATTACAGCCCAGGTTAGCAGCGGTGGCCTGTAGTAGCTGTGTCTCCGTGACACTGCCCTTTAACCGGTGGTTATCAAGAAACCAAACATAAGGCTGACATCTCTTCCCGGTCGTTTGATCTACGAGTGTCCATAATGAAAACTGAAACCACTGATTTAAAGTACAAAAAGACAGTAAAATGGCAAAAACAAAAAGAGAAAAAAACAGAAAGATTTATAATCTGTAAACTTCCTATTGCTCCACACAGGCATTCACATGATTGATTTGACAACAACGCTGCTAAACAAAAAACACTAACACACAAATCAAGACCCCCAAAAACATGGGGTCCTATGAACCAGACCGCACTTAATACATTCCAAAATCCCTGAGGTGAAAGTCTGGAATTGTAGACAGCTGGTCTGTTTTATGGGGTATTTGTTTGAGGCAGGGGATGAACAGAGCACCAGGATGCCTCTACGCTGCTTAGAAGGGCTAGGCGCCTGTTAACCTCTGCTCTTCCTTAAACAGGAAAGGCTCTGTTCCCAAACAGTGCCTAGGCGCAACACACAAGAAGCATGACAATTGTGAGCACAGACGCAAATCTGCTGTCTATCAACACCGTAGGTTTTTACCGACTGCATAAAATCAGTTAGCAGTTGCTGCAAAAAAAGTCACAGTAAAGATGGTCGAAACCATCTGTGCCGTCATACCACCAAAGCACAATGTTTTGAAATCAAAGCTAAATAATTGTCGCAGCTATGTCAAGTTGACATCATTGACCCCTTTCCGAGTGGAGCTCGGCCAGAGTATCTGGGGGCTCGGACAGAGAACCACAGCATTCCACCGTCTGTGTCACTGAGATAATGGAGTCACATTATCAATGGACCATGAAGGCTCGGCCAGATGATTTAGAACCCAACATCACTAGCCTAAACACACTGCTCACTGATTCGCAGCATCGCGGCCCAGCCCCATTTTAATCAAACCTCTTCATAATTATAGCTCACCGCCACATCAATTTCTAGTTAACTGGCTGTCTCCCGAGAATTCCTTTGATATTTTAGATTTTTTTTTGTTGCTGGGTTCAAGTTGTACTTCTGAAAATATCTCATGGGTGATGACGGTAATGAGTATAATGACACATTATATATAGAGATCGAGATGATAGTTTGATGACTGATGACTCCCATATGGTAGAAAGCGATCGTGGAGTCCTGTGTAAACAATTTTAACAGCCAGCGCTGCTGTTGTGCAATGCGGTGGCGTGGTTGTGATAAGCATCGGGCAGCGAGGCGAGGAGGTATAAACCTTGGTCTTCTCCAGCTCCTGTAGTCTCTCCTGCAACTGCTCCTGCAGGGTGTCGTTCTCGCTGGCCAGCTGGCCGCTGCGCTCCTTGTGCGTGCGCAGCAGCTCCTTGCACTTCTGCAGGAGATTCTCCTGCCTCTTCACTCGCTTCTGCAGAGTCTCCACCAGCTTGGCCGGGTCGCCGCTGCCCTCTTCTGCTCAACGGACGAAATGACATATGGGTTACCGAAAACACACATTGGTTGGGGGGAAAAAAAGAGTATTCATATTCTTCACTTAAAATCTGTGGTTTTCAACCATTTTGATACCAGGGCCCACTATTTATTCAGCATTTTAGCCATGGACCACCATTTGATGAGGTTTAGTCTCTCTCTCTCATATCCACAATTCCATGCTGTATTTAGGAGAGATAAGAGGCAAACATTGATAAAAATAACAATTCTTCTACATTTTCTAATTGTGTAGACTCTTGAAAATTAAGTAATTCAGATGTTTAAGAATAATTTAACCGTTGGGAGCGTAAAATTAAACCATCATTTTACACTCTCAAGAGTTAAAGATATAAGGGTCCATTTGGTTACCAACTCTCCATGATTTAGCTGGGGACCACCTGGAATCCCCTCAAGGACTCGGACCACTGGTTGACCACTGACTTAAGTAAAAGCATTAATACTGCAATGTAGAAATACAAAGTAGAAGTCCGAAATGAAATAAAACAATTACTTAAAAGTGCGATACGTAAAAGTTACAAAAGTATTGGTGTAAAAATGTACTTAAAAGTACGGAAAGTAGAAAGTGCTCATTGTGCAGAACGTATCATTTTAAGTTTTCAAATGTATAAAAATATTTTGAATATAGCAGATCTACAAGCTCACAATGCAACGCATTGCAAACTTCTAGAATGACCAAAATTATGTATATAGTTCTGAAGTGGTTAATGTATGTCTTATAATAATAATCAAAACCTGCAAAGTGAACTAGTAACTAAAGTTGTCAAATAATTGTAGTGGAGTAAAAGTAGAATATTTGCTTCTGAGATGTAGTAGAGTACAAGTACTGTAAATTGAAAGTACTCAAGTAAAGTAAAAAATACCTCAAAACTGTACTTAAGTACAGTACTTAAGTAAAAGTACTTGGTTACTTTCCACCACTGACCAAAACAAAGAACTAAAAGATCCAGGGGGTCTTTTTACATATTTTTTCATTAAATAACCACTTAAACCCTGCACGTACATATAATGCCTGATTTGCACATTTATATGTAATTTATATAAAGATTACAGGGGTGGGCGATATATAATGGCGAGGCGATACAATGTCTACACGATATGCCTTGTCAAGAGATATCGTATATATCATGATACAGTTCTATGATTTGCAGTTCTATACCTTAATTTATACTTCTGTAGTAGTATTTTGGTCTAAATGGTCTTTTACTATTTATTTTCTTTTAGTTTCCGTTACCTTGCAGGTAGTCTCGTGTTGACAGTGACAATATACAGCATACTATCACATTGCATAGTGTCATTATAATAAACATGAATGCATGCATACCCTCAGATAATGCAGCCTCTGCCCCTGGCTCCTTTGAGGGACTCTGAGGGACCGACGCTGAATCCACGCCATCTTCAGACGGAGACGCCTCCCCCTCCAGTGGGACGACACCCTTGACTCGCTTCTTTAACAAAGCAACCTGGCAGAAGATAAACACAGTCAATGTTAAGTCTAATTTATACTAGTTTCCACTCGATAATACATGAGTTGCATTTTTCACTTGCGTGATCATCACGCAAGTGAAAAATGCAACTCATTTGTCATCGTCATATTATGACAATGACAAAGTACAAATTATCTATTAGTCTCTTCTACCATCAAGTCAGGTGAATGCATGACACAATTCCAGACAGTTTAATTAATCTAATTTGTTAATACCGGTACTCACTTTCTAGAGACGCACATACCCCTCCCTACCTACCTGAGTGTGGAGGACTGTGATCATTTGATCTTTCTCCTCCAGGGTGGCATCAAACTCTTCTTGTAAATGTTTCTTGCCCTTTTGATCCATTTGCAGTTCCTGCAGACCATCAAAACCATTCAAATGTCAAACCTTTGACACTAACATTTTAATGTTAAAATGTAACCTGAACCTGGAATTAAAGAAATGTTCATTGTTCCAGATAAAGGGTTTTTCAGCTCTGTTGACACTCTTTGGGCTTTAATGTAATCTCAAAGTCGCAAGTTTAGGAGTGCTTCTCTGCAGTGATTCTAGCTTCCAGAAAGCTTTTAAACCAAAATGGCAAAGTGGCTGCACTCATTCCGACTAAAATTAGCCTGTGCCTGCTTCAATGGCCAGAAGGAGAAACACAAGGTCGACATATTGACCCAGTGAAACAACAATTATCAAACTGTGTTGCCTACCTCTCTCAGCTCCCCGATCCTGCGGAGAGATTTATCTTGGCTCTGACTAAGGATGACCTGTAAGCGTAGTTTGTGAAGAATAAATGAGAACATTTACATCATATTGGTTGATGATAATAATATATTTCTAACCTGAATAACATGCACACCAACTTTGACACTGTAATTTACGTGTTTCTCAAATGGGAGTACGTGGAGGTACTACAGGGGGGAGGTATGTGAAAGAGTGGATTTTTTTTACTGCTATGTTTAATGAAAAAACATTGATAAACTTTTTGTTCACCATTAAAATCAAACCCTTGGCTAGCACAACTGTTGAATCAATCCTTATTATCAAATATGCGTTTTATTTATTTTTTAAATCATTTTATAATTCATTCAGAACATAAAATTCTAGCTTGGGGTTTCTCTTGCAGGGGGTGAAGGGATTTAGAAATCAGAGGAAGGTGGTACTGAACTGAAGCTGGAGATAAAACTTTGACTTAAGAAAAGAGGCCGCACAGCTCGTAGTCACGATGCTAGAAACCTTATTAAACCAACGTTTCAGCAAGCAGGTTGCCTTCTTCAGGGTCAAGCGCAAATAGTTTGAAAACCACTTGATTTAAAGCTTGTGATGTTTCAATGTCACACATGCACTAAAAAAACCACTTACCTGGGTTTTCTCTTTATCTCGTTGCACTGTTCGGTATGCCGTAACCAGCTGCATGAAAACAAAAAACGGAGTGAGTGGAATGGATGGAAGACAAGATTATAAATCAGCTCTCTTCATCTCCAGGGGTGAAAGGTGGATGTCGGGGCAGTGGTTATCTTATGTTGCTAGTTCTCAACATGGGGTCCAGGGACCCCCAGGGGTCCTTGGGGGCGTTACAGGGGGTCTCCAACTCTCCACTATGACTGATAGTTTGGAGGAACCAGATGTACCCTTACAGGTCTCTAAGTGTACAAATGTTTCTCTTCTCTCTCTGAATTAAAGGAGCCACAGACAAATTCACCATCAAATCTACTGTATAAGATAAGGGAACAATCATGTATTTTGCAACAGTGTGCAACATCTGCAACACAATGGTTGCCTCATCATTTGTTTCAATAATAATCACACCTGTGTGAACTGTGAAGTCATCGTACATCATCATCTCATTTCGGGCCAATCACAATTTATCACTTTTTATTCTCAATACGTACTTTGCTCAGCCATCACCTCAATTCCATGATCAGCCAAACAAATCATCACTATGATTCACACAAACACACAAAGCTGGTCATAGGAGGGGCTAGCGCCCCTCAATTATTTTTCTATATAAGTATATATCCTTTCAATTAACACTGACGATTTTACAGTCTACTGTCGAATGGGTTCCCAGAGATACAAATTGTATCAAGTGGGGGTCTGTGGCGTGCCCCTAATGTGTATCAAACTGGGGGCCGTTGAAATGAAAAAGGTTGAGAATGACTAGGTCTACGTGGGCCTCACCTCAGAGTACTTCCCTCTGTAGTTCGCCAGGCTCCTCTCCACGCGGTGCATGCGATGCATCAGCTGCTCTTTGGACATGGCCTCTGCGCTTCCCGGCGATTCCTCTGCCTCGCTCTCGATGTCCGAAGGGGGATCGTACGACGGGGCCTCGCCGTCCGCCAACGGGGTGAGCGAGTCGCGGGACAAACTGCGGACGAGGCTCTCCTTAGACGGGGAGCGGAAGAGACTTTCTGCCCGGCTCGCTCCGCCACGAAGGAGAGACTCCACCGATGGCACCTTCAGCTGCATCTTCTGTGCAAACGACGGGGGCTCCTCTCGCTAAGGATCATTAATTGACAAAAATAAATGTAAAATCTATCAAAACATTTCGACAGTTCAATACAGCAGCAACCATGTTTAAACATTAATTTCAGTGACAGCTTTATTGAAGAGAGTGGGAGAGTGTTGTTCAACTTGCCTGGGGAGTTTTTCCACAGTATGAGGGATTGCCAAGAAATTGTGACATTTTCGCGCGAGATCTCATAAATTAAAGCTACCTCTTGAACCTTAAATGTTTATTTATTAGTTATATCCTTACACCCAACCAAAATGTCACATCAAGGAATAAGCAAACTGTTAAGGAAGTGTTTACTCCAAGCAAACTGTTCAATCAAATTATCATGGAAGATTATTCAGAGACATTGGCTGGGTCAATGACCCAGGGAAGTGTTTTGCTATGGCGAAGATAACTTGCATTCTGAAAAGGAAAAGTGGAATTTTTCATAGGGTTTGGCGAGTTAGGAATGATAATGAGTCTGACAGGTCGTTATAAAGTGATGAATCTATGAAGATCTATTGTCGGGGAACTGCACATGATGACTGATGGTGGCTTCAGAATCCTATCAGTTGTCATTTTAAAGTAACCTACCTCTCAATCTGATGTGTCTATATACACTTTATTGGATTTTATTTTCCATCTGTTCTCATCTTTTCCTTGTGTATGTATGTTTTTAATGCTCTGTTTTCTACTGTTTGCTTCTTTTGTTTCAAATATGCAGGGGCTGCGGATGAGAATTAGCATTTTTGCTAAATGCGGTGTATTTATATTGCATTTATGAAATGTCAATTAATATGCATTGTCCCGTCTAAATAAACAAATAAAGTGAATGTTACAATACTAGAAACAATCTGTTATGGTTTCTCCGGGCTGTGACACACACACACACACACACACACGTAACTATGAAGAAAATAAAAACTTGCCTGGGGAGAAACAAGTCCATCTCCATTGATGCTGACTCTTGGAGACCTGGGTACTCCTTTAGAGTCATTCTGTAGAATGACAAGACAATAATGAGAACTCTGCTCCAAGGAGAGACTGCGAGCCAGTTAGTCATCCACACCCATTGAGTCACTCCCTGATTACTCTGCAGGGAGCAATATTAGTATTGCTGGGAGCAATTCAGGGGCAATGGGTACCCTCATGCAACTTGGAAAAAACACAGGGGTTAAAATACACAAACGAAGGCATCTCTACAGTACATTAAACAAAAAAGGGGGTTAAAAACACTATTCGATTGAATAGTCATGAGGTCAGAACAAAATAGTCAAACTCAATTAAAGGAGCCGATGCTTGAAGTAAATGTGCTTAGTTGGTGGTAGTGTACACAGCAGAACTGCAAGAGCACAGAGACATAACAGAAGTGTGTGAAAATATTAGGCAGCGTAGTTGGTTGAGCCGAGTTGTTACAAGCAGGGTTAGAGTTTGCAGATTAATTTCCTCCCTTGTCCAACTCCAAACTATTTTTCCCTAGGTGATTCTAATAAAAACATTATACGCAAATCCTATTTTTCTATCGCTTACAATGGAAGTTAAAGGCTCTGTTAAGATTCCTATTGGAGGCAGAGGCAAACCGCTTGCCATGGCCTCTTAAGCACTCCCAGAACTTTATGTGAATGGATACATTGAATGGCGTACATTAAAAGAAGGCTAATTTAAAATCATTACAGACAGCATCTACTTCACACAGGATTCACCCTTGTTGTTAGATCGTTTCCCCTCCAAGACATCTTTTGGTAAATACGATGTGGCCATTAACCCACTAATGAGCTGGTCATGCTTTGTTTGGCTTGGTCTGCAGTCAAATTAAAGTGCCTGAGTGAAAATGAACTGCCCATTAGTGATCTAATTCTAAACCAAGGCCTTCTCTTTACAACAAAACTACATCAATGAATTAAGGCTTAACAGCATGACATTGGTAAGTCATCTCAAGACATGGCTCAACAGGGTTTTTAAGCAGCCTCATGGGCAGTTACTGGATGTGATTTATACCATTGTTTCTCAACCAGTGCTCCTCAACTAGTGGTCCATGGTATAAATACGGGCGGTCCATTCGAAAATATTTTAAAGTTAAAAATGTAAAAGAAAGAAATATATATAACGTACCTTTGTTAGAAAATTGACAACACATCTTAACATTTCCCATGCTGAGGATAACACAATGAAGCAGAGAAATTAGGCTAATGTCTTTGAGCTACAATGCCAGTGTGATGAAATTAAACCTCATTACACTACACTCCTCCAGGGCAGGATTTGATCAGCTGTGGCAATGATGACATTGTGACAACATGGTGCTGAAACATGACAGAGAGAGAGACCGTGGCTAATTTGGGAGACATAAGGGGCTTTTAAGTGAAGATAACGTTCTTGCATCTCAATATGCAAATTATCCAGACTATTATGCATGGCGTAATGATCATTACAATGTATATATGCACTATAATGCAAGAAGGAGGATATAACTTGGAAAACATGCCTTTCCTTGAAAGATGATTGACTGAAGCTCAAGTTGAGAAAGTTCCTCCTCAGACAATGACTTAGATAAGCCCATATTACACATGGCCTTAATGGAGTTCAGTAAACATTGACGACATTTACATGTGGACTCTGACCTTTAGGAAAACACAAACTACTGCTAGTAATAACTTACTTAATAGAGCCCATGACATCACAGGCGTTATAAAGCCCAGCCATTGCATGAAAAGTTGTAGTAGTGCCAAGTACTATTGATGTGAAGTTTGCATAAACAAACATTTATTTTATTTTAATTAGGTTTTACGTTCCCTGAGCCTGCTTTTAGACTCCACCCATGTCACCAGTAAATCTGCCTGGTTTATGATACGAGCTTCATACAGTAAGTGCAGGTGGCTTAGGGCACTGTTTGTTCGCAAATATACGTACAAGAACTCTTTTTTCCCCCACAGCTCAAAGACTGCAACTTGTAAAAACAAACTTCAACAGCTCTCCAAATAAACAATGTATATATTACCATCAGTCAACAAACATAATGAACAGGAGGTTGTTGGGAGTTTTAACCACATTAACCCACTATTCTGGGAATGCCATTATTTATAGGTGAACATTTTCAAAAATGTCCAAAAGAAAAGTGAAAATACCACAAGCTACAAGCTCACAATGCATCACAACGCATTGGCAGCTCAAAGATAGAATACTTTCACAATTTTTTGGAAATAAAACAGTGGCTAAAAAAAGTGGCTTAAGTGGTTAAAAAGGCAAGCAGCTAAAAACCTTAAGGACAAGGGGATGGAGGGGAGGTAATAATCTTTTCCAAGGACAATTAGGGCAACTGAAGGGAGAGTAAATAAACTGGCGTACGGCGGAAGGAAAGCACACAAGCTTTTCTATTCCATAAAAAGACAAACCATCCATCACTCCCGTTAGATGCAAGGTTAGCCTAGAGAGGTGAGATGCCTTCAAGTTACTAGTATCCAAAAACAAACAGGAAGGAAGACAGAGAGCGAGCGAGGGGGAAGGGGGGGTCAAGCAGTCTTCACGTACTACTGAGGCGACAGTCCTCTACCTAGTCCCCAAAGAAAGAGCTGAGATGCGAGGAAGTAACACGGGCAGAAGGAGGAGGAGGAAGAGGTGGAGCTTGTGGGAAAAGGAGGAGTTGAAGGAGGCAGAGCAGGGGGCAGGGGGCAGGTGGGGGGGGCGTGAGAACAGACTCACCACACTGGCTACCTGGGCCGTTTTGGGTCGTTTTGAATGGTCCAGAGCAAAGATAGTATACTCGGACAGAAAAGCAGGCTCTGCTATCATCCCGGCCAGCATCTGACCCCGTCAGTGCAGTATAACGGGACGAGAAGAAGAGTCAGGGAGAGAGGAAGATAGGGGAGACAGAGAGCAATGAGAAAGAAAAAAAAAAACACAACACTGTGAGTGTGAAAACGGCGCTGAGGTGGGGCTGTCGTCATGCCAGGCCTTCCGTAATTCACTACAGAGAGCCTGGCCTGACGAGGATGAACAAGAGACACATAAGGAGAGAGAGACAGAGAGAGAGAGAGAGAGAGAGAGAGAGAGAGAGAGAGAGAGAGACAGAGAGAGAGAGAGAGAGAGAGAGAGAGAGCATGTGAAAGGGAATGAAGGAAAGGGGGGGTGAAACATCCAGTCAACATCGATCAATGTTATGAATAACAATTTGACATCTCTGTATACAGTCCCGTGTCACAGCAAAATGGCTAGGTTTTGTTTCTGTGTGGACTACACTGCATTCAAGATGTCCGCACACTGAACGAGAACAATAATTGTCAAGAAGGCCGTGTCAGCGATGTCAAAAGGTTAAGAGCAGGAGGATGAAAATCAAAAAAAGGTGCAGTGATGATACGAGCGTCTACGTGAGGGTAGAGAAGAGGACGCTTCAGATGGTGACAGAGCCTCTGCACTTCTGATGAGATGAGAGAAAGAAGAATGTTGAGAGTTGACCAAAAAAAAAAGGTTCACCACCGGAGAACAGTGTCCAGATGGAAAGAGCAGCGCTAAAGGGGATAGGTCTACTGCACCAGCCAAAACATCATAACATCCAAATATAATAAAAAAAATACATGTATTGACTAAATTGCATCATCCGACTCCACATGTAGCCATGTTATCAACTTCATTGGTAGTCTGCTACCGTGTAATGAGACCCAGTCCTTTATTAACTTGTCCATATAGAGATCAGAGTTGGGGGGGCTGGGGGGGGGGGACGAAGCAGCAACTCACTGGAGAGAAAGAAAATGTATCAATAATTTATATACATACTGTAATGGGGTCTACAATCAAAATTCCCTGTGCTTTTGACAGAAAAACTGGTTTTGAGGGCTGATTTCATGATTAACCTGCTCCTCCTACAGTCAAGAAAAAATAAATCATGCTACTTTGAAAGTTTATCGTTATGGCTTAATTAGTGCTCCACGATTAATTGAAAGATTGCGATCTAGATTCAGATATCTATCTGATCTCATTTCTAAATTTGAGCAAAAACCGTGGAGCACTAGTTGGCTGTCCAATAACTCCAATTAATTTTAGTTTGTTTTTGCTACCAGAGACTTTGAGAGTGGTTTAAATCAAGCACTTTGATGTTGTCCGTGAAAGGCACAGTAATTGGCTCCACGTGCCACATTTTGAATGTAGTAATTCACATTTGAGCAAGAATCGTGCAGCACTAGGCTTAACTTGACGGGCTTAAAGTTGTTAACAGCTTTTATCAGGTAGTAGGGACTGAGGATGGATCATTAATTAAATATCTCACCAAAGTCTTCCTTCATCAGTCACTGAAGATTATTCAATTCATCATGAATGATAGCTGGCAGCACAGCAGTCATAGAGGGAGTACTCACAGCATTGAGGGACTCTCCTTCATCACAGTTTTACTGAAAAGCGCCTGCTATAAAGTAATTTCGGAGAGAATGCCTCGACGGTGCAAGCAGCCACAGCCTGAGCACAAGCATGCGTGTCACACATCTCTACATCTATCATCACTGGCCAGCTCACACACTGCTTACCTCTCTGTCCCTCGGAGAGGTTGGGCCGTCGTGGTGAAAGGGGGGTGTGAGGCTGTTACGCCTCTCTCCAGCACCAAACTGAAACAACAACAGACACACAGGTGTAAAAAAAAGAATACATGGCCATCCAACACTTACTGTAATATACCTTAATGTGGTCTGTTTTGTACATGACAGGATGAGTAAGTTAGACTTGCCGAGCCATGAGGCCCATAGGGGCAGGAGCCTATCTCCTGTTTCTGTAGAGTGAGGCAGCTTGATGTACAAGTACACGCCCTGGACATCACATGACACTAGTATGTCGCAGGGACTTACCCCCAATCCAATCATTGATGCGGAGTGCCAAGCAGGGAGGCACTGGGTCTTTGGTATGACCCGGCCGGGGATCGAACCCCGACCTCCCAGTCTCAAGGCGGACATTTAGCCGCAATTTGCAACTCTAGATTTTTTAAATATTAAATGGGATGAATCTAGAGTTGCAAATTTGCAGTACCCTCCATTGACTCCCCACTCATCCAAATTGCTTTTGCGATCTGCTTATATTAAACGACGTTAAACTCACCAACATTGCAGCTGTAGGGAAAGCTTGAATTGTCCTCTTTCAATCTGAAAAGCATTTGTTTCATAAAAATCCACCGTAGACATGTTATGAGCTACTTTCTGTCAAGAAATACTGTGCAGGCGATAATTTTTCTAAGTGTTGGAGTTTGGAAGTGGAAGCACTCGTTTTTATTAACGGGTTGCGCTGCTGCCTACTGCATTATGTGCAAATTCTAAACAGGTGGTATGCAGGGCCGTTCAGTTACTTCGACGAGTGCTTCCAAACTCAAACACTTAGAAAAAGAATCACCTGCACAGAATTTCTTGACAGTCAGAAAGTAGCTCATAACATGTCTACGGTGGATTTTTGTGAAACAGATTGAAAGAGGATAATTCAAGCTTTCCCTATACAGCTGCAATGTTGGTGAGTTTATTTAATGTTGTTTAATACAAGCAGATCGCAAAAGAAATTTGGATGAATGGGGAGTCAGTGGGGAGGGTATTGCAACTCTAGATTTATCCCATTATAAAAAAAATCTAGAGTTGCAAATTGCATCTAGGCGGACACTGTAACCACAAGGCCACTGAGCGTGATGCAAGTCATTTTTTTCCACATCAGTTCATCAAAGCCCCCAAAAATGAAACATTATTCTCATAGGAAACTTTGCATAAAATGCTACATTTCTGTTCTAATAACACGTTTATTAAACCAGATGTCTATTCTTGGGGGCTACAGAATAAAGCAATAATATCTCAGCACCAGTTTAAATAAGTGTAGCATCTGCAAGAATCGCAGCAAGCAAACTAGCCATGGATCAAGATGGTCATATGACATATTAGCCATGGTTCATGATGACATCAGTCATGTTTCAGGGCTAATGACATATGAAACCAGCTATGCTGCTCACTAAATCCTATCCAAAATTAGCAGTGATGTTAAGTGTCCAATTAATTCATTAGAACAAACAGCATCTAAGGTCACTATAAATTATGTGTTTAATGAGCAGGCTTGGAAAAAGAAGCATAATGCAACCACCACAGACAGTCAAAACTTAGCCTGGATCCAGCCCAAAGACTCCGCCCACTCTCTTAGTGGACTGCAAAGCTACAGTCTGATAATAAGGCTAGCCTTGATAGGAGACTGATAGACTGTCATATCTTGAACCAAGGCTAGAATAATACATCATAAGAACACACTGTCAAAAGCCATGACTGCTTACATGACGCCTACATGACACTTTTACAGCCTCTGTCTCTTGTCCCAGACTCCACTATGCTCCAGACACAGTGAACCAGTCTTTCCCTGGACGCATCTCTCTTTAAACATCAGCTGGTGACAGGCTAGCCAGCCTAGCCTGCTAGCCACTGTATCTGATGGCTACACACATACAACGTTAGCATTGTTGCTATCAGCCCGCAAATTATAGCTATATGTCAGTGTCACCTCTGTAAGCCTATGTTGAACCCTGGTTCACTAAACTAAACACTAAACGAAACTATATTGGTGTTGTGTGTGTGCGTTCATTGAAACGGCAGATTGTTTTGGGCCAGACAGCATATAAACAAACAATAACTGACCTGCTGGGCCTGCTGCTGTGGTGACTGCGCATTCCTCTGAGGTGATTGCTCCTCGTTTATCTTTTGCCTCAGCTTTTTGAACATGTTTCGACGCCGGTGTAGCTGTTACTTCTGTGCATGAACAGAGAGAGCAACTGCTTTCCAGCGGGGAAGTGTTTTATAGTCGTGTGTTGTTCTCCTCGGCATCCAGACTGCAGGGCTAGCTTCCAGAGGACACTTCCTTGTTCGTTTACTATTTTCCAGCAGGTGACAGGGGCCAGTGCGCATGTGCAGCCTACGTGGAACAAAATCTGGGCTTCTCAAGTTAGGGTCCGGGGACCTCCATGGGTTCCTTGAAGGGCTTTATGGTCCCAAAGGTCCCATTTTCTACTTTGGCTTTCGTGTGCAGTGCAGTGCACCCCAGACCGTTTTTCTTTTAATGAAAAAAAACCGTTTTAAAACTTCTCAGAACATATGTATTTGTGACTGAACTTGAGAGCCCGACTAGGAAGAGGCTTAAATGTCCAAATATACACAGACAGACAGACAGACACACACACACACACACACACACACACACACACACACACACACACACACACACACACACACACACACACACACACACTAGGCTACAGCCTATTAAATCCTATATTCACAATTGTAGGCTATACAAACAAAGGTAGGCCTGTATTGGTATCAAAATAGGGAAGCAGTACGCTGAGTGGGCTTGATTGATTTATTGATTGATTGAAAATTATATTAACAGTTTGTAGAATGGGTACAGTTCAACGAAAGTACGGGTCAATACAAAATCTGCTAAGAGGATATAGAACCAGAAAAAGCACTAAGACTTGTTCACATAGGGTCCTCCATTTTCAATTAATCAGAACATAATTAAGACATACAAATATATACACTTCAATGTAAAATATATAGCTTTGGAATCAGAATTGTAAAGGAATAGAGAACGGAACAAAGGGAAACAGGTAACAAGAAGGCACAATGTCAAATAATATTCAGTAAAATGAGAAACATTTGCAGCAGATAGCAGATGTGGAATTGGAAATCATAGTCTTCTGTGCAGGAGACAGACATCAAACTAAGCAAGATATACAGTGTATATCAAGATGTAGCCTACAGTGTATTCAGAAGTGATAGTGTCAGTGCTGCATGCAGCAGTGGAGGGAATTCATACAGTCATAAAGGGTTGCATAAAGTGATAAGGCCTGTGTGTGTGACTGACTGACTGACTGACTGACTGACTGTCAAGAAGCCTGATGGTTGACAGGTGGAATCTGCTCTATTGTCTGATGGGATGGCTTTCCTTTTGAGGTATATCTCTTGTCGCATTGCGATGCGTCAATCAGTATCCATTCAGGTTTCAGTATACCCAGAATAGGCCAGATTGTTGCGTGGGGGAAATAGGCTCTCTCTCACTCTCTCTGTCTCTCACTCCATACTATACTGTATCTTCATCTCTCCCTAATACCTCTCTCTCTCTCTCTCTCTCTCACTGATCAAGCTGGTCCAATGTCCCGTTTGTGCCGGTGTCTACTGTGCACATGATTGCACAGACACCGGCACACAGACAACCCACAGACAACTTGGACATTGTAGCCTATAGTAGATAGGTAGTAAATAGTAGTAATAGATTAAATTATTATTTTTGAGTGGTGCAACCACTCCAAAGAACAGCAATGTGACACCTATATGTGACTGTGACTATGTCCGTGTTAACCTATGAGCACCAGTATGACTATGAGTACCAGTAGGGGCACTGTTGTGCCAGAAACAGAGAGAGAGAGAGATAGTGCTGCACTGTTGCCTGCTAATGAGAGAGAGAATGAGAGAGGGGGGGGGGGGGGAGTTGAACTACTCACGGGTGTGATCTTTTTAATATAAAAAAGAATCAATCCATCTTCTGTGAAATTTTATTTAAGCTACCTTGATAGAAACATTACATAATTGGTATTTTTTTAATTAAAAACTTACTGAAAATCTTCAATTAATCAATTAATTAATTAAATTCAAAGGGCTTTATTGGCATGAGAAAACATACATTTACATTGCCAAAGCAAACACTAAATTCAAACCAAAATGTATACAATTGAAAGTCAGAATCTCCAATAAATCATAAATCATTTATAATAATCATAAATGTATCGAGATCACTTAATGCAGATAGACAGTACAGGAATGCACACAATGATTAGTCTTTATGGTGGTTGTGTTCCATTTTATATCCTTCTATCACAGCAGCTCACGAATCTTGCTGTTGTTTGCACATTGTTGTACTTCGCCAAGCAGATATCGGAGTGTGTTAGTTCCATTGATCCAAGCCGGAAGACAATTCATTGATTGATCATTAAAATAAACATGCTCTGAAAAAGATTTTCAAGTTGGCCTTGATCCAGAAAAGGGTGGTGTGTGTGTGTGTGTGTGTGTGTGTGTGTGTGTGTGTGTGTGTGTGTGTGTGTGTGTGTGTGTGTGTGTGTGTGTGTGTGTGTGTGTGTGTGTGCGTGCGTGCGCGCGCGCGCGCGTGCGTGCGTGCGTGCGTGCGTGCGTGCGCGTGTATGTTTATTTGTTTTGGCTGTGGGTATGTAATTTGATCTTGTTGTTCTTTTGGGAGATATCAGTCTGTAAACCAGGACCAGAGATTCCATAAGGAATAGTAGGAGTCTATGATTCCTACAATTAGTGTAGAAACCGTATCCAGGGCCCACTCAATGTCATCTTCATCCACAACCTGTTCCTCAATGGAACTCGTATCCAGGGCCCACTCAATGTCATCTTCATCCACAACCTGTTCCTCAATGGAACTCGTATCCAGGGCCCACTCTGTCTCTTCAACTTCATCTTCATCCTCAACGGGACTCACGGACGAAGTCAGACTATTGTTACCAAAAACCAACAATGGATGTTGGGAAATGCCTGGG
This sequence comes from Protomyctophum parallelum, assembly GCF_964188405.1. Lineage (NCBI taxonomy): Eukaryota > Metazoa > Chordata > Actinopteri > Myctophiformes > Myctophidae > Protomyctophum > Protomyctophum parallelum. Next base: position 19,346,729 of record NC_139704.1, on the reverse strand, counting down.
AAAGATCACAGAAAATAAAAGAACAAGAATATAACCAAAGTTATACAATAATACGAGTGATACTGTCAATGTTTGTGGTTGGTTGGATATCATGCAAAAGCACAACGAGAATTGAAAGAGTGTGAATCCAAACACATAATAGATGTTAGTTAATTAGGCTTAATCAAAGAGATTCTTCTCTCTATTGTGGGCAGGGTGGGAAAAAGTACTCAATTATTTTACTGAAGTAAAAGTATCAATACGGCAATGTTGAACTATACTTATACTATACTAAAAGTACAAATTATTGGCATCAAAATGCCTGGAAACCAGCCATATCTGCTACAAGACAAAAACTAATCTGGGCTGGCCATGCCAAGCTAAAATGTATACTAAAAGTACTCTGAACGTGATTTTATGTAGAGGTAAATATGCCGGAATTATCTAGAAGCTTATTTCCGTCCCCAAACATAAAAACAATGAAATACAAACACATGTTAAACTAACTCTACTGAATGCCTCCTACCTTTAGTGGTATTGCAGTGGACCTGGGACAGAAGAACCAGCATGGAGATGGAGACCAGCAAACACAGCTGCATCTAGTAAAAGACATCAACAAGAACATTTAATTTGATCTATGTAACAAGTTACAACAGTGCTGCTGCTTCTGCTGCTGCTGCTGCTAAAGTAATACCGGTAGTAGTAAAGTAGTAAATACTACTACTACTAATAATAATAATTTGATTTGAAATACAGGAGTGAGTCAAACATTATTGCAAGATGTGATTTCAGTCTGGGACAGGCTATTTATCCTGTATTCTGCATTACCTTGTGTTGTGTTGTGTTGTGAATGAAATAATCCTTTTTTTGTGGTTGCCCGGAGAGTTTTCCTCTGTTAAGAGTGGCGAGTGCACGGTGATCCAGTTGGTCTCGGTAGTCGGTAGGCAAGCAGTGATCTACAGTATAGGAGAACAAGATGACAGCAGGCACACGACAAGTTCTGAAGTTGTGTGCCAAACAAACACAGAGCATATAGGTATAGGCTATATACATTTGCGAAGGTGTCTGTAAGATAATGAGTCATGACTAATTGATAGAGCTGGAACAGTACTTTATGCTCAGCATACACTATTACCATATGATAAGGAGAAAGATACATACGCTAGCACATTATCCATATGAGTGCAGTGTAAGAATGATTCATATTGGCTATAGTTGTAAGATGATATCAGATGAGTAGCATTTCAACAACTTCTTCCTGGGTCTCCTGATAAAAGCAACGCATGCAGTCACAAACATTTATCTATTATGCCTACACAGATGAGAGTGAATCACTACAGATTACTGGCCTGTGTATCAACAGTATATTACTATACAACAGTCTGCATCATTTTGTCCTGAAAGAACATCATCATAATGTTCCACTGTGGCCACTGAGTGGCATTGGAGCGGTAATGAATTCAATACAGTATATCAGTAAGCATACAGATATGTTTGCAGTTGTGGAAAAAATACTCAAATGTTTTACTTAAGTAAAAGTATCAATACTGCAATGTAGAACTACAAGTAAAAGTCTGTAATTCAAAATGTACTTGAATAAACGTATAAAGTATTGGCATCAAAATGTATTTAAGGTACCAAAAGTAGAAAGTACTCACTATGCAGAATGTCCCATTTCAAGTTTTCAAATGTATAGAAATTATTTCAAAAATAGCTGATGTACAAGCTCACATTGAGCTTATTTTCAAATGGCCGAAAGTGTTTAATGTATGTTATGTAATAATAATATTAATCAATGTAACTAAGAGTAAAAGTACAATATTTGCCTCTGAAATGTAGTAAAAGTATAAAATACTTCAAAATTGTACTTAAGTAAATGTACTTAGTTACTTTTACACTGTATGCTTGCGACATCATGTTTGCTGCTGTATCTGGACACTATATATGCAGTGTATAGAATAAGAGTACAAGTACAAGAGAACAAGTCCTAGATTCACAACATTAGTGAGTAAAAGTGCAATCGTATTGGCATCAAAATATACTTAAAAATAGCCTACCTAAAGTAAAAGTAATCATTATGCATAATGTCCAGTTCCAAAAGGTTTCAAAATGTGTCACAATCTTTAAAAAAAACATCTACAAGCTGTTGCGGTGTGTTGTGAGCTTGTAGATCGACAATGTTTTAACAGGCAAAGTATAAAATGTGGGTCATGTATGATTTGTCTACATGTCTGAGCAATAATCTGAGTTGTAGTGGAGTAGAAGTATAAAGTATTGAAAAATGGAAATATTCAAGAAAAGTAAAAGCACTTAAGAGCACATTTAATTACTTTCCACCAATGATTGTGCCACCAATGATATGAGATGCAACTGTTGAATGACCTCTCTGCAGAACTTAGTTTTACTTAGCCTATTTATTCTTTATAGGAAAAGGCTGATGCACTGCTATGTCATAAGTTGCCATTTGTACTGCCTGGTATTGTAATCAGAGCTTGCCATTCAACTAAGTCATACTCACCACCAATAATTTGGGGAAAACTCATGGCCAAATTGAGGGTCGATCTACTAATTTCACAACACTAGATCAAGATACATTTTGAGGAAACATGGCAAATATATGTAGCTACACAACCCGCCGCTTTGTGATGTGATGTGATGTGATGTGATGTGTGTGTGTGTGTGTGTGTGTGTGTGTGTGTGTGTGTGTGTGTGTGTGTGTGTGTGTGTGTGTGTGTGTGTGTGTGTGTGTGTGTGTGTGTGTGTGTGCCTGTAGGCGACATGCCCGGCCAACACCAGGACGAAAGCTGTTATAATTATGGCCTTTAGAAGCTTAAGCATTTTAGCAGGTGAAAAGTATATCTGCAGGTTTCAACTAGAAAATTCGCAATTTAAAAAAATTGCAGAGTGTGGTTGCCGCAGTGGCTTACATATGCCCCTCCCACTAGTATTGCCAGCCAATTACAATTTCAAGTCACGCCTTAGATCATGCGTAAGTAATTCGGAGGGGATTTAACCCCCGAAATTCATGTTTTTGCGACAAACGGTTACATTTCTCGCATTTGCGGCGCCCCCTATGGATGAAAATTGAATTGCTTTTAGAACTTGGTTGATTGAACCACCCCGGACATGTGATTGAAATTTGGGATGGATTGGACATTCCGTTCGTGATTTATGGCATTTTTTGTGATATAGGCCCCTCCTACTAACTTCGGAAGACGATTACGGCCGAACGATACGCACTTTCAAAATTCTGCGGTTCAGTTTTAATTGGATGGGTCCAGAGATCACATGTGCCGATTTCTGTGAGATTTGGACAAAATCTGTAGGAGGAAAAGCAAAAAGTGTGTTTTGGACAAAATTCAAAATGGCGGAAAATCTATCATGGCGGAAATGGGCGTGGCCTATATGGGGAGATGCGTCATGACCCAAGGAATCCAGGGAAAACATTTTTTTGATTTTACGACCTACGGTTCAAGAGTTATAAGCCAAAAGGTAAAGTGGGCTGTTATAGCGCCACCATGAGGCCGACCGATAAAATTTTAGTGTTAAATAATTTTAGGGATAATGTTGAATTATCCCTAAAAGTTTTGTAACTATAGTGATTACAGTCTCCGAGGAACAAATACTTGAATGTGAATTTTTGCCTTTTCCCATTCATGTCAATGGGGAAATTTAATTCACTAATAAATTCATATCAATTAAACTATACAACATTTCTCTTAACAAAATACAAGCACACGATTCCCGATTTTTCCGGTCAATTTGACATATGGCTCAAGTGCGTACAGCGTACAGTGTGGGAGGTATAAAGCGTCAAAATAAAGACTACTAATAAAGACCACACTAACAAATAACACTAGAAAATTCGCAATTTTAAAAAATTGCAGAGTGTGGTTGCCGCAGTGGCTTACATATGCCCCTCCCACTAGTATTGCCAGCCAATTACAATTTCAAGTCACGCCTTAGATCATGCGTAAGTAATTCGGAGGGGATTTAACCCCCGAAATTCATGTTTTTGCGACAAACGGTTACATTTCTCGCATTTGCGGCGCCCCCTATGGATGAAAATGGAATTGCTTTTAGAACTTGGTTGATTGAACCACCCCGGACATGTGATTCAAATTTGGGATGGATTGGACATTCCGTTCGTGATTTATGGCATTTTTGTGATATAGGCCCCTCCTACTAACTTCGGAAGACGATTACGGCCGAACGATACGCACTACCAAAATTCTGCATCTGGTGTTTTAATCGGATATGTCCAGAGATCATGTGTGCCGATTTCTGTGAGATTTGGACGAAATATGTAGGAGGAAAAGCAAAAAGTTTGTTTTGGACAAAATTCAAAATGGCGGAAAATCCATCATGGCGGAAATGGGCGTGGCCTATATGGGGAGATGCGTCATGACCCAAGGAATCCAGGGAAAAAATAATTTTGATTTTACGAACTACGGTTCAAGAGTTATAAGCCAAAAGGTAAAGTGGGCTGTTATAGCGCCACCATGAGGCCGACCTATAAAATTATAATTTTAATTAATTTTAGTCATAATTAAGAAATATCCCTAAAAGTTTTGTAACTATAGTGATTACAGTCTCCGAGGAAAAAATACTTGAATGTGATTTTTTGCCTTTTCCCATTCATGTCAATGGGGAAATTTAATTCACTAATAAATTCATATCAATTAAACTATACAACATTTCTCTTAACAAAATACAAGCACACGATTCCCGATTTTTCCGGTCAATTTGACATATGGCTCAAGTGCGTACAGCGTACAGTGTGGGAGGTATAAAGCGACAAAAAAAAGACTACTGTGAAATAATAATAAAAATAATAAAAATAATAATAAAGTGTTACAATTACTAGAGTCTGGTTGCCCCTTTTGGGGCAACCACACTAATAACATCCGGATCAACCAATGTGAAGACCAGCCAGTAGGGGTAATCAATGTCAAGATATGTGTGGGAAAATCCAGGAATTGGCATAATTACTACATTGGGAGAAAAGGGGGGAAATTGACAAAAAAAGAAAGTAATAGAATCCCACAATGCTGTTGGTATCATTGGCTTCTCTCTCTGTCTGTGTGTGTGTGTGTGTGTGTGTGTGTGTGTGTGTGTGTGTGTGTGTGTGTGTGTGTGTGTGTGTGTGTGTGTGTGTGTGTGTGTGTGTGTGTGCGAGTGTCTATGAACCGACCACACTCCTTCACCTTGTTTAGTAGTGGATTTTCACTGAGAGTGAAGACGGATGCTGGTTGTCATTTCTCTTTCACTATAGGGTTGCAAAACCATATGACTGTCCTTAGTGTATGTTTTGCATTAATAATCAAAATCTGCAGCTTATCTACTGTATAGTAACTAAATCTTTGTAGAGTATTGCCTCTGATGTATTGGAGTAGAAGTATAAAATATCATAAAATGTAAAAATCTCAAAATTGTACTTGAGTAAATGTACTTCCACCACCACCACTGTGGCAGAGGTCCTCACACCAATATCTAAGGCCTGACTCACACCTTCGCAACAGATTGATGTATGCTTGTTGTATGAGACTTATTGACTGATGCAAGCTCGCAATTCATTTCCAATGGGAGTCACATGATTTGACACAACATTTGTGTTGTATGAGCGGGTGGGGGGCAGTCGAAACACAGCCGAAAGCCGTACAACACAAATGTTGTGTCAAATCATGTGACTTCCATTGGAAATGCATTGGGGCAAGATGTATCACACCCTTTGTATACATCTAGCATGCATCAATGTTGTATGCTAGATTGAAAGGTGTGAGTCGGGCCTATGTCTGTGATTGGTCTGATTGGATGGCGCAGAGTTGCAAGGCAAATGTCTTTCATGATTTGCAGGCCGACAGTTTAAATATCTAGCTGGATAGATTGTATTCATTAGAGTAAGAGCTAAATTGTTTGGCCAGATGAAAGAGTCCCGGTGTCATGGTCTCAGACTTTGCTCTTCTAGCTGTTGAATGTCTATGTTCTTGTTCTAGTTGTTTTGGTTCTATGTTCATGTCTACCCCATGTGTTTCTCATGTGTAATCAGCCCTCCTGTGTATATTAGTCTTGTTCCCCAGTCAGTCCTTGTCGGTTCATTGTTTAGTGTCACTCTGTATTTGTGTCCTGTTCACCTGTTAAATAAAATACCCAACCATGGGTTTTGATCACTACTCCTGCCTGGCTGTCCTGCATTTGGGTCCTCACCACCACCACCACAACCACCAGATCGTGACACCCGGCATGCAGAAGATGCATAGCCTACACTATCTTTAGATGAACAGAAGAGGCCACTGTGTGGCCACTGTTTTGTCTAGACTCTACAGCAGTGGTTTTCATTTTCATGTCAAAGACAACCACATTGATGCATATTAAGCCATTTGAAAAGATTTGACGCCAGATCCCTAAGAGAGAAGATCTTAAGTTATTTAGATGAGATTAAATAGCCTACAGAATTGTACAACTTTCTATACTGTAGATGGGGACTCGGAGAGATAAACCTACACTATGTGTATAGTCTAGCCAGACATTAGGCTATATGAAATTAACCACTTTCCCTTTTTTCCTCCACGTCATGCAAAAAAACCCGGCTATGTTTGTTATTTTGGAAATAAGTGATTAAACTGTTCAATTTGCTGGGGACCAGCTGGACCCAGTATTGATTTCGTAATACTATGACAAAATAAATCGTCGACTACCTTTTTTCACTGACGAAAAATAAATGGAAAATAAATGAAAATTAAGCTATGATGACTAAAACTAAATATATTGACAATTTCGTCAACAAATAAAAACTAGACAAAAATTATATGAAGGGACTAGTGGACAAGAGATCCAGTATTGTCATTTTACGCTTGCTGAAAATAGCAGATCTACAAGCTCACAATGCATCACAGTGCAATGCGTTGTGAGCTTGTAGATCATCTATTTTCAGCAAGTGTAAAGTCATTACTTACTTTGTCGACTAAAACTAGACTAACACCAAAACAATTCAAGACACTATGATTGCACAGACACCGGCACACAGACAACCCACAGACAACTTGGACATTGTAGCCTATAGTAGATGTTAAATTATTATTTTTGAGTGGTGCAACCACTCCAAGGAACGTTAGCAATGTCTGTGTTCACCTATGTGACTATGTGACTCCGTGTTCACCTATGTGACTATATGTGACCATGTCTGTGTTAACCTATGAGCACCAGTATGACTATGAGTACCAGTAGGGGCGCTGTTGTGCCTGAAACAGAGAGAGAGATAGTGCTGCAATGTTGCCTGCTAATATGAGAGAGAGAGAGAGAGAGAGAGAGAGAGAGAGAGAGAGAGAGAGAATTAGAGAGAGGGGGGGGGGGGGAGTTGCACCACTCAGTTCAGTTAAAAATGTACTGAAATGTTTCAATTAATCAATTAATTAATTAAATTCAAAGGGCTTTATTGGCATGAGAAAACATACGTTTACATTGCCAAAGCAAACAATCAAAACAAAATGTATACAATTGAAAGTCAGAATCCTTCTATCACAGCAGCTCACGAATCTTGCTGCTGTTTGCACATTGTTGTACTTCGCCAAGCAGACATGGGAGTGTGTGAGTTCCATTGATCCAAGCCGGAAGACAATTCATTGATTAAGCATTAAAATAAACATGCTCCGAAAACGTTTGAGATTTTCAAGTTGGTGTGTGTGTGTGTGTGTGTGTGTGTGTGTGTGTGTGTGTGTGTGTGTGTGCGTGCGTGCGTGCGTGCGTGCGTGCGTGCGTGCGTGCGTGCGTTTCTTTTTTTTGCATGTGGGTATGTCATTTGATCTTGTTGTTCTTTTGGGAGATATCAGACTGTCCAAGAGGACCAGAACGACTCCAGGGCCTTTATTAATCCTTCAAAACTCTCCACACATAGCCTAGAAAACCTATCCAGGGCCGACTCTGGCTGGTCCTCAACGGGACTCACGGAGGGAGGCAGACTTTTGTCTGGATGTTGGGGAATGTCTGGGAAAGATCACAGAAAATAAAAGAACAAGAATTTAACCAACGTTATACAATAATACGAGTGATACTGTCAAGGTTTGTGGTTGGTTGGATATCATGCAAAAGCACAACGAGAATTGAAAGAGTGTGAATCCAAACACATACATGATGTTAGTTAATTAGGCTTAATCAAAGAGATTCTTCTCTCTATTGTGGGCAGGGTGGGAAAAAGTACTCAATTATTTTACTGAAGTAAAAGTATCAATACTGCAATGTTGAACTATACTTACTATACTAAAAGTACAAAGTATTGGCATCAAAATGCCTGGAAACCAGACATATCTGCCACAAGACAAAAACTAATCTGGGCTGGCCATGCCAAGCTAAAATGTATACTAAAAGTACTCTGAACGTGATTTTATGTAGAGGTAAATATGCCGGAATTGTCTAGAAGCTTATTTCCGTCCCCAAACATAAAAACAATGAAATACAAACACATGTTAAACTAACTCTACTGAATGCCTCCTACCTTTAGTGCTCTTGCAGTGGACCTGGGACAGAAGAACCAGCATGGAGATGGAGACCAGCAAACACAGCTGCATCTAGTAAAAGACATCAACAAGAACATTTAATTTGATCTATGTAACAAGTTACAACAGTGCTGCTGCTTCTGCTGCTGCTGCTGCTAAAGTAATACCGGTAGTAGTAAAGTAGTAAATACTACTACTACTAATAATAATAATTTGATTTGAAATACAGGAGTGAGTCAAACATTATTGCAAGATGTGATTTCAGTCTGGGACAGGCTATTTATCCTGTATTCTGCATTACCTTGTGTTGTGTTGTGAATGAAATAATCCTTTTTTTGTGGTTGCCCGGAGAGTTTTCCTCTGTTAAGAGTGGCGAGTGCACGGTGATCCAGTTGGTCTCGGTAGTCGGTAGGCAAGCAGTGATCTACAGTATAGGAGAACAAGATGACAGCAGGCACACGACAAGTTCTGAAGTTGTGTGCCAAACAAACACAGAGCATATAGGCTATATACATTTGCGAAGGTGTCTGTAAGATAATGAGTCATGACTAATTGATAGAGCTGGAACAGTACTTTATGCTCAGCATACACTATTACCATATGATAAGGAGAAATATACATACGCTAGCACATTATCCATATGAGTGCAGTGTAAGAATGATTCATATTGGCTATAGTTGTAAGATGATATCAGATGAGTAGCATTTCAACAACTTCTTCCTGGGTCTCCTGATAAAGCAGCGCATGCAGTCACAAACATGTATCTATTATGCCTACGCAGATGAGAGTGAATCACTACAGATTACTGGCCTGTGTATCAACAGTATATTACTATACAACAGTCTGCATCATTTTGTCCTGAAAGAACATCATCATAATGTTCCACTGTGGCCACTGAGTGGCATTGGAGCGGTAATGAATTCAATACAGTATATCAGTAAGCATACAGATTGATTGATTGATTGATTGAAATATTTATTAACAGTTTGTAGAATTACAGTACATTTCAAGCACAAACTCAATACAAAGACTGTTAACTGTGAGTGGACGACCCAATTAAGCATTGCACTTGTTTACAACAGGGTCCACATTGTTCAATTCATCAAAACATTTAGAGACATACAAATAGACACTTCTATGTAGTTAAAGAACAGAACAGGAATTCATCATATAGGAAGCAAAAAGGGAAAAGATACATATACAGTGAGGGGAAAGGGGAAGGAGGGGGTGGGGGGGATTCAGATTTTACAGAGGCCAGTTTCGAATTGCAGCCATCCGTAGGTGCCCTTTGAGAGCAGTTTTGAAGGAGTCAAGGGATTCACATGTCTTAATGACTGTTGGTAGGGCGTTCCACATTTTGGTGGCATAGGAGCGAAAATAATTTAGTCCCTTGTTTGTGCCGAATCTGGGTTGTACATGGTTTGTTGCACTCCCTCTGGTGTTGTGGGTGTGGACTTCTTTTACATTAAGGAAGTATTTAGACAGGTACATGGGTATCTTGGTGGTGTATCGAATCTTGTGGACCAGACCCATTGCAAGATGCTGTACTCTGTCGTCGACCCTAAGCCATCCCAGCCTGTCAAAGTGGGCAGGGGTGAGGTGGGTTCGGGGGGTGAGGCCAAGTAGGAGCCTGACCAGTTTGTTTTTGGAGGTCTGGAGCCTTGTTTTAAGGGCCTTTGAGGTGCTGTGGTACCAAGAGGTGGATGCATAGTCAAAGAAACCTTGTACGAGGGCTCCTGTTAAGGTCTTCAAGTTGTTTTTGTTGACCAGTGAGGAGATCCTGTAAAGGAATCTTGTTCTTTGATTGACTTTTTTGATTACGTTGGTGGCCATTTTATCACCGGAAAGATTGGCCTCCAGGATGGAACCTACAGTAGGTAGGTCATTTCATCTTTTCGTGTGATAATATTGTCACCCACTCTAACCAAGAAGCCATCTGCCTTGCTGAGATTACTATTTGATCCGAAGAGAATGGATTCAGTTTTTCCCAGGTGTAAGGATAGTTTGTTATCAGCGAGCCAGGTGCAGATTCTACCGAGTTCAGAGCTGAGGGTCTTTTCAACCTGCAGTTTGTTCCTGTCCGAGACCAGCAGTGCTGAGTCATCTGCGAACAGGAACAAGTTGCAGTCACAAGCTGATGTCATGTCGTTAACATATATTAGGAACAGTAAAGGCCCTAGTATGCTTCCTTGTGGGACGCCACAGCTCACTGGGAGGGGGGGGACAGTGTTCCGTTCACCTCCACCATCTGTTCTCTCCCCTCCAGATATGCTTGCAGTGGTGGAAAAACTACTCAAATGTTTTACTTAAGTAAAAGTATCAATACTGCAATGTAGAACTACAAGTAAAAGTCTGTAATTCAAAATGTACTTAAATAAACGCACAAAAGTATTGTCATCAAAATGTACTTAAGGTACCAAAAGTAGAAAGTACTCACTATGCAGAATGTCCCATTTCACATTTTCAAATGTATAGAAATTATTAAAAAAATAGCTGATCTACAAGCTCACATTGAGCTTATTTTAAAATGGCCGAAAGTGTTTAATGTATGTTATGTAATAATGATATTAATCAATGTAACTAATAAAAGTAAAAGTACAATATTTGCATCTGAAATGTAGTGGAGTAAAAGTAATGGAAATTGGAAATACTCAAGTAAAGTACAAAATACTTCAAAATTGTACTTAAATAATCTACAGTACTTAAGTAAATGTACTTAGTTACTTTTACACTGTATGCTTGCGACATCATGTTTGCTGCTGTATCTGGACACTATGCAGTGTACTATAGAATAAGAGTACAAGTACAAGTACAAGTACAAGTACAAGAGAACAAGTCCTAGATTCACAACATTAGTGAGTAAAAGTGCAATCGTATTGGAATCAAAATATACTTAAAAATAGCCTACCTAAAGTAAAAGTAATCATTATGCATAATGTCCAATTCCAAAAGGTTTCAAAATGTGTCACAATCTTTAAAAAAAACATCTACAAGCTGTTGCGATGTGTTGTGAGCTTGTAGATCGGCAATTGTTTAGTGGTGGATTTTCTTGAAGACGGATGCTGGTTGTCATTTCTCTTTCACTAGTTTGGGTTGCGAAACCATGATATGACTGTCCCGTGTATGTTTTGCATTAATAATCCAAATCTGCAGCTTATCTACTGTATAGTAACTAAAGCTGTAGAAGAGTATTGCCTCTGATGTATTGGAGTAGAAGTATAAAATATCATAAAATGTAAAAATGTACTTCCACCACCACCACTGTGCCAGAGGTCCTCACACCAATATCTAAGGCCTGACTCACACCTTCGCAACAGATTGATGTATGCTTGTTGTATGAGACTTATTGACTGATGCAAGCTCGCAATTCATTTCCAATGGGAGTCACATGATTTGACACAACATTTGTGTTGTATGAGCGGGTGGGGGGCAGTCGAAACACAGCCGAAAGCCGTACAACACAAATGTTGTGTCAAATCATGTGACTTCCATTGGAAATGCATTGGGGCAAGATGTATCACACCCTTTGTATACATCTAGCATGCATCAATGTTGTATGCTAGATTGAAAGGTGTGAGTCGGGCCTATGTCTGTGATTGGTCTGATTGGATGGCGCAGAGTTGCAAGGCAAATGTCTTTCATGATTTGCAGGCCGACAGTTTAAATATCTAGCTGGATAGATTGTATTCATTAGAGTAAGAGCTAAATTGTTTGGCCAGATGAAAGAGTCCCGGTGTCATGGTCTCAGACTTTGCTCTTCTAGCTGTTGAATGTCTATGTTCTTGTTCTAGTTGTTTTGGTTCTATGTTCATGTCTACCCCATGTGTTTCTCATGTGTAATCAGCCCTCCTGTGTATATTAGTCTTGTTCCCCAGTCAGTCCTTGTTGGTTCATTGTTTAGTGTCACTCTGTATTTGTGTCCTGTTCACCTGTTAAATAAAATACCCAACCATGGGTTTTGATCACTACTCCTGCCTGGCTGTCCTGCATTTGGGTCCTCACCACCACCACCACCACCACCAGATCGTGACACCCGGCATGCAGAAGATGCATAGCCTACACTATCTTTAGATGAACAGAAGAGGCCACTGTGTGGCCACTGTTTTGTCTAGACTCTACAGCAGTGGTTTTCATTTTCATGTCAAAGACAACCACATTGATGCATATTAAGCCATTTGAAAAGATTTGACGCCAGATCCCTAAGAGAGAAGATCTTAAGTTATTTAGATGAGATTAAATAGCCTACAGAATTGTACAACTTTCTATACTGTAGATGGGGACTCGGAGAGATAAACCTACACTATGTGTATAGTCTAGCCAGACATTAGGCTATATGAAATTAACCACTTTCCCTTTTTTCCTCCACGTCATGCAAAAAAACCCGGCTATGTTTGTTATTTTGGAAATAAGTGATTAAACTGTTCAATTTGCTGGGGACCAGCTGGACCCAGTATTGATTTCGTAATACTATGACAAAATAAATCGTCGACTACCTTTTTTCACTGACGAAAAATAAATGGAAAATAAATGAAAATTAAGCTATGATGACTAAAACTAAATATATTGACAATTTCGTCAACAAATAAAAACTAGACAAAAATTATATGAAGGGACTAGTGGACAAGAGATCCAGTATTGTCATTTTACGCTTGCTGAAAATAGCAGATCTACAAGCTCACAATGCATCACAGTGCAATGCGTTGTGAGCTTGTAGATCATCTATTTTCAGCAAGTGTAAAGTCATTACTTACTTTGTCGACTAAAACTAGACTAACACCAAAACAATTCAAGACACTATGATTGCACAGACACCGGCACACAGACAACCCACAGACAACTTGGACATTGTAGCCTATAGTAGATGTTAAATTATTATTTTTGAGTGGTGCAACCACTCCAAGGAACGTTAGCAATGTCTGTGTTCACCTATGTGACTATGTGACTCCGTGTTCACCTATGTGACTATATGTGACCATGTCTGTGTTAACCTATGAGCACCAGTATGACTATGAGTACCAGTAGGGGCGCTGTTGTGCCTGAAACAGAGAGAGAGATAGTGCTGCAATGTTGCCTGCTAATATGAGAGAGAGAGAGAGAGAGAGAGAGAGAGAGAGAGAGAGAGAATTAGAGAGAGGGGGGGGGGGGGAGTTGCACCACTCAGTTCAGTTAAAAATGTACTGAAATGTTTCAATTAATCAATTAATTAATTAAATTCAAAGGGCTTTATTGGCATGAGAAAACATACGTTTACATTGCCAAAGCAAACAATCAAAACAAAATGTATACAATTGAAAGTCAGAATCCTTCTATCACAGCAGCTCACGAATCTTGCTGCTGTTTGCACATTGTTGTACTTCGCCAAGCAGACATGGGAGTGTGTGAGTTCCATTGATCCAAGCCGGAAGACAATTCATTGATTAAGCATTAAAATAAACATGCTCCGAAAACGTTTGAGATTTTCAAGTTGGTGTGTGTGTGTGTGTGTGTGTGTGTGTGTGTGTGTGTGTGTGTGTGTGTGTGCGTGCGTGCGTGCGTGCGTGCGTGCGTGCGTGCGTTTCTTTTTTTTGCATGTGGGTATGTCATTTGATCTTGTTGTTCTTTTGGGAGATATCAGACTGTCCAAGAGGACCAGAACGACTCCAGGGCCTTTATTAATCCTTCAAAACTCTCCACACATAGCCTAGAAAACCTATCCAGGGCCGACTCTGGCTGGTCCTCAACGGGACTCACGGAGGGAGGCAGACTTTTGTCTGGATGTTGGGGAATGTCTGGGAAAGATCACAGAAAATAAAAGAACAAGAATTTAACCAACGTTATACAATAATACGAGTGATACTGTCAAGGTTTGTGGTTGGTTGGATATCATGCAAAAGCACAACGAGAATTGAAAGAGTGTGAATCCAAACACATACATGATGTTAGTTAATTAGGCTTAATCAAAGAGATTCTTCTCTCTATTGTGGGCAGGGTGGGAAAAAGTACTCAATTATTTTACTGAAGTAAAAGTATCAATACTGCAATGTTGAACTATACTTACTATACTAAAAGTACAAAGTATTGGCATCAAAATGCCTGGAAACCAGACATATCTGCCACAAGACAAAAACTAATCTGGGCTGGCCATGCCAAGCTAAAATGTATACTAAAAGTACTCTGAACGTGATTTTATGTAGAGGTAAATATGCCGGAATTGTCTAGAAGCTTATTTCCGTCCCCAAACATAAAAACAATGAAATACAAACACATGTTAAACTAACTCTACTGAATGCCTCCTACCTTTAGTGCTCTTGCAGTGGACCTGGGACAGAAGAACCAGCATGGAGATGGAGACCAGCAAACACAGCTGCATCTAGTAAAAGACATCAACAAGAACATTTAATTTGATCTATGTAACAAGTTACAACAGTGCTGCTGCTTCTGCTGCTGCTGCTGCTAAAGTAATACCGGTAGTAGTAAAGTAGTAAATACTACTACTACTAATAATAATAATTTGATTTGAAATACAGGAGTGAGTCAAACATTATTGCAAGATGTGATTTCAGTCTGGGACAGGCTATTTATCCTGTATTCTGCATTACCTTGTGTTGTGTTGTGAATGAAATAATCCTTTTTTTGTGGTTGCCCGGAGAGTTTTCCTCTGTTAAGAGTGGCGAGTGCACGGTGATCCAGTTGGTCTCGGTAGTCGGTAGGCAAGCAGTGATCTACAGTATAGGAGAACAAGATGACAGCAGGCACACGACAAGTTCTGAAGTTGTGTGCCAAACAAACACAGAGCATATAGGCTATATACATTTGCGAAGGTGTCTGTAAGATAATGAGTCATGACTAATTGATAGAGCTGGAACAGTACTTTATGCTCAGCATACACTATTACCATATGATAAGGAGAAATATACATACGCTAGCACATTATCCATATGAGTGCAGTGTAAGAATGATTCATATTGGCTATAGTTGTAAGATGATATCAGATGAGTAGCATTTCAACAACTTCTTCCTGGGTCTCCTGATAAAGCAGCGCATGCAGTCACAAACATGTATCTATTATGCCTACGCAGATGAGAGTGAATCACTACAGATTACTGGCCTGTGTATCAACAGTATATTACTATACAACAGTCTGCATCATTTTGTCCTGAAAGAACATCATCATAATGTTCCACTGTGGCCACTGAGTGGCATTGGAGCGGTAATGAATTCAATACAGTATATCAGTAAGCATACAGATTGATTGATTGATTGATTGAAATATTTATTAACAGTTTGTAGAATTACAGTACATTTCAAGCACAAACTCAATACAAAGACTGTTAACTGTGAGTGGACGACCCAATTAAGCATTGCACTTGTTTACAACAGGGTCCACATTGTTCAATTCATCAAAACATTTAGAGACATACAAATAGACACTTCTATGTAGTTAAAGAACAGAACAGGAATTCATCATATAGGAAGCAAAAAGGGAAAAGATACATATACAGTGAGGGGAAAGGGGAAGGAGGGGGTGGGGGGGATTCAGATTTTACAGAGGCCAGTTTCGAATTGCAGCCATCCGTAGGTGCCCTTTGAGAGCAGTTTTGAAGGAGTCAAGGGATTCACATGTCTTAATGACTGTTGGTAGGGCGTTCCACATTTTGGTGGCATAGGAGCGAAAATAATTTAGTCCCTTGTTTGTGCCGAATCTGGGTTGTACATGGTTTGTTGCACTCCCTCTGGTGTTGTGGGTGTGGACTTCTTTTACATTAAGGAAGTATTTAGACAGGTACATGGGTATCTTGGTGGTGTATCGAATCTTGTGGACCAGACCCATTGCAAGATGCTGTACTCTGTCGTCGACCCTAAGCCATCCCAGCCTGTCAAAGTGGGCAGGGGTGAGGTGGGTTCGGGGGGTGAGGCCAAGTAGGAGCCTGACCAGTTTGTTTTTGGAGGTCTGGAGCCTTGTTTTAAGGGCCTTTGAGGTGCTGTGGTACCAAGAGGTGGATGCATAGTCAAAGAAACCTTGTACGAGGGCTCCTGTTAAGGTCTTCAAGTTGTTTTTGTTGACCAGTGAGGAGATCCTGTAAAGGAATCTTGTTCTTTGATTGACTTTTTTGATTACGTTGGTGGCCATTTTATCACCGGAAAGATTGGCCTCCAGGATGGAACCTACAGTAGGTAGGTCATTTCATCTTTTCGTGTGATAATATTGTCACCCACTCTAACCAAGAAGCCATCTGCCTTGCTGAGATTACTATTTGATCCGAAGAGAATGGATTCAGTTTTTCCCAGGTGTAAGGATAGTTTGTTATCAGCGAGCCAGGTGCAGATTCTACCGAGTTCAGAGCTGAGGGTCTTTTCAACCTGCAGTTTGTTCCTGTCCGAGACCAGCAGTGCTGAGTCATCTGCGAACAGGAACAAGTTGCAGTCACAAGCTGATGTCATGTCGTTAACATATATTAGGAACAGTAAAGGCCCTAGTATGCTTCCTTGTGGGACGCCACAGCTCACTGGGAGGGGGGGGACAGTGTTCCGTTCACCTCCACCATCTGTTCTCTCCCCTCCAGATATGCTTGCAGTGGTGGAAAAACTACTCAAATGTTTTACTTAAGTAAAAGTATCAATACTGCAATGTAGAACTACAAGTAAAAGTCTGTAATTCAAAATGTACTTAAATAAACGCACAAAAGTATTGTCATCAAAATGTACTTAAGGTACCAAAAGTAGAAAGTACTCACTATGCAGAATGTCCCATTTCACATTTTCAAATGTATAGAAATTATTAAAAAAATAGCTGATCTACAAGCTCACATTGAGCTTATTTTAAAATGGCCGAAAGTGTTTAATGTATGTTATGTAATAATGATATTAATCAATGTAACTAATAAAAGTAAAAGTACAATATTTGCATCTGAAATGTAGTGGAGTAAAAGTAATGGAAATTGGAAATACTCAAGTAAAGTACAAAATACTTCAAAATTGTACTTAAATAATCTACAGTACTTAAGTAAATGTACTTAGTTACTTTTACACTGTATGCTTGCGACATCATGTTTGCTGCTGTATCTGGACACTATGCAGTGTACTATAGAATAAGAGTACAAGTACAAGTACAAGTACAAGTACAAGAGAACAAGTCCTAGATTCACAACATTAGTGAGTAAAAGTGCAATCGTATTGGAATCAAAATATACTTAAAAATAGCCTACCTAAAGTAAAAGTAATCATTATGCATAATGTCCAATTCCAAAAGGTTTCAAAATGTGTCACAATCTTTAAAAAAAACATCTACAAGCTGTTGCGATGTGTTGTGAGCTTGTAGATCGGCAATTGTTTAGTGGTGGATTTTCTTGAAGACGGATGCTGGTTGTCATTTCTCTTTCACTAGTTTGGGTTGCGAAACCATGATATGACTGTCCCGTGTATGTTTTGCATTAATAATCCAAATCTGCAGCTTATCTACTGTATAGTAACTAAAGCTGTAGAAGAGTATTGCCTCTGATGTATTGGAGTAGAAGTATAAAATATCATAAAATGTAAAAATGTACTTCCACCACCACCACTGTGCCAGAGGTCCTCACACCAATATCTAAGGCCTGACTCACACCTTCGCAACAGATTGATGTATGCTTGTTGTATGAGACTTATTGACTGATGCAAGCGCGAAATTAATTTCCAATGGGAGTCACATGATTTGACACAACATTTGTGTTGTATGAGGGGGTGGGGGGCAGTCGAAACACAGCCGAAAGCCGTACAACACAAATGTTGTGTCAAACCATGTGACTACCATTGGAAATGCATTGGGGCAAGATGTATCACACCCTTTGTATACATCTAGCATGCATCAATGTTGTATGCTAGATCGAAAGGTGTGAGTCGGGCCTAAGTCTGTGATTTGTCTGATTGGATGGCGCAGAGTACACTACAGCAGTGGTTTTCATTTTCATGTCAAAGACAACCACATTGATGCATATTAAGCCATTTGAAAAGATTTGACGTCAGATCCCTAAGAGTGAAGATCTTAAGTTATTTAGATGAGATTAAATAGCCTACAGAATTGTACAACTGTCTATACTGTAGATGGGGACTCGGAGAGATAAACCTACACTATGTGTATAGTCTAGCCAGACATTGGGCTATATGAAATTAACCACTTTCCCTTTTTTCCTCCACGTCATGCAAAAAAACCCGGCTATGTTTGTTATTTTGGAAATAAGTGATTAAACTGTTCAATTTGCTGGGGACCAGCTGGACCCAGTATTGATTTCGTAATACTATGACAAAAAAAATCGTCGACTACCTTTTTTCACTGACGAAAACTAAATGGAAACTAAATGAAAATTAAGCTATGATGACTAAAACTAAATATATTGACAATTTCGTCAACAAATAAAAACTAGATAAAAATTATATGAAGGGACTAGTGGACAAGAGATCCAGTATTGTCATTTTACGCTTGCTGAAAATAGCAGATCTACAAGCTCACAATGCATCACAGTGCAATGCATTGTGAGCTTGTAGATCATCTATTTTCAGCAAGTGTAAAGTCATTACTTACTTTGTCGACTAAAACTAGACTAACACCAAAACAATTCAAGACACTATGATTGCACAGACACCGGCACACAGACAACCCACAGACAACTTGGACATTGTAGCCTATAGTAGATGTTAAATTATTATTTTTGAGTGGTGCAACCACTCCAAGGAACGTTAGCAATGTCCGTGTTCACCTATGTGACTATGTGACTCCGTGTTCACCTATGTGACTATATGTGACCATGTCTGTGTTAACCTATGAGCACCAGTATGACTATGAGTACCAGTAGGGGCACTGTTGTGCCTGAAACAGAGAGAGAGATAGTGCTGCAATGTTGCCTGCTAATATGAGAGAGAGAGAGAGAGAGAGAGAGAGAGAGAGAGAGAGAGAGAGAGAGAGAGAGAGAGAGAGAGAGAGAGAGAGAGAGAATTAGAGAGGGGGGGGGGGGGGGAGTTGCACCACTCAGTTCAGTTAAAAATGTACTGAAATGTTTCAATTAATCAATTAATTAATTAAATTCAAAGGGCTTTATTGGCATGAGAAAACATACGTTTACATTGCCAAAGCAAACAATCAAAACAAAATGTATACAATTGAAAGTCAGAATCCTTCTATCACAGCAGCTCACGAATCTTGCTGCTGTTTGCACATTGTTGTACTTCGCCAAGCAGACATGGGAGTGTGTGAGTTCCATTGATCCAAGCCGGAAGACAATTCATTGATTGATCATTAAAATAAACATGCTCCGAAAACATTTGAGATTTTCAAGTTGGCCCTGATCCAGAAATGTGTGTGTGTGTGTGTGTGTGTGTGTGTGTGTGTGTGTGTGTGTGTGTGTGTGTGTGTGTGTGTGTGTGTGTGTGTGTGTGTGTGTGTGTGCGTGCGTGCGTGCGTTTCTTTTTTTTGCATGTGGGTATGTCATTTGATCTTGTTGTTCTTTTGGGAGATATCAGACTGTCCAAGAGGACCAGAACGTCTCCAGGGCCTTTATTAATCCTTCAAAACTCTCCACACATAGCCTAGAAAACCTATCCAGGGTCGACTCTGGCACGTCCGCCTGGTCCACCTGGTCCTCAACGGGACTCACGGAGGGATGTTGGGGAATGTCTGGGAAAGATCACAGAAAATAAAAGAACAAGAATTTAACCAAAGTTATACAATAATACGAGTGATACTGTCAAGGTTTGTGGTTGGTTGGATATCATGCAAAAGCACAACGAGAATTGAAAGAGTGTGAATCCAAACACATAATAGATGTTAGTTAATTAGGCTTAATCAAAGAGATTCTTCTCTCTATTGTGGGCAGGGTGGGAAAAAGTACTCAATTATTTTACTGAAGTAAAAGTATCAATACTGCAATGTTGAACTATACTTATACTATACTAAAAGTACAAGTATTGGCATCAAAATGCCTGGAAACCAGACATATCTGCCACAAGACAAAAACTAATCTGGGCTGGCCATGCCAAGCTAAAATGTATACTAAAAGTACTCTGAACGTGATTTTATGTAGAGGTAAATATGCCGGAATTGTCTAGAAGCTTATTTCCGTCCCCAAACATAAAAACAATGAAATACAAACACATGTTAAACTAACTCTACTGAATGCCTCCTACCTTTAGTGCTCTTGCAGTGGACCTGGGACAGAAGAACCAGCATGGAGATGGAGACCAGCAAACACAGCTGCATCTAGTAAAAGACATCAACAAGAACATTTAATTTGATCTATGTAACAAATTACAACAGTGCTGCTGCTGCTGCTACTACTACTAGTAGTAGTAGTAGTAGTAGTAATAGTAGTAAAGTAGTAAATACTACTACTACTAATAATAATACTTTTATTTAAAATACAGGAGTGAGTCAAACATTATTGCAAGATGTGATTTCAGTCTGGGACAGGCTATTTATCCTGTATTCTGCATTACCTTGTGTTGTGTTGTGTTGTGAATGAAATAATCCTTTGTTGTGGTTGCCCGAAGAGTTTTCCTCTGTTAAGAGTGGCGAGTGCACGGTGATCCAGTTGGTCTCGGTAGTCGGTAGGCAAGCAGTGATCTACAGTATAGGAGAACAAGATGACAGCAGGCACACGACAAGTTCTGAAGTTGTGTGCCAAACAAACACAGAGCATATAGGCTATATACATTTGCGAAGGTGTCTGTAAGATAATGAGTCATGACTGATTGATAGAGCTGGAACAGTACTTTATGCTCAGCATACACTATTACAATATGATAAGGAGAAAGATACATACGCTAGCACATTATCCATATGAGTGCAGTGTAAGAATGATTCATATTGGCTATAGTTGTAAGATGATATCAGATGAGTAGCATTTCAACAACTTCTTCCTGGGTCTCCTGATAAAGCAGCGCATGCAGTCACAAACATGTATCTATTATGCCTACGCAGATGAGAGTGAATCACTACAGATTACTGGCCTGTGTATCAACAGTATATTACTATACAACAGTCTGCATCATTTTGTCCTGAAAGAACATCATCATAATGTTCCACTGTGGCCACTGAGTGGCATTGGAGCGGTAATGAATTCAATACAGTATATCAGTAAGCATACAGATTGATTGATTGATTGATTGAAATATTTATTAACAGTTTGTAGAATTACAGTACATTTCAAGCACAAACTCAATACAAAGACTGTTAACTGTGAGTGGACGACCCAATTAAGCATTGCACTTGTTTACAACAGGGTCCACATTGTTCAATTCATCAAAACATTTAGAGACATACAAATAGACACTTCTATGTAGTTAAAGAACAGAACAGGAATTCATCATATAGGAAGCAAAAAGGGAAAAGATACATATACAGTGAGGGGAAAGGGGAAGGAGGGGGTGGGGGGGATTCAGATTTTACAGAGGCCAGTTTCGAATTGCAGCCATCCGTAGGTGCCCTTTGAGAGCAGTTTTGAAGGAGTCAAGGGATTCACATGTCTTAATGACTGTTGGTAGGGCGTTCCACATTTTGGTGGCATAGGAGCGAAAATAATTTAGTCCCTTGTTTGTGCCGAATCTGGGTTGTACATGGTTTGTTGCACTCCCTCTGGTGTTGTGGGTGTGGACTTCTTTTACATTAAGGAAGTATTTAGACAGGTACATGGGTATCTTGGTGGTGTATCGAATCTTGTGGACCAGACCCATTGCAAGATGCTGTACTCTGTCGTCGACCCTAAGCCATCCCAGCCTGTCAAAGTGGGCAGGGGTGAGGTGGGTTCGGGGGGTGAGGCCAAGTAGGAGCCTGACCAGTTTGTTTTTGGAGGTCTGGAGCCTTGTTTTAAGGGCCTTTGAGGTGCTGTGGTACCAAGAGGTGGATGCATAGTCAAAGAAACCTTGTACGAGGGCTCCTGTTAAGGTCTTCAAGTTGTTTTTGTTGACCAGTGAGGAGATCCTGTAAAGGAATCTTGTTCTTTGATTGACTTTTTTGATTACGTTGGTGGCCATTTTATCACCGGAAAGATTGGCCTCCAGGATGGAACCTACAGTAGGTAGGTCATTTCATCTTTTCGTGTGATAATATTGTCACCCACTCTAACCAAGAAGCCATCTGCCTTGCTGAGATTACTATTTGATCCGAAGAGAATGGATTCAGTTTTTCCCAGGTGTAAGGATAGTTTGTTATCAGCGAGCCAGGTGCAGATTCTACCGAGTTCAGAGCTGAGGGTCTTTTCAACCTGCAGTTTGTTCCTGTCCGAGACCAGCAGTGCTGAGTCATCTGCGAACAGGAACAAGTTGCAGTCACAAGCTGATGTCATGTCGTTAACATATATTAGGAACAGTAAAGGCCCTAGTATGCTTCCTTGTGGGACGCCACAGCTCACTGGGAGGGGGGGGACAGTGTTCCGTTCACCTCCACCATCTGTTCTCTCCCCTCCAGATATGCTTGCAGTGGTGGAAAAAGTACTCAAATGTTTTACTTAAGTAAAAGTATCAATACTGCAATGTAGAACTACAAGTAAAAGTCTGTAATTCAAAATGTACTTAAATAAACGCACAAAAGTATTGGCATCAAAATGTACTTAAGGTACCAAAAGTAGAAAGTACTCACTATGCAGAATGTCCCATTTCACATTTTCAAATATATAGAAATTATTAAAAAAATAGCTGATCTACAAGCTCACATTGAGCTTATTTTAAAATGGCCGAAAGTGTTTAATGTATGTTATGTAATAATGATATTAATCAATGTAACTAATAAAAGTAAAAGTACAATATTTGCATCTGAAATGTAGTGGAGTAAAAGTAATGGAAATTGGAAATACTCAAGTAAAGTACAAAATACTTCAAAATTGTACTTAAATAATCTACAGTACTTAAGTAAATGTACTTAGTTACTTTTACACTGTATGCTTGCGACATCATGTTTGCTGCTGTATCTGGACACTATGCAGTGTACTATAGAATAAGAGTACAAGTACAAGTACAAGTACAAGTACAAGTACAAGAGAACAAGTCCTAGATTCACAACATTAGTGAGTAAAAGTGCAATCGTATTGGAATCAAAATATACTTAAAAATAGCCTACCTAAAGTAAAAGTAATCATTATGCATAATGTCCAATTCCAAAAGGTTTCAAAATGTGTCACAATCTTTAAAAAAAACATCTACAAGCTGTTGCGATGTGTTGTGAGCTTGTAGATCGGCAATTGTTTAGTGGTGGATTTTCTTGAAGACGGATGCTGGTTGTCATTTCTCTTTCACTAGTTTGGGTTGCGAAACCATGATATGACTGTCCCGTGTATGTTTTGCATTAATAATCCAAATCTGCAGCTTATCTACTGTATAGTAACTAAAGCTGTAGAAGAGTATTGCCTCTGATGTATTGGAGTAGAAGTATAAAATATCATAAAATGTAAAAATGTACTTCCACCACCACCACTGTGCCAGAGGTCCTCACACCAATATCTAAGGCCTGACTCACACCTTCGCAACAGATTGATGTATGCTTGTTGTATGAGACTTATTGACTGATGCAAGCGCGAAATTAATTTCCAATGGGAGTCACATGATTTGACACAACATTTGTGTTGTATGAGGGGGTGGGGGGCAGTCGAAACACAGCCGAAAGCCGTACAACACAAATGTTGTGTCAAACCATGTGACTACCATTGGAAATGCATTGGGGCAAGATGTATCACACCCTTTGTATACATCTAGCATGCATCAATGTTGTATGCTAGATCGAAAGGTGTGAGTCGGGCCTAAGTCTGTGATTTGTCTGATTGGATGGCGCAGAGTTGCAATGCAAATGTCTTTCATGATTTGCAGGCCGACAGTTTAAATATCTAGCTGGATAGATTGTATTCATTAGAGTAAGAGCTAAATTGTTTGGCCAGATATAAGAGTCCCGGCATGCAGAAGATGCATAGCCTACACTATCTTTAGATGAACAGAAGAGGCCACTGTGTGGCCACTGTTTTGTCTAGACTCTACAGCAGTGGTTTTCATTTTCATGTCAAAGACAACCACATTGATGCATATTAAGCCATTCAAAAAGATTTGATGCCAGTGATCCCTAAGAGAGAAGATCTTAGTTCTTTAGGTGAGATTAAATAGCCTACAGAATTGTACAACTGTCTATACTGGGACTCGGAGAGATAAACCTACACTATGTGTATATAGTCTAACAGCTAGAATTACATTCTAGCCAGACATTAGGCTATATGAAATTAACCACTTGCCCTTTTTTCCTCCACGTCATGCAAAAGAAAACGGCTATGTTTGTTATTTTGGAAATAAGTGATTAAACTTTTAAATTTGCTGGACCCAGTATTGATTTCGTAATACTATGACAATTTTTTTTTCGTCGACTACCTTTTTTTACTGACGAAAACTAAATGGAAACTAAATGAAAATTAAAATATGATAACTAAAACTAAATATATTGACAATTTCGTCAACAAATAAAAACTAGACAAAAATGTTATGAAGGGACTAGAAGGGACAAGAGATCCAGTATTGTCATTTTACGCTTGCTGAAAATAGCAGATCTACAAGCTCACAATGCATCACAGTGCAATGCGTTGTGAGCTTGTAGATCATCTATTTTCAGCAAGTGTAAAGTCATTACTTTACACTTTGTCGACTAAAACTAGACTAACACCAAAACAATTCAAGACACTATGACTCTAAAATCTAAATTTGCTGTCAAATCAACACGGCCTGGCTGGAACCCCCTCAGGGACCTCTGGGGGAGTCCCGGGCCCCACTTTGAGAATCAGTCAATTATAGAGCTGGAACAGAGGCTTGGCTGGTTTATCACTAACATGCTGTGTAACAGGAGTATCAAAGCAATATTGATTATTCCTATGAAAGCATCCATCATTGTGTTGACAAATGTTAATCTGTTCTCCCCTCAAAGCTTTGTTGAGTGTAAACACACAGTTCTCAGTGGGGTGGGGTCAAGGAGAAAGTCCTCATGTTCATTTAACTCAGATAGTGTAGCTAAAATGGAACAAAGGGGACCCACAAATGAACAAAACAGGATTTTACTAGTGTGTACATTAATTGTTCTCATCACAGTATGATTTTCCACAACCTTTCACCACAGGACTGTAGTGTAATCTAATGTCACTCCACTGCAGGGGACCTTTGGCTGGACTCCCAGAAACTGTCACAAATAAGCGAGTGGTAATCGATACCTCTGTGCCCCGCTGTAAATTAAGGTATTTTATCAGTCTGATCCTTTACTTCTGGTGATTGAGCAGAAAGTTGTACCACGTTCTTATACGTAAGGGATTCTTTAGGACCTTCATGAGTTGCAGGGATGTGCATTAATAGTGTTGTGGAGATATTGAACTAGGAGTTGCCAATACGACTTCAAATCAATCAATCACCGTTCTTTCAAACTTTTGCCTCGATTACGATTAATGAGCGTTTAGGTGAAAGGATATAGTACAGAATCAGAAAATGAAAATGAGCTTGGAGAAAATGTGCTTCTCAATTTTTCGATTAACCTACATGAGCAAGATGAAGTCAAAGTCCCCCACCAAACTTTTTCCATACTGTACATGTTTTCCCAATTGTACTTTCTTTAACTGCCACATGACGCCTTTGGACGCCTCCCCCTGGTGGCCAAGAGTGCCAATGGTGCCTTTGGACGCCATATTTAGAAAATTCCTCTAATCTGGTGTGCAGGTGATGATATGCACATTACATGCACAATATAATTACATTTTCTTTCTTTTATTTATAATGGGCTTCGTGGCAAGGTCCACCAGGTGGCACTAAATGATAATACATTTTTTCATAGAAGTGTATATTTGTCTTTAATCAATCAATCAATCAATCAATCAAGTCGGTAATAGTTCAGATATCGGTTTAGACATATTTTTGGTTAATTGCCCAGCTGTAATGAGCGGAATATTCTTAGAGAACTTTCATGTCTTTGGGGTCATATCTTGCAAGTATGATTGAACCCTACAAACCCTCCCGCGCACTCAGATCAGCCAACGCAGGGAAGCTGGAAGTAGCCTACCCTCACTAAAAACGCCGGGACAACGCTCCACATGTCCCAAACTCTTCTCCCTTCTGGCTCCAAAACTGTGGAATGCACTTCCCATTGCAGTCAGAACTGCAGCATCACTCCCAATCTTCCGCCGTAGCCTGAAAACCCACCTTTTCAGACTCCATCATGGCCCATAGCACTTACCCTACCCCCTTAGATAGCATTTCTGTTGACTTAGATAGCATTTGACACATACTTATAGCATGTTATGTAGACAGCACTATAATTGCATTGTATATAGTCATAGCACGCCATAGTACATATAGCATAGTAGTAAATATGTATAGTTTATATGTATAGTGTATGTATTGTATAGTTTCATTATATAGATATTCCACTGTTACTTTCTTAGCTTACACATGTTTCATGATAAATGCTTTTATGTGATGTATTTCCATGCTTTTGTTCTTGCTTAATGTAAGTCGCTCTGGATTAAGAGCGTCTGCTAAATGCCTAAATTGTAAATTGTAGACACTGGTCACTTACATAATATGCAGCTCTCATAATGTGCTGCAGGAACTCACCAGCCCCTAAAGACTGTTTTGAAATTCAGCCTAAACTTCTTCAAATGCATCCAAGCTGCCTTTTCACTGACAAAATGTATTAGACAAGCTGCCAGCAGTCCATCCATATGGGGTATACACTCTGTACTCAAAACTAATACCATCACATCACATAAATAATTTAGTCTGATCGATAATCCAAATTATACAACATCTGAAATCCTCCTCCTGCTGCTATTTTGTCAGCAGGTGTTTTCAAACTGTTTGAAGTTGCATGACCTCAGATCTTACATTTTCAACACTCTCTTCTCGCAGGTCACGTCCTATACAGTCCCTGAAAATGCCATCAAGTCACTCTTAAAAAAGAATAAAGTAGACATGTTTATAGGCCCATATACAGTAAAATCTCTCTTTTAAAAAATCACACCCGTGTGAACTGAGTGGTGCAACTCCCACCTCTCTCTCTCTCTCTCTCTCTCATTAGCAGGCAGCACTATCCCTCTCTCTGTTTCTGGCACCCCCTACTGGTACTAATAGACATATACTGGTGCTCATTAACGTCACATACATAGGCATCACATACATAGGTGAACAACCAGGGTACACGGATATTGCTGTTCCTTGGAGTGGTTGCACCACTCAAAAAATACTGGTAATTGGAAAGCCTGTTTATCACTCCACCACACCAACCTCCCGAATCCTCCTGAACACCCTACACATGCAGTCTATGGATCGATTCCATGACCAGGGATGATGCATCTGATTGGCTCTACGCATGGCACTGCCCCCGTCGCCTATACTTAGGCTATACTATAGTTGTGTTACTTTAGTTATGCAGACGACGCATACATTTACATATACTTCACAAGGGAACTATACAGTGAGTAAATGCATCAAACAATGGTTCCATGATTGGATATACCATAATTGTTTTTGTTTTTTTCAAAGGCCTCACCGCCCATGACGTTTGGTGTTTTTCGTTTTTCCATGGCGGTCTTGGCTAACTTATGAACCAACCGGTCAACTCTACAAGGAAGTGAGACACAAGTAGCCTACACTGCGTCAAAAAGCGCCTCCCATCTGCTTATATACTGTACATAATATTATTTCTCTTCCTGGATCATTCCACTTTTGCTCCGGCAGCCATTTCATTTCCAATGGGCTCTATAGAGAACACAAGGACGGATTTAATATTTAATATTCTGTGACTACTTCAAAGGTAGCATGCAGGGCACCATTTCATTTAGGGTATATGATCCTGTCGGGAGCGGATGATATCGTTACGTCATGTTGTAGTATTGTTTTGTAGTCGACAGGCAGGAACAACAGGTGGCAACTTCCTTTTCCCTCAAACCGATTTTTCTCAATAAAAGCTACAGGCTAGTGGCTACGAGAGCTTTTATTGAGAGGGAAAAGGAAGTTGCCGCCGCCTGTTGTTCCTGCCTGTCGACTACAAAACAATACTACAACATGACGTAGCGATATCATCCGCTCCCGACAGGATCATACGGACTTTTGAGACAGAGACCAGGCTTTCCTCCGAGGTGGTGGAAAGCCTGGTGAGGCGAGGTTACTTCAAAGGTAAGGGTAAACGAAAAATACCTGGCAGTGAGAGCTATTTTGATATTCTTGGCAGTAAATTCGTTTTTAGACAAAAAACTGTGAGGCTATGCTCAGCTTCAACAGGCAATGTTCAAAACCACAAGCCGAGCCAAGACCTTGGCATAAAGACCTTGGCATAGTGATGCACTCAGACCTGAAATGTAACAGTTACATTTAATATAATTACAAACATCTATCACTAAGAATATATCAAGCATTAAAGGATTTATGTCTCTGTAAGATTAAAAAAAAACTTGTCTAATAGTGTCGCAGTCCCGCCCCCTTTCATGACGACACCAGGCCCAAGGACTGTCTAAAGAGGACGGGACGCGAAGACCGTAAGGGCGCCGCCATGTTGCTCACATGGTGCTCCATGGAAGGAAAGAAACATGCGCAATGGGCTATATGCAGCCAACACTTCCTCGTTCAGCTTCCTTGGTCTCAACTGCGCATGTTTCTTTCCTTCCATGGAGCACCATGTGAGCAACATGGCAGCGCCCTTAAGGTCTTCGCGTCCCGTCCTCTTTAGACAGTCCTTGGCCAGGCCCAGGAAATAATTCACAATGCATTTTCCCAATAGATATTTAAAAAAGTATTTATTTAAAGACCTTTTAAGCGTCGTACGAAGCCAACTCGAGTCGTGACAAATCATGACAACAAATAATTACCAAACAAATTGGACCAAACAAATAATTACAAAGAAGAAAAACAAATGAGCATTTGCGCCTGTCGTAGACATGCGCAGAGCAAGTTCAGTCAGGGAACCTCAGTCAGCGCGCCGGCTGTTAATTGGGCCACCGCAGCATCACGCTCTCATCCACATGATTCACTCAGCCAATCACACACTCACCCCATCTCATACCGGCTACTTGAACCAGAGGTTTGCATTCCTCTGCCTTCTTGCTTGCTTACACTGCTGCTGTATCAGCGTGCTGCTGTCATACAACCTGCGCTCAATTCTGCTGCTGCTATACTGTATACCCGTGCTGCTGTATACAAGTGCTCACCCACCTCCACCCCAGCTACCACCTGTCGTTTTGGATCTACTGTTTAGGTACGGGGGATTCAGAGTCCCTATGGTTGGGACTGATGCGCTTGACCTGAGTACCTAAAAAGCAGATCCAATACATCGCCAAACCATAATAAATATATTGCATTGATTATCTTATATTCAATAAATATATATATTACATCCTCCTTGAGTTGTCTGACTGAACAAAGAAAAGTGTTGTAACCTGCCGTTTTCTTCTTCTTTCTAATGATTTGTTCGGCCCAAAACATTGTGTTTGTTGTCATGATTTGTCACAACTCGAGTTGGCTTTGTACGAGGCTTAAAAGGTCTTTAAATAAATACTTTTTGAAATGTCAATGAGGAAAATCCTTCCTGGGCCCTGGTAGGGGGTGGGACTGCGACGCTCTATACTAATGCCATCTTAGATCTATACACTCACTCCCTTTCTGTCAAAGAATCTATTTAAAATATTACAGTTGGTTCATAAAGCATTGAATGGTGTAGGGCCTAAATACTTTTCTGATCTTGTGCTACAGTAGATACCATGAACCATCCAGACCTCTCACATCATCTTCTGTCCCAAGAATCAGAACTAAATGTGGAGAAGCCTTAAAGTAAGGGAGAATCAGCAGTTTCCATGCACCACATAACTGGAACAAACTCCAAGAAAACTGCAGTTCTGCAACTTAAATCAAAGCTGCCTAAAACATTTCTGTTTGTTGCTGCCTTTTATTTGTTGACAAACAAAATGTTTTAGCTGCCACCTGCAGAACAATGATTAAAAATTGAATTCATTGTTCTGCATAACAAAGTTAAAAACTGAATTCTCTTATTTTTAATAGTTTGTTTTATGTTAAAGCACATTTAATTGCCTCGTGCTATAGCCTACAAATGAACTTGCCTTGCCTCATCTATGCTTTCTTTCAAGTTAAGTATTTTAAGAGGAAGCATTTTTTCTTTATTTGCGCTGTGGCTCTGAAAGAGACTACCTATTTATGAGTGTGTGTGTGTGTGTGTGTGTGTGTGTGTGTGTGTGTGTGTGTGTGTGTGTGTGTGTGTGTGTGTGCGTGCGTGCGTGCGTGTGTGTGCATTTGATTTGTCCGGAGCTAATCTACCAAATGTCTTGTGCAAGCTGGCATATTTAGCACCCCCACAAATATTCTTCACATTTGTTTTATTAATTTTGAAATATAATAATTTGATTTAATAATGAAATCAATGGGGCTCGGATCGGGCTGAACATTTGGAGATGACTGGAAATCTTTGCGACATCATTGATATATCATAATTATAAGTGTTATAATTATAAATGTTGGCTGGGAAGGGCAGTCATTCATTAACACATTAAAGCGCAAGCGCATTAGTTCCTGCTACAACACCATGCCAACAAAACATACAGTATTATGCATTATTAAGTACAGATAAATAGATGGAAGAGGAAAATAAAAGGCTTGCATGACTGCAGACCAGGGGGGGGCTGCAGACCTTCAGCGACATTCAGACTCAGCCAAACAAGCCATGATGGAGCACAGGCTGCAACAAATATTCAACAAGACTGTACACTACAGCGACAGGCAGTTAAACAGTGCAGGGGAAACACAAAGACTCAACAAGGCTGTACACTACAGCGACAGACAGTTAAACAGTGCAGGAAAAACACAAAGGCTCAACAAGGCTGTACACTACAGCGACAGATAGTTAAACAGTGTAGGGAAAATACAAGGATGCTGACAGCCAAACAAACCATGGCAAGCAGAGCAGAAGCCAGACAGTGACTGGGCAGTCGCTTGGGCTGAAACCTTTCCCAGATTTGGACACAGTCGCTTGGGCTGAAACCTTTCCCAGATTTGGAGACAGTCTCTTGAGCTGAAACCTTTCCCAGATTTGGAGACAGTCGCTTGGGCTGAAACCTTTCCCAGATTTGGACATGACTGAAGTCAGTGTGTGTGTATGCTAATTTCACAAACTGCTGAACCATTCAGCGACCATATTCCTTGCGCATGCTGCCAGTAGGACATGGAGGTACATTCTTCTTCATGGAAACTCAAAATAAAAGCAATGCAGTTTTAGTCCACAACATAAGGTAAAATTTGAAAGTATGTTGTATTTTCTAATTTCCAAGTAACCTTTCACGGGCCGGTCAGAGTAAGCCAAAGGGCTGCATTTGGACCCCGGTCCTAGCCCAGGTCTGCGCTAGTACAGTATGTCGCAGGGACTTACCCCAATCCAACCCTTGATGCTGAATGCCAAGCAGGGAGGCACTGGGTCCCATTTTTTCAGAGCCTTTGGTATGACCCGGCCGGGGATCGAACCCCGACCTCCCAGTCTCAGGTCGGACACTCTAACTACAAGGCCACTGAGCTGGTGAACACACATCAACCTCAACTCTAAACCCTAAACCTAAACCACTGGTTCTCAATGTTGGCTCCAGGGACCATTTGGGTAGTAAACTGAGAGGGGGTCAATTGGGGGTCCGTGGCATGGCCTAAATGCATATAAAACTGGGGTTCCTTGAAATTAAAAAGATTGACAGTCACTTCCCTAAACTTAAGGAACATATGGCTGAAGGAACACAAACATGCCCCCGGTGGTCCCATGCTGAAGTCACAATGATCAATTAATCAGCATTGTAATATTGGAAGCGGTTCGTAATCGTATAGGCTAGAGTCAGTAGAGTCACAGTGTAAAGAAAATCCATGTTCCACGAATCCCACGATGCATGAATGTAGAAAATCCATAGGGTGCAAAAAGAAGTCTGCTGTGGTCTATCTGCATGTGGTCCATTTATCTCTCCGATTGATGAGGTCGACTCGTCGCACTGCTTTCTTATCTCAGTCCTACGGTTATGAAGAGCTGACTCTTGGAGAAGTGCTGAAACGATCACAAGTGAGAAAGTGTGAGATGCGTGCGTGCGTGCATGCATGCACACGCGCATGCACACGCGCGCACACACACACACACACACACACACACACACACACACACACACACACACATACACACACCCGCTGTGGGTGTAAAATGTATTTCTCTCCCAATATAATTGGACGATATGCAAATGTAGTGAAATAAAATTCTAGGTCTGTTTGCGTTTTGACAGAGACAGAACTCAAGAGGTTCCATTAAAACTATTTAGCAACACATCACCTCTCCCAAGATGTCATATTTGTGTAGGCTTTGCAAGTTTGCATGAACAAAACGCCTGCAGTCTCCGAGGCTAGGCTATGCACAGACCTTTCGGGTCTATATTGGAATGAAAGTTATGAGTCAGAAATGTTAAATTTTTCATCATTCAAGCTGTAATGTTCATGACACAGCAGGGTTTGTGTATGTGTGTGTGTGTGTGTGTGTGTGTGTGTGTGTGTGTGTGTGTGTGTGTGTGTGTGTGCGTGCGTGCGTGTGTGCGTGCGTGTGTGCGTGCGTGCGCCCGGCGTGTGTGCATGCCGCGTGCATGCAAAGCGAGGATATGAAAGATGGGAGGCTGACGGCGGCCTGATGGAGCTTCCTTTTACCCTGTGGCAGTTTGTCTCACCCTGAATCACATGAGCAGAGGGGACAGCTCAGCCTGCTTTGATTCATCCTCATACATCGCTCAGTGTAGGCCACAACCTGGGGTCATCAAATATATACACAGTACAGACAAATAGATGTGTCCGAGGCTTTTGGTTTTCTTTAATTTATTATGTAATGTTCTTATTTTGTTCATCGCTGCTGTTGGACAGAAACCTCTTCTATTATTACATTTTTTGAGAGAATTCCACGCCCACAATGCCAATAGCTTTTTTTTTTTTTTTTAACACTTTATTTAAAATTTTATTGATGAATAAATGAAAAAACATGTGTACATTTTGTTGTATCCGACATGTAAATATCCCCCCCAATCAAGGTCAGAACAAGACAAATAAAACAAAGACAGACAGTACAAGACAGTAAAAGTAATTAGTAAACTAGTTTTGAAAGTACTAATGAACACAAAAAATAAATAATAATAAAATAAAATAAATAAAATAAACAGCATTTTGGTAATGCCAATAGCTTTAGTGCAGTTTTGGTGGCCAAGTCATAGTCTGTGACGTATGCGCGAGTGCCGTTCACGCCTGTGCTTTCTGGCCGTCACTGACTTCACCTGTTTAAACCCAGCTTAATTGGTGAGTGTGCGACTACTGGAGTGAAAGTGTGAAAGAGCCCTGCTGTATCCATCAAACAAGGGACCCAGCACGGAACCTGCCCAGCACGGACAAAACACGGTCAGTGGCCAAAGACACATCGCTGTCTGCCTCCGTTCAAAATGTACGCTTTGTGTAAACAAACACACGATATTCACAGAGAAACAACAACACGGACGCGCAGCGTTAGACGTGAGCGTGCCGCAGGCGCGCAAAGCGTCTACTATCTCCATATTTTAACTTTTTGTGTTTCTTCGTAAATTCATTATCATCATCATCATTCTTCGACTGTCGTCGAGATCCTAGATGCCACGTCTTTCCATCATGTTGTAGATTAAATAATCTTCCAAAGATGAAGGAATGACGAAGTGAAGTGTTGAGAATTTATTCAGAAGATTCAGCAGAGTAACAACATACAGAGAGTGAGGAACAGGCCTCCTTGCCTAGTCCAGCAGCCCCTCCGGGCGCAAGCCTCCCCAACCCCATTCTCAGACAGTCCTTATATTCTTGTTTTAACAGAG
Organism: Protomyctophum parallelum; assembly: GCF_964188405.1. Taxonomy (NCBI): domain Eukaryota; kingdom Metazoa; phylum Chordata; class Actinopteri; order Myctophiformes; family Myctophidae; genus Protomyctophum; species Protomyctophum parallelum. The sequence continues at coordinate 19,312,411 of NC_139704.1, read as the reverse complement.
ATGCTATACTGAATGTCCTGGATCTGTGCTTAACATAAGGGCGACACACGTGTGGAGGAGTCAAGTCAGCTGTTAGATTGACAGCTGCAGTTGAATTAGACTGAATATATTTGGCAATGTAATTGGCATTCTAGAATTTCCATTACAGTCAGCCATTGTTGCTCCCAGTTCTCCCAGGAAATGAATTCCCTACTTGATCCTTCTACAGTACACTACAGTGTCACACAAAAGCATCAAAAGTAGCAGATCTGCAATGCAAGCTCGAAACGCTTCGCAAAGCAACGCATTTTGAGCTTGTCGATCTGCTGCTTTTTTTTAATTTTCGAATTTGAATCCTGAGAAACACGACTCCTGAGAAACACGAATATTATTGGCTGCTCAAGTGTATGTCTGTGGCAAAAATAAGATTTTGTCGAAAATGTCCATCAGAAGCCTGCATGTTGTTGAGTGACATGCCTCTGTCTGTCATACAGTATGTGTTATTCAAAGATTATTTTCAAAGATTTAACTCCCATTGACAATTAATTTGTCAATTTTACGTCATAGTATCTGAGAAAATCGACATATTACGTGTTACATCATGATAATGTACGACATATGGAGCATGTCACGAGGCGTGACGGATTGACTGACGGGAGATGCAGGTTTTCATAGTATACCGTGACCTACAGTCGCAATAAAGATTTAAACTGTAAAGCCTTAGTTTATTGGACCTGTGTTAATTGTTTCTGTGTTAATTTTTTTCTGTCTACAGTACAGCAAATCTCATTACCAAAAATAGATGATCTACAAGCTCTCCCAGACTCCCACGTGTTGTGAGCTTTTAGATCAGCAATTCTTAATATTCCCCCCCAGAATATGGATGCTGGGGTTCAAAAGGTTAATATAATATACAAAAACTGTACTGTTTAGTGTACGATTTTATCTTTTGCTGGGCAGCCCTTATTGTTCATGGGAATAAGAAGAACCCTGGGCAGGTGTCCCTTATTTGAATTTCATGTCGTTTGGCACCAGTGGTGTAAAGTAACTCAAGTACTGTATTTAAGTAGGCCTACAATTTTGAGGTATAGTATTTAGTAAATATTGTACTTTTGCTCCACTACAATTATTTGAACAAAACATACATTAACCTCTTCAGCCCTATATACATTTCGGCCATTTGAAAATAGCCAATCTACAAGATCTCAATGCGTCGGATCGTTTGAAAACTTTAAAGGGGACATTACATGATTCTGCATAATCACCTTTGGTGCTTTAAGTACATTTTGATACCAATAACTTTGTACTTTTACTTATAGGACTTTACTTATAGGTCTGTTACAATTGTAACAGAGTGTTTCTACATTGCAATATTGATACTTTTAAGTAAAAAAATGCGAGTACTCTTTCCACCACTGTTGTCAACCCCTAGCTAGGGGTCACAGATAGGTCTACACCACAGTGCTGGTACGTATGTGGCGATCTATCCGCATGCTAGAACATATCCCACTGGGAAATATTACCAGCTTAAACTGTAGCTTATAGTTGTAATAGCTACCAGTCAATAGATTGATGTTTCTTAAGCCAAGACAGCTGTTGGGCCCCGGCTGGCCAGGGGGAGGCAGTTTAGTGACCAGGATTACTGCATGCTTTTTGTGAGGGTACCTACCCTAGGAGACACGGGGAGAACATGCAAACTCCACACAGAAAGGCCCTTTCGCCAACCCCGCCTTCGGGTATGGGCACTGATGACGCAGAGGAGGAAACACGCCGCCAGCACCCACAGCGTCCCGAGCAGGAATCGAACCCAGGACCTTCTAGCTGTGAGGCGACAGCACTACCAACTGTGCCACCGTGCCCCTCGTTTAACAGATTTTATTAACGAAAAGAAGAATGCATGAGACGATGAAGGAAACGAATAATGAACAGAACGAAGATGACCCACGAGGGGTCACCTGGCCATCCAGCTGGTCATCGGGTAATTTAAGGCTTCGGGGATCCGCCGTGCTCCCGGGCACAACGAACCCCCCCTTAGGGACCTGTTAAGAACAGTGGGTTGGATGGGCTTTTATATACACAGGTGGATGTGATCCGATTGGAGGTGGCTTGATAGGAGGTGGAGGTTTGCGTTGGAGGTGTGGTCCTTCTCCTGAACTTCAGCTATGAGCTCCATTAAACATGGAGAGATACAGTCCAGTGGTTCTCAATGTGAGGTCTAGAGACCCCCAGTGGTCCTTGAAGGGTCCTTGGGTCCCCAGCAAAATTATAAAGATGGAGTGCTTTGATTTTTGCCTATATACAGGTTTAATGTTTGTCCTTAGTTCAACGTTTGTTTTGTAAATGCCATTGACAATGAAGGGAAAATTTACGTCATATAATGTGCCTCATTACATCATATTGTCTCTTTATTGTTAATGGCTTTTAATGTTTGTGTTTGCACCATTACATCACCTAATCAACATGAGTGTCTTGAGTGTACAGGTTTGATGAGGTCAGATCAATTATGGAATGTCAGAACAGATCAGCTCCATATATGGAGATCTAAGGGTAGCAGCGGGGGTAGTATCTTGAGTGTACAGGGTTTGATGAGGGCCCAGGTAGGGCCGGGACTTAATTTTCTGGCCTGTTGAGAACTCGCCGGCTGCCGGGCGCGGTTGCACAAATAACTATGGGGCAGGACCTAGAGTCCAGAGTTTAAATAGGGAGACATCGAAGTGGAAGGATGGATGGGGAAGGATAAACATATGTCACAGGTTCTGATGTGACCATTTCTGACCGAGGCTAAGTCATTGAATCTTTTTAAATTTTCGTTTTTTCATGTCATATGAAAGGAGGGAATAAAAGCTTCAAATTGACATATTGGTTGTTCAGTTTGATTTAGGCAAAATCTGTTTCTCTCCTCTCCTGAACAGTTGGTCTAGCTATATAGAGCCACCATAACTGTCTCTGTATCAAAAAGAGTCACATATATCCATATAAAAAAATATTGATTAGTATCTCCATATCTCCAGGGATCTCCATATACAGTATGCATGGGGTTAATTGCGACAGCAAGTCGCATTTACTATGATCCCTGATTTACTATCATCCCCGATGATGTCATAGTGATGTCACGAGACCTGGGCACAATATATGAGGGCTTTCCCCATGTATGGGGATTTTGAGTGAGTACACTGACGGACAAAAAACGCACGATTCCATATACTGTAGTTAACTGAGACCTTATGGTCGCAGTTAACTACTTTAACCATGGAGTTCGCTGTCTCTCACTTTAACACTATTTTATTTTATACAAGCTCAGTCAAAGATTAGATCTGCTTTTAACACAAATCTTCTCTTGGGGTCCCTGCACACAATGTTATCAGATGGGGGGGGGGGGGGGGTCATTGATCAAAATGTTTGAAAATCACTGCTGTTGTTGCCTACATCTGAATATTCAAAATTCTGTCAGCATTACAATGCAACCTATTTTTGCACAATCAGTGCAGTTGAACACATTATAAATAATGTAATCAGTGAAGTTATTTTGGGAATGAATGGGAGTTTTCTCAAAAACAACTGTGGCCACAACAGTCTCTCCCATTTTTTGATTGATATTTTGTTTTATGATTGTCATTATGACTTCACTTACAGGAAAAATAACACATTTTGTTGTCTTCACAATGATGAAGTGGCAGAGAACTGTTTTTAGAACATGCTGCAGGCAAAACAAGAGCGGTGTATGCAGATGTGCATTAGTGCAATAGTTGTCTTGCTTCAGATTCATTCAGAGAAATAATTGAGTATATTGTTGCTGTTGGGAAGAAACCTCTTATCTTCATATTTTACTTTTTTCATAAATTAACGGCTTACTTGATCTACTACAACAGCGTCACCCTAAAGTATCAAAAGTAGCAGATATACTGTACAAGTAGCAGATATACTGTACATATATACTGTCCAGGCTCGAAACGCAACACGAAGCGTGTATATATATATATATATATACAGTATATATATATATATATATATATATATATGTATTAGGGCCGGGACTTTAACTTTAACTACAGAAAAACTTTGCGATAGTTAATCGCGATTAACTACAGATAAATTAATCGCACCTTTTTGCTTCCACCATAATAAAGTTGTTTTATTTGTTTTCTCATGCCCAGCCATGTAAAGCACATTTGAGTATTCATATACACACTGAAGACACTTTATATAGGCACTTGCTGCCTATATATCACCTGCCTAAATATCACTGTTGGGATAAAACGCATTTTTCTATGGAGTTGTGTGCACTGGAAATAATAAGTCCCCCCATTCTGTGTTGCCTATAGAACTGAAGGTCTGAAAAAAACAGTAACATTATGAAGTACATTTTTGTGATGTCACTGAGATTTTTTTTCAGACCTCCAGTTCTAGGCAACACAGAATGGGGGGGACTTTCTTATTATATCCACACAACAACTCTAAGGTATATTAATGACAGTAAAATGTTGAAAATGAGTGGAATCCCGTAGTCACTATTCACTGGGATACCAAAAACATTTGAAAAAAAAAGGTTTCTCACTGTTCTCGGGTTAAATATTGATATGCGATTAAACTTGATGTGCTTTATGACCCTATAAAGCAGTGCTTCTCAAACATTTTTATGTCAAGGACCCCCACAGTTAATATGTATTGAGCTCGGTTTTGGTCGCCTCCATCTGTCCATCTGCGTCATTGTCCACGCAAGTCTCTGTGCTCTGGGTCCAAGGGCCTTCATCCACCACCACTCCAGAGTCATTGTTGTTGGTCGCGTTCAAGAAGGTCACTCGAGACCGGTCTATACATCGCAAAGAACATCAACATTCCTTTTACGACATTGTTTGCACCTGGCCTTGGGGGTACACGTTGCCGATCGGTGCTCATCGCGGCCACATCTCCAGCACCTCTTGTTCGCCTTTATCTCCTCCTTTGATGTCACACTGATTCAGGTAGTGCTGGAATGAATCACAGAACAGCTTCTCATGTATTTCTTCCATAAACAAAGTAACTGGTGACTTGGGCTTTCTTTGATATCGCTCCAAAAAGTCACGTAGATGCTAACACCATTGTTCTTTAATATAGAATGGCAGCTTTGCAATGATCGTCATGTTCTGGATATTTGCCACACACGCACACATGCATGGATATGTCCTCATGATACAACACACATGTCACTCAGCACTCATCGGGCACAAGCAGTGGCAGCAGAGATGGCACACTTTGCCAGTCTTTCTGCCTCATCTTTAGGTGGGCATCCCAAGTTGTCGAAACCCTCCAACAACCAGTCCGTGGTTATGTCCTATAGGCTGGAATCACCATATAAAACAAAGTTCTTAGTCTTGCACTGTTGCTTGGTGTTAAAGTGCTCTCTGTAGTTGTTCTCATGCATGTACCTGGAAGTCGACCCATTGCTATTCTGGGGTTAGTCCGACAGCGGACGGACATACCGCTGGAAGGCCGCCGGGTCTATATTACCTCTCTCCCCAGTAAGCTGTTCATGGGAGGGGCCGTCAGGTAGCGTTGGCTGTTGGTAGATTCCACTGGTGAATAGTGCCTTCTTGTATGCAAGTTACATAGTCCACATAAGTTGCAATTGCATCCATGCACTGGACGGCAAACAATGACTCAATGTTTTGCCATGAACATAATACGAGTACAGTAGTACTGTACTTGTACTTACTTGGTCCGACATCACCCGTCGCTCCCGAACATGCATTGGTCCGACATGCGCTGTGCTTGTGGTTAGGGTTTTGCGTAGGGTGTCGGTCTAATGCCAGTTGGACCAATAGTATGTCGGAACTAAAGCCTGTACCCGGACTTTGGGGTTCAGGGTTCCTTGAAGGTCGTCAGGGTTCCTTGAAGGTCATCTGTAACTCTTAGAGTGTACCAATGGATCCAAATGGACCCTATACACATACAGGTTCATGTGGATCCAATGGTACACGACCTCAGACTTAATGGGGGTCCTTGAAAAGTCTAAAAGGTCTGTATTAATGGACTCCATACTGTATGCCACATACAGTATAGCAAATCAGTGTCACACATGATATTCTGAAGAAAACCTGCATGGACACTGACATTCAGTAATTGAATCAAAATAAGAACATTATAATGTTATGTAAAAACTAAATCTAACAAGTCTTTACCACAGACACATTCCATGTATGGACATATCTGACCAATGGAAGGAATGTATGCTTACTGTACGGACATATCTGACCAATGGAAGGAATGTATGCTCACTGGTTCTACTGAGACGAGACCCACGCTCGCTTCCCATGATCCCATCCATCCAGAAGTCTTCCTGTCACACATACATGAAAGACAGCATGTCTCCTGTGTCCTCTGCTTGTGGCACACGGCTCGCAACTCATTTTCAATGGGAGTCGCGTGGTTTGACGAGACAAGCTTGCTCCACGGCTATGTTGTGGGGGGAGGGGGGGGGGGTTGCAGAAGACAGCCGTGGAGAAAACTTGTCTTGTCAAACCACGTGACTCCCACTGAAAATGAATTGCGAGCTGCTCTGCCCCCTCCCCCTTCCCCCAACAGAGAGATTTTGTGAGAAGACACGCTGTGTGTGACTGAGGCTATAGTGTGAATGGAGAATTTTACGTCATAGTGTCTGAGCAAATCGGCATAGTGTCTATTTTTGTCCTACACAAACATTAAATTCCCATTGTCAATGAATGGACAATTTTACGTCAGTGTCTGAGCAAATAGACATAATATTGTCTTGTTGAGCGCCCCTCAACAAGATAAGAGCGCCCCTCACTTCACACAGGTGTGATTTGTTGGTTAATACAGACATATTCATGAACGTATATTAACGCTTAATTAATGTTTAACGATTAACTCCTAAATTAATTCATCATGAGTTCAGGTGGTGGAGTAAAAAGCACAGTATTTGCCTCTGAGATGTAGTCAAGTAGACGTAGCCTATAAAGTTCTGGAAATACTCTTTAAAGATCAACGTTGGAACTGAGACAAATCCAGTTTTGAGCTGTATAGAGAGCTGCATGTTTTTTATTTTATTCATACAGTTTCTCTTTATTTTCTTCTTTTCAAAATATTTTATACACTCAATTCAAGAGCTTTTCCTGTATTTGAAGTCAGGAGGCTGAGCGTCATAGGAAGGTTTTCAAAGATATCCATTTTAAAATATCCGACCTTGTAGATCGACACTGCAACTTGCTCGCTTTAGCTCGCTCTGTGGTGTCTCTCGTGGCTCAGGTTCCCTTGAGACAGTGCTCCTCTGTCACGGTCTTGAGACAGTGCCCCTCTGTCACGGTCTTGAGACAGCGCCCCTCTGTCACGGTCTTGAGACAGCGCCCCTCTGTCACGGTCTTGAGACAGTGCCCCTCTGTCACGGTCTTGAGACAGTGCCCCTCTGTCACGGTCTTGAGACAGTGCCCCTCTGTCACGGTCTTGAGACAGTGCTCCTCTGTCACGGTCTTGAGACAGTGCCCCTCTGTCACGGTCTTGAGACAGTGCTCCTCTGTCACGGTCTTGAGACAGTGCCCCTCTGTCACGGTCTTGAGACAGCGCCCCTCTGTCACGGTCTTGAGACAGCGCCCCTCTGTCACGGTCTTGAGACAGTGCCCCTCTGTCACGGTCTTGAGACAGTGCCCCTCTGTCACGGTCTTGAGACAGTGCCCCTCTGTCACGGTCTTGAGACAGTGCTCCTCTGTCACGGTCTTGAGACAGTGCTCCTCTGTCACGGTCTTGAGACAGTGCTCCTCTGTCACGGTCTTGAGACAGTGCTCCTCTGTCACGGTCTTGAGACAGTGCCCCTCTGTCACGGTCTTGAGACAGTGCTCCTCTGTCACGGTCTTGAGACAGTGCTCCTCTGTCACGGTCTTGAGACAGTGCCCCTCTGTCACGGTCTTGAGACAGCGCTCCTCTGTCACGGTCTTGAGACAGTGCCCCTCTGTCACGGTCTAAAACTATAGGGCGATAGTCCCTCCCTTCGGGGGGCAGAAAACCGTGTTGCGTTTTGCGATACTACTGGACCTTTTCCTCTCCACCCAATCAAACTACCTGGAAATCATTTCACTGTTTATATTTATCAGAACCCAAGTCATTTTTAAAGTCATGCACTGCATACAGTACATCTGCACAAGCCATGTGTATCAAGAGTCTTTGAACACCACAACAACTTTCAGAGAGCATGATTTATGCTTTGCTGTACGTCGGTGTCATACAATCAACAGCCAATCTACAAGCTCACAACACATTGCATCTGCCCAAATAATTCCCTGCATCATTTTAGGGCCTACCCAATAAAAGCCTTGATGTGGCATATGAATCAGACTTGGAATAGTTTGTTTGGTAAATCCATCTTTTATCCCAACTGGTGACTGGCGAGACTAAAAACAAACAGGGGGGACCATATGGGAGGGGGGACAAAGCGACGCAGGTTTTTATTTTCTTATCCTACGGTCGCCTAGACCGGATCACACGGGTCACATAACACAGACCTGGCTTTCTTCTGAGGTGGAAAGTCTAATAACGCAAGGTTAGCAAGAGGGGGCCTCACTCGCCCAAAGCTATAGCCAATACATATTTGTACAGTATTTGAACAAAAATGAAAACAAAATGAAAACAAATAAACAAGGCCATTTTACATGTAAATGGCCCTCCTCCTCATTGACCTGCAGGCCTTTTCAAGGAATGAGGCAAATGAAAAGGTGTAGGTCGTTTTAGTTTCTCGAAGTTCTCCAACCATATAAATTCATGATTTGGATCTATCTTATTAAAAAGACTCTCCCTAATAGAGTTGTAGAATGGCATTTCATTTTCAATTTCCTTTAGATCACACAGACTACATAATCTAGCCTCCTCAACCGTGCCTACATATCTGCCTGTCTCAATATGCAGACCTCCCTAATAGAGTTGTAGAATGGCATTTCATTTTCAATTTCCTTTAGATCACACAGACTACATAATCTCTCCTCCTCAACCGTGCCTACATATCTGCCTGTCTCAATATGCAGACCAAGTATGCCAGCTCTAATTTGGGCACATAAGGATCATTTCTAATCGTTTTAAATATGTCCATTAATTTCACGTTATAATATTCACATATTCTCATCTTAAATATGGGGTCAGAGCCCCCTATGTGTTGTCCGAGAAATTGCAGATGGACAGAGAGAGGCTTCCGGACTCATCTCAAATCTCGCGAGAGTTTGTTGCTCATGGGATAAAGAAATGTCATTAACAAAGTAGATTTTCTCCTGATTTATCTCGCTAAAAGAAGCCACACTATGAATATCTTGTAAATATTGTGTGCCTTGTGATGATTGGGTCCAGTATTTAGTTCAGTGACCATGGAGTTAAGGAATGGTTCATAAGCTGTGTTTACTTTCATTCTCCCATTGGAAATGAATAGACTCCAACATTCTTCCCGTCTCCTAATAATGTTACTGCCCAGCTCACACAGATACGGGAAGTAAAGCAAAGTTGGCCTCTCTTGCTAATTCTCCTCTTAGGCGCGGGGAGGGCTGGTTAACACAGAGTTTTGACAGAGTTTTGGTGTGGAATGAACATTATATAATAATTAGGCCCGCATCGCTTCGCCTAAAACACTGAATTATGAAAAGGACTGCAATTGGAAGAAGCCAGCCGCTCCCATTTGTTGAAGAGACATCTATACATTTTCTAATTATATTATTATGCTTACATTATCGTTTTGTCTAAAACGCTGAATCCCGCGTGAAAGAAATCGTTGGTTGGTAAAGGGATGATTGCTGGATGTATATTGTATATATACGCCTATCAGAGCGTGTGAGGGCCACAGACCAGGCAGTTCGAGAGTCACAGTGATTTATTCGATCTTCACAGTTCACGGGTGAATCAAGCCATATGACACTGATGAAATGATGATGGATGTACGATGGAATTGATGATTTAATTATTAATGCATCAAAGTGGACCCGGACACAAGTTTGTACCTTCACACCTCGAGAGTTCAAACCAAATGTTACACCTGGGCCTATATAGTCCTACCACAGGTGTGGGGGGGCTGAGGGCCATGGCTGCTGCTGCTGGGAGGCTGGGGGCCATGACTGCTGCTGAGGGGGGCTGGCAGCCAAGGCTGCTGATGGGAGGCTGGGGGCCATGACTGCTGCTGGGAGGCTGGGGGCCATGACTGCTGCTGAGGGGGGGCTGGGGTCAATGACTGCTGCTGCTGCTGAGGGGGGCTGGGGTCAATGACTGCTGCTGCTGCTGAGGGGGGGCTGGGGTCCATGACTGCTGCTGCTGCTGAGGGGGGGCTGGGGGCCAAGGCTGCTGCTGAGGGGGGGCTGGGGTCCATGACTGCTGCTGCTGCTGAGGAGGGGGGCTGGGGGCCAAGGCTGCTGCTGAGGGGGGGCTGGGGTCCATGACTGCTGCTGCTGCTGAGGGGGGCTGGGGGCCAAGGCTGCTGCTGAGGGGGGGCTGGGGTCCATGACTGCTGCTGCTGCTAAGGGGGGCTGGGGGCCAAGGCTGCTGCTGGGAGAGGGGGGCCATGACTGCTGGGGGGCTGGGGTCCATGACTGCTGGGGGGCTGGGGTCCATGACTGCTGGGGGGCTGGGGTCCATGACTGCTGGGGGGCTGGGGGCCATGACTGCTGGGGGGCTGGGGGCCATGACTTCTGGGGGGCTGGGGTCCATGACTGCTGGGGGGCTGGGGTCCATGACTGCTGGGGGGCTGGGGTCCATGACTGCTGGGGGGCTGGGGTCCATGACTGCTGGGGGGCTGGGGGCCATGACTGCTGGGGGGCTGGGGGCCATGACTGCTGGGGGTCTGGGGGCCATGACTGCTGGGGGGCTGGGGGCCATGACTTCTGGGGGGCTGGGGTCCATGACTGCTGCTGCTGCTGGGGAGATGAGGGCCATGGCTGCTGCTGCGCTGATGGTGGCGCCAGCTGGGGAGTGGGTCTGTGGTCCATATCTGGTGGCAGGGTGTTCCGTGCTCGAAGGACCATGAAAGAAATCGTTGGTTGGTAAAGGGATGTTTGCTGGATGTCTCCACACCTCGAGGGTTCAAACCAAATGTTTGCTACTGAGAGTTACACCTGGGCCTATAGTAGTCCAACTCAACCCACTCAGCCACAGGGTGAGGGATTTTGAACACCACAGATATAACTACAGGCATTAATAACTACAGACAAATTAGTCTACCGCATATGTACAATTATATAGCCTACATTTAACAAACAAGCTTGATTGACATTTGTAAATAGGTCAAAACTAAAACTGCTACAAGGATAAAACCAGAAAAGCACTAAGGCGTCGATCTTTACATTGGGTATAAAGTAAAACGAAAACGTGACAATCGTATGGAATAAGGGGCAGAAGAAGTGAGAGGCGGAGGCGCGGGGGTGCGCTGCCCAGAGCAGTGTGCTAACCACTAAGCAGGTCTGGACAACAGCTATTTCATTAAACTAAATCCTTATGCTCTGCCATGCGATGGTGATGAGAATGGCAGACAAGCTCATATGCAGCGTCTCAAACACATGTAACTATAGGCTACTGAATATAAGCACGTATGGTGGGAATGTACATTAGGAGGAATACATTAACACTTATTATCTTGCCATGCATTAATGAGAACTTTCTGCATCTATACTGGTCTCCCTCTGGTCTTGTGTCTTTGTGCCTCTGCACGCACACGCACGCACACGCACACGCACACACACACACACACACACACGCACACACACACACACACACACACCCAGTTATTTGGCCCCTTTGCAGCTCTGGCACTTTGCAGCTCTGGCACTTTGCAGCAGTTTCCATATTTCTCCAATGTACTGCAATAGCAATAACTGTATCCCCCCTTGATTCAGTCTATCTAGTGTGCAACGTACTTTGGAGTTGTGAGTCATCGTGGCTGGGGGAGTGGGGGGGGGGGGTGGCATTGTGATGTGATGGGGGGGGGGGGGGGGGGGACGACTCCGTGCAGGCTTTCCCCTTTGAGACAACACTTCCCCTTTGAGACAACACATTGTTTATTCCGGTCTTATTTATTGTTTTCATTACTCTTGCTTTCTTTCTATGCCCCTCCCAAACGGTTTTCTGCCCGTTCATTTCAACTCAGCCAGTGAACAAATAGATCTAAATAGACCTGTAAAGAGGTCATTTGGTTCCATCATGAATCTCACAGACCCGTAAGGGAACATTAAGTTCAGGTTACATTTGTACATTCTGAGTTAAATTAACACAGAGGTTTTCTTGTCCAACGGTTTCCTCTCAGAAAAGCCTTTTTTGTACATCTGAGGTTCTTTGAGCATTTACAACTGAATCTATTACTGGTTTTCATTTCATCCTAATGTACTATCGTGCAATCAAACAAAAATGGCAATGTTCTCAAAGCTATGGCTTTGATCATTTAAAGGTATATTCAGTGATTTCACTCAAAAAAACGTAGGTTTCGTTTTTGGCTAGGTGGCATCCAATCAGGATAGAGAGCCAAAAACGAAACTTAAGGTTTTTTGATCCCCAGGGGTTAACTGGGGACAGGGAGGAACTCCTTATATGGTCAGCACACATAGCAGAGAGGATTATCACAACAAAACAAAAAAATAAGTGATATTTGAATTAAGTGAAATCACTGAATATACCTTTAAATTGATTGTATTAGATTTATGCACGTGGACGTGTGTTTGTTTGGATGCATGTAGTACTGAGTTTGTTAGCTTTTAAAAAAAACTTTTAATAATAACTATGTATTTAACCTTTACAAACTAGCTGATTGATTAATAAGAACATTATTTACACTGCTGAATGAAGGAACATAACCACTAACCAGGAAGGATAAATCATGGACAGATAAAATGGCAAACAAATTATAGCAACAAACTGTAGCAGAACAAGACGAGACCACAACAAACATTACAAGAGATAAGCACACCACAGACAGAAAGGTCAAAAGTGTAAACATTCTCAACTATTATACTGCAAGCAAATGACTAGAATTGAGACAATGTAACTGCAATATAAAGTATACCAAATAAATCCTAAAAAATAGAAAGCAAAAAAAAGGTGCAATATTTCATTCTATCTTTCAAAGTGTCAGATGTCTTTAAACCAGTCTTTCATAGCATCTGGTGGAGCAGGGATAAAATACCTACCCACCACTGTGGAGACTGCAGGGTTCAGTTCTTCCGCAGTGCCTCCAGCTTGGCTGGGCACTCTATCGAACACAGTTATCTGTGTTCATACAGTAGGTGAGTAGATAGCCGGCAGGGGAGGGCCATCTCATACAGAGTGGTCAGGGCAGCTGTTCAGCATGGAAGCAGAACCTCAAGGTCAGGTGAAAAGAAAAGTGCCTGCATGGCTACTCCATGTGTTTTGTAGGAGACATACGTACTGTATGGTAGTCTACCTTAGCTCTGGTCCATAGCCTAATGCACTTTGCTGCCGTTGCATTTAGGCTATGGGACTGTTCTCTTCCTACCGTTGCATGAAATGCAGACCAGCCTCTCCTCTGTAGCGAAAATATTAAGAATGTTTTACCTACTCACCAATACAAAGGCGGCTTGTGTTATTAGAAAGCCTACTTTCCTTAGTGGATGCACACTGAAGCCCACCACACACCGGCTGCGTCCCCCGTGCGTCGCCGCGCGGCGGACACAGCCGCCTCCATTATTTTCAATGAACCTATCGCACACCGGCTGCGTCCGACGCGCGCTGGCGCGCGGTCACGCCTCGCCTGCCGCGCCGATGCACCGCTGTTCTATTTTCCAGGCGTTGCCGCGCGGCCTCCACCCGGCTATCCGTGGGCGTGGCAATGGAATATAGTCAACAAAACTCCCCAGCCGCATGGTAGCGCGCCGCGTCCTGTTGGTGTTGCCGTGCGGCTATGGCGCGCGGCAATACTGTGCCGCGGCGGTCGCAGACGGTGTGTGTCGGGCTTTAGACTCCCACCACACGTATAAAATGTACTTTTTGGCCACAAAGAGTTCTCTTGGCAATATCGGTAGAGGGCGCAGTGGAGTAACTAAAAGTATTTTTTGTCCGGTGGGAAAAAAATCCCTTTCTGGCCAAAAAGTAGTACATTGTATACGTGTGGTGGGGGTCTCAGATTGCGTCCAATAAGGAAAGTATAGGATTTCTAATTACACAAGCCGCCTTTGTATTGGTGAGTAGGTCAAATATTTTCGCTACAGAGGAGAGGCTGGTCTGCATTTCATGCGACGGCAGTCCCATAGCCTAAATGCAACGGCAGCAAAGTGCATTAGGCTATGGACCAGAGCTACACCCTTCTCAAGACCGCACAGTAAGGATTGACATTGACAGGGACTTTAAACATATAGGGAATAATGAATAGATTAAGAAAATGGAAAATAAATTAAAGATTAAAACAAAAAAGGAACTGTCCTTCATTCAGGCAATGACCTTCTAATTGATGCATAATTTCTGGAGGCGTTGACCCGTATTGCTGCCCTCCCTGACTCAACTCTTTTATCATATTCATGTCCCACACCATCTATCTCATTTTCGTCTATCGCCTATGCACTCTATGTATACACAGTATATGACTTTCCCCTACTCCGTTATTAGCTCTTCCATGCTTTGTTCTTTATGGCGCCGTCTCTTCTATAGCTTGTTAGTGTCAACGTGTAGTCCCATCTCTCCCTCCTCAGACTCCTCTCTGTGTGGATCTTAGAGGAGGCCTTGCTTTGCCTGGTTGTCAGAATAGAATTGATTCTCCTGTTGCAAACGCCTCTGTTGTTGTATCTGCTGACTCTGGCTAAGCTGGGCTGGTGCGCTGCTGCGGCATTCTAACAGAGAGTCATGAGATCCAGGAAGACTCACACATGCATAATCAACTAATGAATAAATTTGTAGTTGCCTGTGTAGAGCTATTCTGTGTGTGTGTGCCTGCGTGCCTGTGTGTGTGCGTGCGTTCAAGGAGGATTTATTCAAGAGAGATGCAACAGACATATTTGCCATACAATCAATTTTGTCCTTCGAGGGTAGAAAGCAAATTTCATTTACACAATGCAAAGAGTTTATTTTAGCTACAGTACGGTATCTAACAACCGTCTTAAAGAGGGTTGCCAACAGTGTAATTGTATGAAAAGTCGGTTTAATGAATGTAACCACTTCGACCCTTGACCAGAGTACCCCAAGGCTCTATACTATGTCATCTCCTTTTTCCCCCTCTACTTCAAACCTTTTTGCCAAAAACAGCACGTCTGCAAGAGCTTGCAAATTTGCTATTTTGAACAGTAACGTACAAAGAATAGGCAGGTGGGTGTTCAAGTGAAGCAGCATTTCCTTCAAATCTCATCTCAGGACCCAACACTATTTTCTTCGGTGAGAAACAAAGACGTGTGATGAATGTAGGCTCAAGACATACAGTACAGTACAGTACAGTGTGCCTCGATCAAGTTGTCAACACCCTCCACAAGCACAACTGTAAATGTAGAATATCCTGTCAGACACGATTCACGATGTGCTTTTCCAGGCATTTACACCACAAATACCTTTCTTTATCCACATTATTCAAAAAGTATTCAAAAATAATAATAAGATATGTTGTGTCAACTTGTGTGTGTGTGGTGTGGGTGGAGGACATGCGGCAATGAATCTTGTTTTTATTTAAATAAGTGCTCCCCCTCCTTTCCCCCCCACCATTCCAAAATCACAGAGAATAAGCACATGAGGTTGAGGCTTTATGTTTTGCATGGTGTTGGGTTTGCCATTCCATTATTTCCCCAGTCAGCAGTGATTGATGATGAACACAGAGGTATGTATTGTATGGAGGGCAGGAACAAAAGGGGAGGGTTTGACTGGATGCACGGTACGGTAAGGTTTTATGGGGAAGATAACACACCATCCTAGAGTTATGACTCATACCTTTTTTTAATCCTCCTCACTCCGGAGGAAGCATAAAGGTACTTACATGTTACACTCCATGCGATTAATATTTAACGGTTGCTTGTGCCATGAGCACATTCAGTAAAACCATTAATCACAGTTTATGTTCACTTGCAGAACAATCGGAAACTAAAAAAAAAACCTGATCGGAAGCTGCACCTGCTTTCAGAGCTATTGTTTTTATCATGTGTTTTCTATTATTGTTGCCTATATTTGTTACACTTTACTTCAAGGATGTTTAATAAATCCAGGAATTAAGGTACAAAGAGAAAAGGCAAAATTCGTAGTCAAAGGCAAAGAACAAAAGCAAAAGCATTAAACAAAAGCATTAAACGGACAGAACCGTGTGGAGTAGTGTCTAGTGCAAGCAAACAATACTGACTGAAGTGGAGTGGCAGAGGGGGTTGTGTATATATAGGCGTGGACTAATGAGGAGCAGGTGTGTAGAGTTAATAGGCTGGAGATGATCTATGGAATGAGGGCGTGGGTGACTGGGCGTGGTCCTGACATTATCAATAATAAATACAAATCACACAGAACGCATGTCCGATCGGAGCTTTCCCACTTGCACTCCCCCTCCTGCCATTTGTATTGGCCTACATTTTATTATTACCACGAAATTTGGAAGCAAGTGAAGAATTTAAATAAAGGTATTTAAAAAGGAATCAGAGTGTTCGAGAGCTACTGTAGGTCGCTGTAGCGGAGAACATAGTTATTATGTCTGCTTCACACAAACAATGCATAGGCCTACTATAGCTCTGGTAATAAGGGAAAATTAGCTAAATGTGTGGCAAATCTACAAACAAAAGGCTTACCACTTGCTTTCTTCACAAATGTGTTCATAAAAGGTATCACCTATCAATTTGTTCCAATTTGTTTCTCTTCTCTTCTCTGGGGTACCATTAACAATGGCAAATTTTCATGACTAGTCATTACCCATTCGAATATATGAACACTAAATTATGTAGGCCTACAGTGTGGCTAATTCACCTTTAGCTAAGCCCCACCCTCCCATATAGTCTTACACTGTCATTGTTATTACCTCTGTTGACAAATGTAGACTTTCATATCGTCACCTTATTAAACTAATTGCCTAAGTCATTTTTTGCCAAAAATTATTTTTGGCCTAAATCACCACCTGGTGATGCTGGCCACCTCTGGTCAAATCGCCCGAGCCCTAATGTAAAAGGCCTTCCTGTTACACCCTATTAAAACAATGGCCTATGTCAAGAGGGAGACTTAGGCCATATTATTTTGCCTAAGTCATAATAAAATGTGACTTAGGCCATTTTAACACACCTTTCAAAATGGGAGTGAATGGGACTGAATGGGAGTGAAAGGGAGGTACTGTTACTATGGGACTGATACTATGGGAGTGCATGGGACTGAATGGGAGGTACTGTTACTATGGGACTGATAGAATGGGACTGAATGGGAGTGAAAGGGAGGTACTGTTACTATGGGACTGATACTATGGGAGTGAATGGGAGTGAATGGGAGTGAATGGGAGTGAAAGAGAGGTACTGTTACTATGGGACTGATAGAATGGGAGTGAATGGGACTGAATGGGAGGTACTGTTACTATGGGACTGACATGATAGGAGTGAATGGGACTGAATGGGAGTGAATTGGGTGTACTGTTACTATGTGACTGAATGGGAGTGAATAAAAGTGAATGGGAGTGAATGGGGGACTGAATGGGACTTAATCGGAGTGAATGGGAGGTACTGTTACTATGGGACTGTCACTCCCATTCACTCCCATTCAGAGTGAAAGGGAGTTAATGGGAGTGAATGGTAGGTACTGTTACTATGGGACTGTCTGTCACTCCCATTCACTCCCATTCAGAGTGAAAGGGAGTGAATGGGACTGAATGGGAGTGAATGGGAGTGAGGGAGTGAATGGGAGGTACTGTTACTATGGGACTGTCACTCCCATTCAGTCCCATTCACTCCCATAGTATCAGTCCCATAGTAACAGTACCTCCCATTCAGTCCCATAGTAACAGTACCTCCCATTCACTCCCATTCAGTCCCATTCACTCCCATAGTAACAGTACCTCCCATTCAGTCCCATTCACTCCAAATTCACTCCCATTCACTCCAATTTCACTCCCATTCACTCCCCTTCAGTGTCAAATGTCTTTGTTCTCTGATATTTTAAACACTCTGTGGCTGACCCTAAACCATGGTTTATTAAAAATAATTGGAATAAAACATTTTGCCTAAGTCACTTACTGCAGAAGTAATTTGGCCTAAATAAAGTTTATAATTGCCTAAGTTAAAATGGCATGTTCAGATATTGGCCTAAGTCATTTTATCCTTTACATGTTACGTGATTGACATACACCTTTATTTGTATGTCAATAGTCATATTTTTTCATATTTTTACTTTTTTAGTTTAATTAGTTTAATAAGGTGACGATATGAAAGTCTACATTTGTCAACAGAGGTAATAAGAATGACAGTGTAAGACTATATGGGCCATAAGAAAGTCTACATTTGTCAACAGAAGTAATAACAATGACAGTGTAAGACTATATGGGCCATAAGAAAGTCTACAGTTGTCAACAGAAGTAATAACAATGACAGTGTAAGACTATATGGGCCATAAGAAAGTCTACATTTGTCAACAGAAGTAATAACAATGACAGTGTAAGACTATATGGGCCATAAGAAAGTCTACATTTGTCAACAGAAGTAATAACAATGACAGTGTAAGACTATATGGGCCATAAGAAAGTCTACATTTGTCAACAGAAGTAATAACAATGACAGTGTAAGACTATATGGGCCATATGAAAGTCTACATTTGTCAACAGAGGTAATAACAATGACAGTGTAAGACTTTTCTCACCAATATGGGCCATTATTACATTATGAACTTTTATTACATTATGAGCTGCCTATTAAGGCAACTCATAATGTAACACGACATTCCATATACTGTATGTTGATCTGACAACATCAAACCCTGTACACTCAAGACACGCTCCATATATGGCCAGTACAGAATTCATTACATATGTTGATCTGGCCCTCCATGCCAAAGCGCCAGTGCTCGCCCAGCAGTCTTCTGTCACCTAGGCGGATGCGTGCACGCGACCTCGCCCTCCCCTTCGATCTATGGAGCTGACCTGTTCTGACATTCCATATGTTGATCTGACCACATCAAACTCTGTACACTCAAGACACGCTCCATATATGGCCAGTACAGAATATATTCCATATGTTGATCTGACCCCCCCATGCCAAAGCGCCAGCGTTCGCCCAGCAGTCTGTTGTCAACCAGGCGGATGCGTGCACGCAACCTCTATACTTGATCTGCTCTTTCTTTACCTCGTCACCAAATCTCTTTCCTGTAATTATAGCTGATCTAGAATACGTGTGTAAGAGACAATAGAAAATATTTCATATCCATTTATTGTAGTTTTTCAAATACATGCAAAAGCATACAGGCAATGAAGAGTGGCTTTTAGAAGAGTTTAGCCAGCCTTTCATATCAGTGGAACATGAGCAATTTAGTTAGCTGGTGTTCTGTTTTTGTTTTTTGTGCCTATATTGATAGGATGAAAGTAGACCGACAGGAAATGGGGAGAGATGGGGGGGGGGGGTCGAATGCGCAGCACACCGCCAGGCTGGCTCAGCAGCGGTTGAGCTAAACGTCCAGGTCAGCTGGTGTTCTTTTGAAGAAAAATCGTTTCTATCGTTTGCCTCTTTTCAAATTTACGGGTGTCCCCAGGGGGTCCCTCTACAAAATGCTTGTTATCGTCTACCTTCTAGCATCCATGGCCTCTCGCTCTGATAAATTGTTGATGGTAGAATGGTGGAATTTGGGAGAGGATAAAACATCCTCGTTTTTAAGCTCCAAACAAATAGGTCAGCATTTTTCACTGGATGTTCCCAGAATAGGGACTGTTATGGCTGGTGAGTATATTGTATATTGAGTGGCGAGCTCTGAGAACAAGATGACACCATGCAGTATCAAATGGCAAGTTGTGAAGTTTATTAGACACATACTGTACATGTATAATATCATTGCTGTCAGTCAGTCAGTCAGAAACCTTGTATCTCCATATTTCAACTTGCCCAAAGCCCTACCTTGCAAAATGTGAGGTTTGGTATATACGTTAGTGCAGTGGTTTTCAACCCTTTTCACACCAAGGGCAATTATTTATTCAACATCTGAGCCACGGCCCACGGACCACCTGATGAGATTTAGTTTCGTTATCGTTGGATAAGATTTTGTCCACAGTGCCATACTGTATTGATATAAGAGAAATAACAGGCAAATGTTGATCAAATGGCATGGCATGTTGTGAGCTTGTAAATGTTCTATTTTCACTATATACATTTTAAAGTCAAAATCAAAGTGGTTGAGTATAGTCTGTGGTTGTTATGATTATTTAACCAAGGAAACATATTAACAAATTGTGACTAAATAATTATATAACAGCTTGTGATTAACTACATTGGATCTGCTGAAGGTTTCTACCTGACAGTAGGCTAAATAATATAATTCAGTATTGGTCTCATTATGTGACCAGGATATATATGAGTCATAACAGATATAGAAAGGAACAGAATAATGATATGAATAAGTACACTGTAATACATGATGTTCTGCAGAGATGTGCTTCAACAGTTGCATCTGGTACCATTGGACATACAGTATGTCTTGATAAAGCAGTGACCAATAAGCAGTGACCAATATGCATTACAAGTACTTTATATCTGCAGATGAAAGAAAGTCGGTACTTGTACCGATTTAAACTAATGAAGGTCAAGTCTAACAGGTGATGCCTAAAATATATTATTAACACAACTCTAAATGATCTTTTATATCAGTATTCATCATGGGGTATGTTGGTAGAGGCTGGATAGTGGATAGTCACTATCACATCAGCACAAACAAAAGTGGACAGACAGCGAGGTCAAAACAGCGGCCGTTTGACCTCGCTCCTCTTATTTATGTATTTAATAATATACATTTGGCAATCACTACATTTGAGGCCCACTGCAGTCTTGAGAGAAAGACAATGTCGCCAAATGTATTGTTGACATAATGAATGAATGAGGAATAAGACGAGGATCTTTTGATGATGAGAAATACTCTGTTATGGAAGAAATATGAATGCAAAGATACCGTCTCCACACGTATTGGTTTTAGCGATAAGTAATATTGCTTTCTCAGGTCTTCAGTTGGAACCCAAAAGTGTTTTCTGGCACTGGATTTATCTTTTGTGTGTGTGTGTGTGTGTGTGTGTGTGTGGCTCCGCTTGAGTGGGAAAGTCGTTTGAAACTCTCTAATCATCAACAGTTGGCACTCAACAAAAATGTGTCTATCAGCCCCCAGGGTGATAAAAGCACATTTTATCACAGAGCCATTGTCATCTAGTTCAACATATCAGAGACTAATCATAGACTCAGTTAGAACAAACAGTACAGAGATTTTGCAGGACTAAGGCTGAGGCTTTCTCTGCTTCTAATTTTTCATTTTCTGTGGAAAACAGCCCAGGACATAATGGTGATGAATGCTACGGATGGTACTACGGTATCTCCTCATTTTCCAAGCTACATTTGATGACTCCACGACATCGCAGCAACAAGGACAAATGGCAAAATCAATGACAATACAATAATGACATCTATGCGCAAACACGCTGACCGAGCAGAATTAAATATTCAACACAACTATCCACAATAAATTCACATCCACCCGCATGTGACTCTTTGGGCCTTTGGCATATGTGGTTGATAAAAACATCTAATTAAAACTGATACAGTATAAAACTATAATACCAACATCTGCTTTAGTTCAATGAGAGGGATTTGCCTTCACCGTCCAATGACTAAACAACAGAGAGAGAGAGAGAGAGAGAGAGAGAGAGAGAGAGAGAGAGAGAGAGAGAGAGAGAGAGAGAGAGAGAGAGAGAGAGAGAGAGAGAGAGAGAGAGAGCGTGTGATACAGGTATACTGGATACAAGCACTGAAATCTTGGTGTGGCATGTTCTGCAAGACAACAGCAATAGAATTAAAATGAAATGAAAATAAAAATAAGATATTTAGGTAGACTATTTAGAATTCTAAAACGGATAGTCCCAAATGAATCCTTTATTATTATACTTATTATATATTATTATTATATTATATTATATTATTATACAATAACAGTGTTGTAGCTGTAGTGGCATAACAAGCAAACATTTTTTTATATTATTCTGCCAATATTTTGCATCTCTGTATATACAGTATTCTTCCATTTTACCAACGGCACAGGTGGGCCGTGGGCCCCAAATGAATCTGGGCCCCAACGCAACTGCATTGTCTGCGTCACGGTAGTTAACCCCCTGCTCAGCTGTAAGGTTAATTAGCTAGGCTAGCCTAGCTATACTTAACACTGATAAGTAGCTGTTGTTGTCTCCACCAGGCCGAAGGCATGTGGGGAGAGTATGTTTTGCACTCCGTCCGTCCGCGTGTCCGTCCGTGTGTCCGTCCGTCCGTGTGTCCGTCCGTGTGTCCGTGAGCAGCTAATCTCGGCCACCGTTAACCCGGTCGATGCCAAATTTTGCACACACACTCCCTGGATGCCAACGATGAACCTCTGCCCCAAACTTTCCAGAACGGCCTGTTATAGCGCCACCAGGAGGCCGCTTTGTGCAAAACAAGTTTTTGCACAGTACACCTACAGATTTTGTCCAAACATCACGCAAATTGGTACACAGTCTCTCTAGAGCCATTCAACGAAACCGCTCTTTCAGATTTCTCAGACTCCATCCTGATTGGTTAAGATTGGCTTCCAAAGTTCACAGGAGTGCTCAGTTTCAAACAAAATGCTGCAAATCATGAACACATCGCGTGATTTCCGTGAAATTGTGCACCCACATTCCCACTAGGCCGAGGACAAAATGCCACATGAACAATTTCAACTCAGACTAAAGGTGGCGCTATAACTGGCCGAAAAGTGCTTTTACCTCTAACTGCACGGATCTGTGGATAACTTTGTATGCCAACTCCCTAGAGGCCAAGGAAAAACCTTTGCCTGGAATTTTTCACATCTGCTCTTTATAGCGCCACCAGGAGGCCGACATATGTAAAACACATTTTCTATTATTACTCCTTTTATCCAAATTTCACGCAAATCGGTATACACTATCTCCATAGTCATGTGATCAACACGGAGCGGCACCATTTCCCATCTTCCATCCTGATTGGCTAAGATTGGCTTCCAAAGCTCACACGATTCGTCCATTTCCAAAAAAGGCCACAAATCACAAACACATGTGTGCAATTTCCGTTAAATTATACACGCACATTTTCACTAGGCCGAGGACGACATGCCACAATTTTTTCCTCAAAATCAGCCTCACGGTGGCGCTATAACAGGCCAATTCCTGTTTTTAGCTATAACTGCATCGATCTGTATACAACTTATGTATGCACACATGGAAAAACATTGTACCTGCATCCCTCCAACACGAACCTCCGGCCCAAATCTTCCTCAACAGCCTGTTATAGCGCCACCATGAGGCCACAACCTGACCTGCCCTGGTGGAGACCTGTGCCGATTGGCACTTTGTCTAGTTACCCTCTCCATTGTCCTCTGAGTTTCTCCACTACCATAAAGATGTCAACAGGTAATCAGAACCCAGACTATAGTATAGACTAGTGTAGGCTATGTCATATATAATTACTGGAGATACTAAAAGGCTTAAAAAGTTACAATAACGTGAGTGAGAGGCCTGGGCCGTGGCTCAGCGGTCCAGGCAACTTGGCCGGTAGTCCGAGCCTGGCAGTGTGCCGCGGGCTCGACTCCCGATCCCGACGGCCTTTACGGCATGTCACTCCCCCATCTCCTGTCAGCCTACTGTCTGTACGTCCCTCTATAAAAAAATAAAAAATTCAAAAAGGCGAAAACCGCAAAAAAAACACCCATAAAAAAAAAAAGATAAATAACGTGTGTGAGAGACAATAGAAAAGTTTTCATATCCATATATTGTATTTATTTAAAATACATGCAAAAGCATACAGGCAATGAAGGGTGCATGGCTTTTAGGAGAGTTTAGCCTTCGTGCAGACGAAATGAAAGCCTGGGAATCGAGGCTAAGCCAGCCTTTCATATCAGTGGAACACGAGCAATTTAGTTAGCTGGCGTTCTTTTGAAGAAAAAAAATGCTGTTTATCGTTTGTCTCCTTTCAAATGGGCTTTGTCAGTGCTTAAGGCAACAACGTGGAAAGATAAATAGATAGAATAAAAATTTAAAAAACACGCCATGCAACCCAGGTAGATATTTGATTCTGGTAGCATAGCAGAGAAAATGCTTGTTACCTTCTACCTTCTAGCATCCATGGCCTCTCGCTCTGTTATTGTTGATGGTAGAATGGTGGAATTTAGGAGAGGATAAAACATGACTGGTGAAGTGGTCTGATGTGTGTTGGGCCGCAAAGACTTTCAAGATATTATTGAAGTGCACCCGCGATACAGAAAGGGTTGGGGAATTGCTGCTCTAACACGTGCATTCATGCTCACTCACTCGTATCTCAGATGTCCTGCACTGAAATGTTAAACACTCTTTTCAACTCATTGTGCTCTCTAACACCCTGCAGCTCCATTTAAAATAAAATGACCTGTAAGTCTGACACTGTCACACTGCTAGCTGCTGGATCATGAATCCACTGTCCGACAAGCTTGTAGGAGGCAGAGTGCAAACTCCAGTTCTCATATTGAATCTTCAGAGATTGTTTAAAGCTTCGCCGAAGCTCTGTAAAGACAGATATTAAAGACAACAATATTACGCTGAGCTAATTAACAGAAATTCCCATGAACCCAAAATACTGCTCAACAGAATGAACTTCCTTGACATTTTCGTTGAATTAAATAACCCTCTTTTAGGGGATGAAAACGAGGACAATTACTGTCTTTGCAATGTTAATATTTTCATTGTCTGCATGAGTCCCCTTTTCTTTCCTCCACCATTCTGTGTGTGTGTAGTTTTGTTACTTGCGCAAGCAGAGCGTGCAAGTACTGCAATCGGCTGCTCAGCTGTACTGTACATACATAGTGCGTACTGCTACTGACGCTCCTACCTGCTTCCACTACTGACACATTTCTGAATTTCTTCAGCAATAAAATCATTAATGTATGATAATTCATCGCAGAACATACAAGAAGCCACCTGTTCTTCAGACATCATAACGTCATGCCTTTTCAAGGAAGGCTTTGTCACAATTTGCTATTCTGACCACAAAAAAATGCAGTAGCTTTTTAAAGATGATCTAAAACATGATCATCAGGTACCATGATTATATAAGTGTACAGAAAGTGTTAAAATCATGTTTTTGTGTGGCCACACCCACCAGTTCATTAAGTATGCCTGGTTTTCAGGTGGGTGGTGATCCACCTGAACTGAAGCCGCACCTGTGTGTGTGTGTGTGTGTGTGTGTGTGTGTGTGTGTGTGTGTGTGTGTTGAGTGTGATGCATTACTGCTCGTTTTCATAGTAATAATAATGCATTTTATTCGTATTGCACTTTTCATTCACAGGGAATCCCAGAGTGCTACATGGTTAAAAAACATATAATCAATCATAGAAGGTTAAAAACAGGGTTATCAAAAAACAGTGCAAAGTTCAACACGAAAAAAGCCTTCCGAAACAGGAACGTTTCATATATCCATAACATCCACATCCATATTTTAAAACATCCATATTCCAGTCTGGTTTCAGAGCTCACTGCACAGTACAGAATCCAGTCTGCTGATGGTACATAATACATATAGTATAGCATCAATCTCTCTATTGAGTGAACAGTGAATTTAGAATCATCAATCATTTATAGTTGTTGATGCCTCATACAGGTTGATCGATGCTTGCATTCATGGTGAAACATCTACTTAGT
The DNA here is from genome assembly GCF_964188405.1 of Protomyctophum parallelum. Taxonomy (NCBI): domain Eukaryota; kingdom Metazoa; phylum Chordata; class Actinopteri; order Myctophiformes; family Myctophidae; genus Protomyctophum; species Protomyctophum parallelum. Next base: position 19,286,655 of record NC_139704.1, on the reverse strand, counting down.
TCCAACGATATTTTCATAATGCATATTTGTTCTGTGTGAATGTACTCACGGCATCACGGTGATTTGCAATAAATAAATCACAATAATCATTACTCTTGGACTCTTTATTTTAACAAATAAGTCTGTAGTGTTACAGTCTGATCTTCAGTACTTTCACTTGATTGTTTCCTTTTAGGCAGGAGAAAACAAAATGGTACAAGAAAGCATTTGTGCCCTCTGGTGAGTATTTTTGAGGCCTACTGTATACAGGTTTAATGTTTGTTTTTAGTTCAATGTTTGTTTTAAAAACACCATTGACAATGAAGGGAAAATTTACGTCATCTTGTCCCTAACAAACATTAAATCCCATTAACAATAAAGAGAATGTAATGTTTGTTTCGTTTGTTATATCATTACATCACCTAATCATAGCAACATCAGCTATACTGAATTCCCTCCTCGATGTTAAGAGCACCCCTAACTTCACACAGGTGTGATCTTTAATATATACAGTATTTTGTGTCTCAGTTTTTACTGCTCGTTTCACAAGACCAAGTGCTTTCTTTGCAGTGATATACACAGTCAAATCCTCAGTGCTTATTTATGCAATTATAAATCTGAGACGTATACTAGTACAAATTAATGCACGGTTACCAATTATGAAACTCTTCAACTCCATTTGGTTGCTACCCTTATACCCCAACCCTGTCTCCCAAGCGAAACGTTATGTAGTAACGTTTCGGATAAATTAAAAATGTTCATTCTGTGTACCCTCACAGAGTTAAATTAACACTTTTAGCCTTTTACCGTGTATACTCTCATTGACTATGACTATTATTATTATTATTATTATGTTTTCCCTCTATGCCTCCTGGGTCCCCTTTTAGTGTGCATTTGTTTATATGCAGTTCCTCTGCGCATAATGAGGACGATCATCAGACTCCTTACTCTCTAGTTCCATGTAGGCCTACTGATGCTGGTCTCTTTATGCAATGTTACAATTGCAGCCTTCTCTCACTCCCTCTCATTCCCATGCCTGCTGTGTACACACAGGAACACATTTTGTGTTCATTTAACGAATGGAACCAAACAGACACTATAGAGACCAATTAGGCTGTGTGTGCAAGTTGCAATCGACGCCTCTTCTGATTGTGCTGGATTTGCCAATTTGACTCCACTCTGCTATCCATTCAATGATTTTGCAGTCCCTTGCCTACCATGTTTGGTGCCACTGTGGTCTTATTGAAATAAAGCGTTTAATCAAGTCTTAAGTATTAATGCAATCTGTGGGAAATAAAGGGAACACAGTCACTGGTGGGTCATTAACTGCATTTGGCAGTTTCAAAAGCGCGGCAGCAGTTTTTACAGCGAGGCTCTGAGGGAGTCTAGCTGTCTATAAGAGGGTCTACTCTGTGCATGTGTGTGTGTGTCTGGACATAGTCGCAATCACTGGACAGATCTGAGCCAAATGCTGTGTGCCGTGCACACTGCAAGTAGGCCAAAGAAGTACGTCGAAAATAAGTACTCTTTTTCCTTTCACTTATGTCCTAGATATGTCATACTGTACATCATGATGGGTCACGACTGACTGACACCGGCTGGCCACATAAAGGTTAAGATAAACACTACTGGGGCCACACCAATACACCATATACACAGACAGACAGACAGACAGACAGACAGACCATGAGCTGCTCTAGAGCAATCAGTTGAACGTTGCTGAAACACAGTCAGGGTTATATATGTGCCCTGGAGGACAGAGGATGGTCACATTATAAACACAGTCAGGGTTATATATGTGCCCTGGAGGACAGAGGATGGTCACATTATAAACTCGATCACCAAAGGAAACACTGAGTTGTTTTACAGTGTGAAAGTAATGTGTAATCTGTAATGACTGGTGGGTTTCTGCTGTATAGTCGTGACAACGACTTAATTTGGATAGGAATATACAGTTTTATTTGTGACTCAGTCACAAACGGTGAAGAGAGGAGAGTCCGCACACAGGTTTGCTCCAAGGTGTTTGCTTTTTATTCAATACACCATAAATAAGGCACAACGTTTCGGCCGTGAATGGCCTTCATCAGGTCACAAACGGTGTCTCCAACCAGCTATAACTCAAACATGGAGCATGGCAAGTAGGGCGGGGGGGGGGGGGGTCGCTCAGTGTATAGTCGTCCCTATATTGCTCCATTGCAACCATTAAACACACAATAAATGGCATAACGTAACACACAAATCCCTTGCCGACACGCATTCCCACAGCAACAACTTTAATTAAACTACAATGAAATTCCTTCCCTGTCCAATGCGCACCCTGGGATGCTACAGTGTGAAGTAAACAAAACAAACAAAAAAAGATTAGACGATATATGATTTGAAGCCCTTGCACATCTATTTGCAGCTATAGTATTCTATTCTATGAAATCCTGAACAGACATAAAAGTTAACCTACAGAAATACAAATGGTGCTATTAAAGTAACATATAAAACACATCATACCTGACCAGGAATGACATAAGACATGTCTCCAGGTTGGTGTGTTTTGTGTAGTGTAAGGACTCCTCTGTAAACAATGTAAACAAACACAGTGATTTTCAGAGATTTCTCCTCCGCCACGACCTTATCTCAAACAAACAATCCAAGGGAGATCCATCAAAGTTGTGCTTTCTGGTCAGTCCTCATTACAACATCCCATCAACGCATCCGTACCTCAGGGATCAATTCTGGGCCCACTGCTATTTTCCATCTTCATTGATGACGTTGTGAAACAGTGCGAGAACACTATTTTCCTGTATGCGGATGACTCCACCATCTTCGCACCAATAACATCATCAAATGGGCCTGAGGTAGCTGCGTCCCTGAACAAGGATCTGGAGAACATTCGGAAGTGGGCTGACGCCTGGAAGATCACTTTCGAGCCCAGCAAGTGCAAGGCTCTAATTCTGTCCAGAAAGAGGAATCCATCTCGACCGGATCTCTTCTTTGGGACCACCAAGATCAAACTCAGCGAGCAGATGGAGGTTTTGGGACTCTGTATAGACAGCAAACTTACGTGGACCAGCCATCTGTCCAACATCTGCAGACGCGCTGGACAACGTCTTGGAGCACTGCGCAAGCTGGCCAACAAGCTTGATGCTAAAGGCAGGGCCAACATCTACAAAACCCATGTCAGGAGCATCATGGAGTACTCCTGCCTAGCCTGGATGAACGCCTCTCTGACCACTCTCGGCAGTTAGACCTCATCCAAAAGAAGGCCTTAAAAATCATCGGGGTAGATGAGGACCTTGCCCTACAGCAGTACGCCATCGGCAAGCTGAGTCATCGCAGAACAGTTGCAGCAACAACTGTTCTCTACAAGATGCACACTCCCAACTGTCCAATGGACCTCAAAGCACTACTACCTCAAGCTCACACCTAAGTTTGAATCACCCGGAGAGTACTACCAAGCCACGCCCTGGAAACCCCCAAGTCAAACACCAAATGCCTTGACAGGAGCTTTCTCCACTCTGCTACTAGGACATGGAACAGTCTTCCCCCTGTGGTTGTTGGAGACATTACATCAAGCAGTGTTCACGCCTTCAAGAAGAGGTTGAACAAACACCTCCTCAGTATGTGACTGTAATCCCACAAAGCTCAAGGACTGTCATTCATCCAACATTCAGTTTACACATACTGTACGCCTGACTGAGTAGCTGCAGATCATTGATAGGCTCTTTGAATGTATTTTTCCCATAGCCTGTATCTGCTTAAGCAATTCTCATTTTGTTACACAACAGCCTACCAGAGCATGTACAGTAGTTGATTCCATCTCAGACAATGGTGTGCAAGCCTTTAAACGCAGAGTTCATAGACCTCTCCTGACCACCCCTCACACTGACTGTTGAGCTGCAGTGAACCGTATATGATTGGCCAATGGATACATTATCTTACTTTATATTGTTCACAATAATATAAATAAAAATACAGGGAATGTAACAAAAGACACCCATGTCATTCCAGTATGGAAATACAAAGGGAAGAGGTGGTATGGAGGAAGAGTACATGGGGGATAAAAGGAGGGGACTGTGACCACCAATGCACTACACACACCATGGAGAATAAAGTCAGGTAGAACACATTTTGTGTAATTACACTAACTGAACAACATTTAAAACTGACACGTTACACTCATACAGAACATGGATATGCCTGATCGCAATGCTGACAATGCCGACACAGTGTCTGGCACTGACACAGTGTCTGGAGCAATACACCCATATCTGCACCCCATTCAACCGTTATCTCTGTATTGGTCGGATAGGCGAAATCATCCGTAATCAGCACCTTCGAATAGGGCCAATATGGCCATACTGGCATACTCACTGTTTCAGTATGTCATTATCTTATCGCCTATTGTGACAGGTGAAAATGGTATTGTTGTGTCACTGATGTCAATGACGGAGGCGCGCCATGTCTGGTGGCCTTGAGCAAGTTGAGCTTGAGGCACCGCCAAGCGAGGCGCCGTGCCGAGCGAGTCGCCGTGCCGAGCGTTGCGACGGCCACCAGACCCGACTCAGCGCCGTCCGAGTTACGTCCAGATAGGCAGAGTAGTATATATTAGTAGCCCCTAGTTTCCATGCGCCGACAATAGAGTTGGAAATGACACGTTCAGCCAAGGGTGAGTATGCCAGTATGGCCATATTGGCCCTATTTGAAGGTGCTGATAACGGATGATTTCGCCTATCCAATACAGAGACTAATAGCGCAAAACGCCAATGTTAGTCAATGGTTTCTGTTGTGTTTAACGTCACACCATGCAGAGCTCGTTCAGCGAAAGAGAAAAATCACACCCGAGTGGTGCAACTCCGTGTGGGGGTCCCCAGAACTTCCAGACTCACATGAACGCTCCCAGGGTGCCAGCCCGGTTCCGGCGAGCCGCCCTGCGTCCGAAACGGTCGAGAAATGACAGAGTTACTGTGTGGGTAATTAGCATTTAGCAGTCTCTCTCATAGGGACCTGTACCTAGGGACATTGCTGTTCCTTGGAGTGGTTACACAGAGAGAGATGGGGGGGTGGGGGGAAGCAGATCCATGGAAATATCTCCATGCCAGACTGAGAGCTGCTTTGAGAAGTACATATCTGTCCTTGGTCAATATCAGTACATGCATGAGTCAGACTTCAGAAAAGAGACTGCACGAATGCGATCTCCATGGGATGCCAAGCAGGAGGGAAGAAGCCTGTCTGCTCTCAAGAAATATTAATGCACGGCTTAAGTTTACCAGACGGCTGAAGAACAGCACCGCTGGGACGTACAGTATGAGCATTATGGGTTTGGCGCTGCTGCTCTGTTGACTCAGTCAGGACCTGACCAACCAGCAATCGTGTAGGGGCGGCAGTGGCTCAGGGGCCTTGCATGGTGTCCATCTGTGTATGAGTGTGTGTGTGAGTGTAATGCACAATCTATGGATAAAGGCGCTATATAAATCATTTTATATTCCATTACTGCCTCGCTCTACCAAGGGAAACCTGGGTAAGCTGAAGTTGAATTGTAGCACATTATGTTGTGGACATACAGTACAATGAAGAGAAAATAACTAAAAATAAAAGGCAAACAGAAAGGCTTTAGCTGTGATTTAAAAGAAATTAGAGTTGCAGCAGACCTGCAGTTTCCTGGTAGATGAACCACAAGGCTGGCACCTCGAAAAGGTCATCAGCAAGGAATTAACTTTATGCATGAGGAGCTTAGTCACACACAAGCTCGCCATGGAATCTTCACTCCAGCACTGAAAATGTATGTATGAAAATTGGAACAGAGTAGGCCAGAGGCCTACTGACTGAATCCTTTACATTGCGTTGTTCAAGAATGTATAGACAATTATGTCGTTATTCAAATCTGTATTATCCAAGTGTATGATATGAGTGAGAACAACATTCATGTGATACACTTGGATACAGATTTTAATAATATAATTTGATCAATTACCCACAAAATACAGCATTTATAAAGTGCCTTTCAACGCTTTACATTGTATTTCATTTTCACATTCACACAGCATTCATGCACACCACAGATACACTGGTAAACATTATATGCTAATGTGGTAGCGTACACATTCACACACCGAAGGCGGAGGCAACCATGCAAGGCAACCTTCTCAGCAGGAGCAGTTAGTGGTTCTTGGTCAGGGACACTTTAACACACCGGGGATATATACCGGGGTATATCTCCTGAGCCAGTGTTGCAACTCACCCGTGGCTTCCCTGTGAGGTTAGGGTGAGGTTAGGTGTAGGGTGCCTGGCTAATGCCGGACTATTAGGACTAATGGTGTCGGACACTTGTACATCGGAACAAACACATGCACCCCATTAAGGGCCCTATTCATGATCTATCAGTATCTATTCTACACAGTGTGGTGCACTGCACAGTGGCACATGTGTTCGGGGTTGTTGTGGTACAGTAGTTAAATGTCTTGTTACCTGAGTGCAAAGTGAGGTGCACGCCACAAAGTGTATATAGACCCATCTACTCACTGCAATTAGTGTTTGGTCATTACATTAATTAAACCAATCAGAGTGCTCCCATTACCTTTAACTACATTGTATATGTGTAGCCAGGGCACTAAGGCCCGGACACAGAACACCAGACTACGCCACTCTGGGAATTTCACCCAGAGAATATATGTACAATAGCACACTGGGCAATGATAAGAAGAGGGAGCAGAGACGTGTAGTTCCAGTACAAAAATGTATATTGTTTTATTATGTTGAATACAAAAGGGTTACTTAAAAGAGACTTTAATCATAAAGGTCCATATCAAAAAGGAGTCTACAATGACACTAGCCTACAATAGATACCAGTAGCCGGGGGGGTACCAGGGGTGTCCTTACAGACAGGGAGTGAGGGGAAAGAATCACCGCCACCAAGGACGCACACACTTCACACTGCAAGAAAACAGAAAAGGAATTAGATACACACAACACTGGTTTCACAATAAAAGGCAAGCCACCGTATAAAAGCATAACATGCAAGTAAAATCCCATACAGCCTTAGTACCACGTGACCCACCACCTGTCGTGACTACAACCCTAGCCCTCCCAGCTACGGGCAATTCTGGTATAGCCAGAGCCTAATACTATAATATATATAGTTCTATATTCATCAACTGCTAGTGAGCTGGTTTGCACCAAAACAAAGTAAACTTAAACAAAACAAAACAAAACGAAATCATAAACAAATTAACGAGGACAAAAAACAGCAGAGGCAAGGCAGACTGGATTGGGTACAAATTGGATGGATTGGATACAAACAAAAAGATACCATTAATACCTGGACATGATTAACTGATTTCAAACTATAGTCTAGTATAGCAGAACTGCCTTACCTCGGTTAAACGGTTCAAACACATATTGGGCAGACGTGCCCACCAGAGCCGAAGAGTTATGATAATCCTTTTTTTTTTTTTGCCGGTAGGCCTACTTTTATTTACAGATTGGTAATAAACACAGCGGTACGATTTCAGAACACATGATTCACTCATCTTGTTTCAACATGCAATGTTCAACAGTAAAGAATTAAATTTTTTCAACATTTTCAATGATCAATAGTAAAGATTTAAATTGTTTCAGCATATTGTTGCAGCATTTCAGCATGATCAATTATTCACGTACCATTCAGCACACGAGGAAAGTGTTTCTCCTTACAGCACAGCGGTCAATGAACTCGTTGGCTATGCCAGACACGTCCAATTTCTTTACTAAATTCTTGTAACAATTGGCTCTTAAAAGAACCGTTGGACTCGGAGTAGCTGCTTCGGCGGCGGGTTTAAGCGGCGACAGGCTGGCATCACTGGCGAACTGTAGCTTTCTCTGGACGAAGCGACCCTTCTTAGCTGGTGGCGGTTTCATTGTGAATGAAAAGTAAGCAGGGCACTGTACTGTACTGTAGGCATATTTATACCTCCCTGGCTAGGTGAAAACAAAAGAAACCCGATTAGCATTTGAGTACTTGGTGGCCGCACCCAACCCTTTTAACACCTCTGAACAGCCAGGCGGAGAGGATGTGTAAATATGTGTAAATAGTATGCTCCGACTGTGTCACAGAGGGTCAATAATTCCCAGGAAATCTGTAATGTAAATATAAAATGTCCACGAAAATCTTCATGGGGGCCTAAAGGGGCCCTAGGATTCTTCATGGGGGCTGCAGCCCCGTGGCCCCCACAGACTCTACGTCGTTGGTGCCCACAGCACAGGACAATGCCTCCGCTTGCGAGGCAAACGAGGGCAGATGAGATGACAGGGGGGACAGCTCTAAGCCTTGGTTGAACAGTACCAACTGTACCAACCCACAGCAGCCTATCCCACTGTCAGATGCCTGTAGAATAAGACACTTAGATTTTGCTCATAACTTTACAATTACACAAACACAGGGAGACCTTACATACCGTCAATGACATTCTCTTGCACATGCGACCCCAACACACCACCAGGCAAACACAACAAAGCCAGCCAGCTACTCTGATCGCTGGGTGTGGCTCCCTCTTATTCAGTGAGCAGCCAGGTCTCTCAGCTGTCCTGAATATGGGTAATTAGGGTGTCACATGATTGGAAAAGCTCAACCCACTACATATGCCTGCTTCATGCCCACTGCTACATAAATGCTGCATTCGGCAAGGAGGAGATACAAACAATTTCATGCTGAGAGCAACATAAAACCTACAAGAGCAGCATTAATAATGTGATATAATGATACAAGGAGATGTGGAAGGAACAAAAGCTGTCTTGCATGGAAATGAGGTGGAACTGCCGCAGTGGCCGTTAGTATTGTAGTCGAGTCCACCTATAAAGCTAGTCCAAGTCATGACCACCAAACAAGCCAGGTTTTATCTAGCATCAGTATTATAATGACTCAAATATTAAATAATCTGCATATCAGCACCCCCACCACCTCAGGACATTGTGGTACTGCATCTAAAACTGCTTTCAAAGTCCAGAAAGAAATGACAAGGCCTGGTTTATATCAGAGTGGTGATTGAGGCTCAAACCATTAGAAATAACATTGAGGGACATAGACAATATGATATTAAATATTAAAAGCAGTTTTAAAATGCATGTTATTTGCACTTTAATATTCACAACATGCTCATCGTTCATATGCCGTTGCCGGAGCCCCAATTGGATATCGAGAGAGAACTCTCTCGTGGGATACAGGATAAATAATTGAAAATGGAAGTGATGACAATGAAATTAGCGGAGAACTGGCACACTAAAACTGAAGCTGATTAATGGGCGCTCTATCCTGACTTAATTCAATTGGCAACTGACCTGTTATTGAACAAACACTCCAATGATTTACCTTATTTTTTCCATGAAACGGTTGTGTTTTAACAATAAAATATCCCTCCAAAGAAGCATGGAGACATTCTCCTAATTATTATGCAATATATGGACAGTCTAGCCCAGATCATGATTAATTCATGTTTTAATCGCAACATGGAGTCCCTTGGCAATCTCATCTACTGTACCATGTTGATCATGAGTGTTGTTTTAGATTCAGATCAATTGCCAATTGCAAGCAGTGTGCGTGCATTGCGAATCCACCTAGATCTTTAATCAAAATAGCAAGGAAATATCTGCACTGTCTTGTCACTGACTGTGCTGGATTTAAGACAAGCTCAGTACACAATGGCCTTCTTACGTAAAGATAGCAATGTGCTAAGAACAATAAAGACCATCACTGTATAGGCCAGTCAATTTAAGCTGAAAAGGGGTGTGACCCAAAAGTAATTGCAATAGTAATCATTCAAGGTTTTTTTATGATGATAAAATATTATATAAATGTTGGATCATGATAAATTCAGGGGTTGAACATTGGAGTACCATTGAAAACCTATAAGGCAAATATTTTATTTATAATTAATTATGCTTTAAGGAGCATGTGACATGTCAAACTAGGCGTTATTTATTTAAATATTATTTATTTATTCTGAACCCATTCTAAGCATTAGTTTTGGGCTAAATTCGGCCATAGCCAATTGCCCAAATGTGCTGACATTTGGGCACAAGGAGTGTTTAATCTTAGAAGCAGTGTTCAATTTACAAAGAAAGACTTTGTTTCAAACTTCATTAGCTGGATTGTGAGTTTTATGTTATCTGTTCCTTCGTTGTGCATTTCCTTCCCGCCATAATTGAAAGACCAGATGTTATAATGTAATTGCATCATCAATCAGATTGCTCAACCCCACGATAGGGGAATGTCCTGATTGCACATTGACTTCTGATTCTCTCACACACACACACACACACACACACACACACACACACACACACACACACACACACACACACACACACACACACACACACACACACACACACACACACACACACACACACACACACACACACACACACACACACACACACACACACACACACACACACACACACACACACACTCCTTTAATTCAGATAAGCTCATGACTGCTTAAAGTCATTATAGTTGTAGATGCCCCTTCAAGAGGCCTCACCATATTCATTTGAAATAGATAAGCCAGATATAATAGCTTTCCACAACAGAAGGAGAGCATGCAAGACCTGGGATCAAAGAGGTGATAAACATATAGCTAAATAGATCAAGTTAATGAATTGCCCCAGGTTGAGGCAATGGGCATGCACCAAGAATAGAATATACAATATAAAGCTCAGGTGATTGAAATGGCCAAAAGCCATTAAAGTGTCTGTTGTGTGATGAGCATTAACATTATGTTATTCTTCATATTTCGCCAGTTTGCTACCCTGACAAACACACGGGTGCACCGCACACAACCCCTCCATGAAGTTTTGTAAACTCTGCCTATTTTGCTGTCCTCCAAAAGTCCCCCGAACAGTGCACTGTACACGACAGCGAGCCCAGTGCGGTCAGCGGTCTACTTGAATTACTAACATTACAATTCCTTTGTTTAAAGTTTAATTTAAAAGATGAATAACAGTACCAATACCCTCTGCTCTGTATTTTTAAAGTTGGTGATTTGTATCACAGAGAATTGTGTAACCTTGCATTTATCGCTGCAAACAAATAAACAATGCATTGCTGTAAATTGGAAGGCCCTTCCCCTCCCATATTGTCTCAGTAAAGTCAGAGATAGCTATATCTCGCTTGATTGGTTGGACATTTACCACAACATATGGACTCTGTAAATCGTATAAACCTTCTGACAGACTGAATATGGAAACTACTATAGAAAAATAACGAACAAAGACGACAGCAAAACAATAGTGTGGCACCATACATTTGTAATAGCTGGGTGCATTCTTAATCATAAATATGTTTGAATCTGCTCCCTTTCCAGAGTGCTCTGGTGTTGTTGCAACTTGCCAGAGAGTGCTCTGATATCAGTTAATCTACTTAAGTCTGACATTTGAAATGCATTCAAATAACGTTAATTCATCCCATGTGTAAACATGATCTTCTGTTACACATGCGTCTTGAATCACATTTTGCAATGACTTCAGCCAACCGTAGGTGTGTCTGTGTCTCAATTCTGTGTGAATACAGTGAATACAAATACAGTGAATACAAATATAGTGTAAGATACTCACTGATATGTCACTGTGTGTCAAAGTAGAACCCAAAATGCAGACAACACAGGCAGGTACTAATGTCTGCCATCCGCCAAAGAATGAGCAGAAAGAGTCCAGTTTTGTAGGCAGTGGCTTGATTGGGGAAGTTGCCACAGGTGAGTAATGATGCAATTGGAGACAGCCAGGTGTGTAAATGGGACTGTAGTGTGGTGGAATGGAATGTGGGTGTGGTCAGGGTCATAGTCACTGCCGGTCAGTTGGTCCGTGTCCGTCTGTCCAAGTGTCCAGGAATCCAGAGGGCAAACCATGAGTTTATCATTAGGCCTACATGCTTGTTTATTTTAAGGTGGTAGCTAAGTTAAATGATTATTTATTGCTGTGCATTTGATATTAAAATAATAATATATAATATAATATCATTAGCGTTTTGTTGACCCAATTTATTTCACAAAAAGTCTAGTTGTGTTTTACCTATACCTGTAGGCTGTAGCTAATAGCTAGTAAGAGGGTTTATGACGCAAAAGGACTGTGCTTGTGCACAAACTATGAAAATGTCCTGCCTTAATTACCAACATAAATGTTGGTAATCTCCCGAGACACCATATGGTACAGTATTTGCCTTACATGGCTTCAAACATATTCCAGTCCATCAAACAGCAGCCTGTGCTATATGTTTCTTTTGTTGCCAGAAATGGATTGCATGCATGGCTCATATAGTCATAACAATGCAGATCAATCCAGAGCACGCTGTTTACAATTGTTTTGATGAAACACTAGTATATGATCAACCAAGCCTAGATCCCAGGGGGTGTAGAAACAGAAGAACAGTCCTACACAGCACCCCCGACCTATTATGTCAAATGGTCATATAGGTTGCAGTTAGGGTGGTTTGGTTTGTTGTGGCATGGTTTTGGCAAGGTTAAATTAATTAAAAGTTAAGGTGTTATAAGTTTTATGGTTAAGTATGGGTTTTGTATATGTTTAACATTAAGGTAAGCTGGTTTAGATTCTTGTTTGCTATTAATCAGTCAATAAAAACAAGAAAGGTATAACTGGGCATCAATATGCCTTTATGTACTGTATTGTATAGCTATAATCTGTTAAGCATGAGGAACAATGGAAAGCATCATCTTTTTAATTTCACTACTTAGCAAAGCTTTTATTTTCAGTTATGTGGCCATGTACATTGTAGAAGTTCCAGAACAGTTTAATATCACTGGATTTAAACAAAACGTTATGCTACTTTCCATTAGGCAGTACTGTTCCGATGATACATTTTAGTGTCTCTACACTTTACTATAAATATTTATAACCAAACAATCTGAGATCTCCGCCTACTGATATGCCTGCCTGATTAGTCTGATTATCTGGCTACATGATGAAGTGCCAACATAGCTGGGCAGGATTCCCAGCATGCCTCTTGTTTATTAAGTTGTTTATTAAAAGTGTCCCCATTAGTTGAGGCCAATGTCAGCAGATAGTTTTCCATGAACTGTTTCATTGGCCTCTATTGTGATGTTATTGTTATTTGCTACAGGGAATATGTTGTGTGGATGCATTTTTATGTTCTTTTATAAGTTCTATATTTCATTCAGCAGTTTTTGTTAACTCATTAAAACCAGGAAGGCATCTGCGTCATTTTAGCAAAATAGCAGATGTACAAGCTCACGTTATGCAACGCTGCGAGCTTGTACATCTGCTACATTATTAAAAAGAAATAATAATAATATATATATATATATATATATATATATATAGTGGCGACTGTCTGATACACAAATACTCAAACCAGGAGAAGTAGTTTATTACAGAAAGTTAAAATACAGGTCTTTCTTTCCTTTCTTTGCAGGGGAAAGCAGTCAAAGGTAAGCATGGATAAACTTAAAGTTCATTTTCAGGGGAAGAAGAGAAGCTGTCGTTGCTCGACCTCGCCGCTGGACTTCAACAGGTAGGTTATTTAATTAGGTAGGTAGGTGTGCAACTGCAAGGGATTGTGCTGAGTATGGTTTAGCTTTAGGCTTTCTCTCCTAGGTGCAGATAAGGCAGTTCAACTCAGGTAACTATTAACAGTCAACATCAAACTTAAAGAAGGATTTTCTTTAACCGGTAAGTATTTCTACTCAGCCTATATTCGAGTAGGTTTACTCCTCCGAAGGCTGTGTACTAACTAAGGCAGGTATACAAGGCTGCTGTACTTTATACCTCATACTTTAATTCTTAGTATGAGGTATATAGTACAGCAGCCTTGTGTTCCTAAAACAGAAAGATTGGGTATTGGGTAAGATTGACATTATGTATCTTTCAAGACCTTTCACTGCTTTGTCTCAACCATGGCTCTGGTCTCAGCCACCGTGGTAGATGTTTTGACATTCAGTTTTTTTATGTTTTTTATGTTGCCACTACTGTTGGAGCAGCCATAAACTACACAGGTTCATCCCGATGTTCTGGGCATCTTTGTAATGTTAGTGTTAGTAAAAAGCAGGTACAAGAGTAACATTTGAGGCAGACTAACATCAGTCGTCTCCGCCTACAGGAAATACGTAGGCTGCGACCATGAGACCAGTTACGGAATCGGTATTGTTGTCATGTTGCTCCCTGGACCCTGGGAATCTTAAACTGAGCATTTCGAAGAGATACAGAATAGATTTCTTGCTCACAATGGTTAACTTTTCTGAACCTTAAAAAAGAAATGTCTCTGTTGTCAGTGTTCTCAACCCCACTGTGGTGCAGTGTAGCATTGCCAACAAATTGTGTTTTGAATGTGAATCTTTTTAAATGTTAGCAGTATGGACATTTTACCACTTTAGCTAGATGTATATTTCATTGTACGATGGTGTCACACAGTGTAAATTAACAGTTAACTTAATAGCATTAACTTTGACACCAATTTGGTGAAATGAATGTCTTTCTTCTCCTCTCAAGCCTGAGCAGACGGTGTGCTTTTGGCAAGCTTTAGATCTAGAATTGCCTAAATGTCATCTAAATGTCATGTTGACGTCCCAAAATCAAATGTATCCCCATGGGTATAGCTGCATGTTTACACAGATGTGGAGCTGTCTGACTATCTTTACTGGATGTTACGTTTTACAAGAAAACAAACTTTAGAGCAGAAGAGAACTGAACAGAGAGACAAAACAGCAAATCAAAGGAACTGGGATTCAGCTGAGATCTGTTCCACGGTGCATGGGGGCAGAGTGTGGCTTTGATGATTATAGCCCTGGCATGTGATCTAACTAGCAAGCCTAGCTTATAGCTGAGCATGGGAGCAAAGCACCCGCCATGCAAACGTGGCTCGTGTTTTAAGGATTACACTTAAACCACACTACTTAAACCGACATCCTTCCGTTGGGGTCTATACCCCACGCCTCTACGGCAAATCTCTTCGACCTACAGTAGTCGACCTACAGTACAAGTACAAGTTTTTGGTCACTGTTAGCCTATTTTGACGAATGTTTTTATTATGACATGCTAGGATTGATTGATTGATTGATTGAATACTTTATTCATCAGACATGTAGCAAGTGGTACAGTAAGACATTACAAGGATGCTAAAAGGATAACATAAAAAAGTCCTATAGGGACTTGTACATTCAATTAAATTTCAATTCACTTTTATTAAAGTGTCAAATCACAACAGTTGTCTCAAGACACTTTACATATAAAGCAGAAAACAAAGATCCACCCAGAGCAAGCAATATTGCGACAGTGGTAACAAAAAACTCCCCTTTAGGAAGAAACGTCAGGCAGAACCCGACCAAAGGGCTGGCAGCCATCTGCCTCGAACGTGTCGGGGGAGATGCGGGCCGGGGAAATAGAAAGAAAGAAAATAGAAGAAAGATAGACATTGTGGTCCTGTTCATCTGTTCATATACATACTGTACGTTTAAAAAAAAAGTCAATCTACAAGCTCATATGGCATTGTGATGGGACATATTTTAAATATACTGTGTAGTAAAATAGTTAGTCTAAAGTCATAATAATATAATAATTAAGTCATTCATTGACTTGTGTAGGTTAAAGTGGTAAATGGAGCATATCAGAACACTATTTGTGCATGCTTGCATGCGTGCGTGCATGCGTGCGCGCGTGCGTGTGTGTAGTGAGGGGTATTCAGACTGAGATAAACGTATGTTTACGTCACTGATGTAGAAAGAAGTGGCAGGAATGATGTGAGGCTTCTATAGTTCTGTCAACGTCTCTCACATTCCTTGTTGGGCCTCAAAGAATGCAAACATCCTTGGGTGGTGATATGGTTGTCTTCTAGCCTGGCTAATAAGCGAGACTCAAATCACACTGTCGCAAAAATAAATTGCCAACGGCTGATTCGGTCTGGCTTATTAGCCAGGCTAGTTGTCTTTATCAATTTCTTCAACTGCCTTCCTTTAAAAGAAGAAAAAAATAACTGTCTTCTACACAGCCTCATGTGAAGATGAAATATTGTATTTTTTACAATTATATAGGCCTACCTGTGCTTAAGTCCAACGCACATATACACACGTGCACACGCACACACGCACAAACACACACGCGCACACACACACACACACACACACACACACACACACACACACACACACACACACACACACACACGCACGCACGCACACACACACACACACACACACACACACACACACACACACACACACACACACACACACACACACACACACACACACACACACACACACACACACACACACACCATACAGTAGCACAGGTTTTACATAGAGGCTACTGATAATTGGTCATACTCTATTGATAGAGTATTGTGAATAGTATATACACTGTACTGAAAGGTTCTGTTTGGCTCATTGCCAGACATCATTGAGCTTTTCCTTAAGTACATTTAAAAGTAGACCGCAGACATGGAAGTGGAGTGGAGTATCTACAGACCATATTATGCTTCAGTTTAAATGAGTGGGCGACAGGCACCAGTGGCCAACAATGTACTGTAGATAATCCCCTAGAATATTGTTATAGGTTGACTAATTCATCCTAAGGAGCCCCGAAAGCCCTCAAATATGTATTGTGTTTTCTATGGCTGTGTGTATGGAATAAATGCAATGTATGTAATTAAGCTGCGCCTCTAGGCAAGACAGAATGTAGTTCATTAATGAACAACATGGCAACCATTTTCCATCCCCAGTTAGATTTTTGAAATGTTTAATGTGTTAGATAACGCAGTACAGTTTCACATGCTAGACGCAAAATATCCTGCACTCTTCGTGATCACAGTGAGATTTGAGCCCATGACCTGTGCTGCTCACTGCTAACGCAGTAAATGCAATACATTTTACCGTAAAGTGCTCACAGAAGAAAACAGCCTCTTCATCTCCAAGTACTGGCCTCTGTGGAGATAATGTTTTGTAATCAAACAGAGGTCTGCGTAGTACATGAGATTTCTTCAGAGATAACTTTGCCGTTGGCAAGTTGGCAACACAAACGCTGGGCACACTGTAAAGAGCAGGAATTCACTTGGATAAACTACATGCACAGAGAGACGTAATAGAAAATGTTGATCAAGCCAAAGTTGCTGATAAATGTGCAAAGACAGAAATGGAGAAAGAAATAGATTTCCTTTGGCCAAATGGAACCTAATCTTTATGCTTCACCTCCTAAGTGTATAAAGACAAAACCGCTTGACAAGTACAATGTTGGTGTAACTAAGATTATATTCATTTATAGTTTTTCACCTCACCTGGAATTTTGTGCAGACTATTCATGCTGGCTCATTTATGGCTTCATGATGATGTTCAGCACATACAGAAATACAGACAAACCCTGTTCAACTTCTAGGCCAGTGGATCTCAAAGTGGGGTCCAGGGACCCCCAGGGGTCTTTGAGGGAGTTCCAGGGGGTCTCCAGCTAAATGATAGTTTGGAACCAAATGGACCCTTATGGGTCTGTAACTCTGAGAGTGTACAAATGGAACCGAACACTCTCAGAATTAAATGAACATGGATTTCACGATATAAATTGGGGTCTCAGAGATAGAAATGCCATTAAGTGGGAGTCTGTAGACTAATGCACGTCAAACTGGGGGTCCGTGGGCTAATTAGTGTCAATTTGGGGGTCCTTGACATGAAAAAGTTTGGGAATCACTGTTCTAGGCGACTTGACGTTTGGCCACGCTATAAAAATAACTATACCACCTATTCTCTGCTCTCTTCACTTGGAAATGCGATGCAGAGATACAGCAGGTGCAAATTATGTCACTAACATCTGCTGTGAGGGAAAACAAATTTGTAAAGCCCTGACAGCAAGGTCTGAAGTAATAGTAAGTACTAGTAAAGTACACCCTTCGCTGCTCAAGTGTCAATTCTCCAGCTGAACCAAGGTGGGCAGATGAGCCATAGTCATAGATTAGATGAGCTTGCTGAATCGGCATAGTCTGCTCACACTCTTGCTGAAGTGTACTTTATTTCTGTAACAGGATTGATGTAGGACATAAAGACAAGATTTTTATGTAGAACATAAAGACATTAGGAGATTCAAGACAACAGAGACATTGCATTCTGGCAGAATCTAGTCGGATTCTAATGCCAAAAAAGGAAAGCTTAATAATAAACAATCATTTCAAAGAATTTTAAGAAAGGGGACCCAAATAAATGTCAATGTTTAATGGTACTTTGTTTTTGTTTTATATAGGTTTTACTTTTATTTACATAAATATAAAAGTACAATCATCAGTATAAATGTGCAACTTGCAACCAGAGTTAACTTGCATACATAAACTCAAAGTTACACCACGATGCAAGCAACATGGGACATACAGCAAGGAGGACATCAAAAAGGTCAACATAGCTATGGATTACAGACACTTGGTGCAGTTTAAACAACTTTGTCGTATGCCGTTGTCGCGTGGCAAAAATAGATCATCTACAAGCTCACGTGTCACAATGTGCCGCATTGTGAGCTTGTAGATCTGCTATTTTCACCTATAATTACATGACCAAAATACTGACGGGTCGAAAGTGGTTAAATCTTACACTCAACTGCAGTTCTGTTCTACGTTCTGCAGACGTGAGTTAGGACTCCTCTCAGGCTTTATTACAAAAAAAGACAGATCCACCTTGGACCATCTCCTGTGGATTTGGAAATCAAGCTCAAGATCAAAGACAGTGTAGCCTACTGTTTGCCCTGCTGAGTCTCTGGGCAGCCAAGCAAGGTAGCAATACAACACATCCTCCTGGCGAGGTGAGCTATTCCACTGTTCAATGCTGTGGAGAGCAGCTGCTGGAAGGCCCTGAGCAATTATTTATAATGTACCGTAGCCAAATTGATCTGAAATTTAGATTCTAAAAATCCACAAATGGGTAGCTTGAATGGCCACAAAAAAGCAGAGTTCATGCATTGTTTTTCTTCTTTTTTTTGTGTGGAATTATAATAATTGTACGTAATGTGCTGTAACTTTGCTGCCTAAATGGAAATGGGGTAATTATGCTACATGACCAGTGACCATTAAGTCACCTGTCTCAATAAAACAAGCTTCACACCGTTATTAAAGAGCTCATATTCCTGGACTTTGTGGGAGTAAACAGATTGCCAAGACCATGCAAACACTTCACAGGTCTTGACCCCATGCCGTGCCGCCCGCTATAGGAATAATCTAAGCCTACACACAGTATTAGCACTGAAGTCGATGTCTGGCGTCGTAAACCTATAACCATGTTATTATGCAGCTTTCTAACACTGCTGGCAAACTGCAGCTTCTCACATAGCAATTAAAATGTTGTAGTCAAGAGTGCTTTTATCTTTAGCTGTTGCAGGCAGAACATCCAGTGCCGCAATCCAAGTCTGCTATGTTCACCCATTATATAATGTGTGGGTTTGAAGATTTTGCATCATTTTCAAAGAAATAAACCAGTGGACTGTAGTTCAGGATGTCACGTCATGGTTGACACCATATGAGATAAATAAATGCAGATTAGAGAGGAAAAGCCGATGATATCACAATTAATAAGAAGCATTTATGTTGATAACGAATACAAACATACAGTCATTTTAGACCACCTGTCTCCCCTTACAGAAGACACAGAGGGCAGCAGGACATTTAAAACCATTGCAATCAATGGAGATCAATTTTGCGAAATGCAAAAGGTATTAACACACAAGCTCTACATACTATTGATTTTGACAAGGAATCTTTTTTTCTTTGTTTTTATGCAAGGACAAAAGTAAGGCAATTGATTTCAAGCCATGCATGCATTTTAAGTGAGCAA
The DNA here is from genome assembly GCF_964188405.1 of Protomyctophum parallelum. NCBI lineage: Eukaryota > Metazoa > Chordata > Actinopteri > Myctophiformes > Myctophidae > Protomyctophum > Protomyctophum parallelum. The sequence continues at coordinate 19,266,889 of NC_139704.1, read as the reverse complement.
ACATTACTCTAAATACTCAGTATCAAGGAAAATACATTTTGAATGGATAGTGAATCATTAATGAGTTCCGAGGGCCCATGTAAAAGCCTATAATTGTATATGCAGTTACACAGCGGTCTTGCTCGCCAAAATAAATAACTTATGGTTTGTATCCGATCTGTTATTTTTGAAGAGTGACACCATCGGACGACAAACAATATAAATGAGGCCTTATAGGGAGGCATTGAAGATGAGTGTCGCAGTTCCTTATTTGCCATTTCAGTCCTTTTACACATCATACTGTTTCATATCTTGGGCACGGAATCATGCATGCACACATACACACAGGCAGTTCTCGTCCAAAACGAATGAAGGATAAATATCATTGGTTAAGCAATTGTGAACCTCGGCCAATAGGCTACACCTTTTACGCTCCAATAGAGATAATGACATTTTGCAGACATCAGACGGAAGTAACATTTTGCCAGTGCACAGTACAGTATATATTTTCCCTTTGGTGACATATTAGGCGAAGGGAACACCGTTGAATTCAGAGGATATATAATTTGCTACAGTATACCCATATACACGCGGTCAAAGCCACGGGGCTTGACATTTCCTCATCGGTATGGTGCCAGTGGTCTCGCAACATAACAAAACAGGCTTCACATTCAAGGTATGATGTCTCCTTCACCATACACAGTCAAATCCTGCAGTGTAAATTGAACTCTACAAATGTAACCAAAATGGTTACATTTTTTGCACACTCCTCCATGAGTTATAAACAAGATACATTTAACACATTTCACTGTGTATACGTTCATTAAACTGATCATCATCATCATCGCCATCGAGGGGTATTAAGTCATCAGGGGAACGATCGTGACTGCTTAAGAGACACACGCGACAGTGAGACACATTCACATTCAGTCATCCATTGTGTCAGTATGTACCGTATAGATATTTGAAAGCTATATAGAAAAATAGATCTCAAAGAGTCCTCTGTTTTTATATATATATATATATATATTATATATACAACTACAGTATCTAGTATGGCTTTACCATAATGGCATGCAGGAAACTAAGACAAGCCTGAAGTTTCATCTACCTGAGTCATTTTCTCTATTCCTCTTGTTGAGGACGCGGGAAGAAAGTAATTCAGACCTATTAATGCACACACAACAAAAGAAACGGCATGGAAAACAATAAAGGCTAGATCTACTGTAGCTCTAATTTCCGTCCTAATCCGCTGCTATTTACAGTCATGGTGTGTTTTTTTATTCACAGTGCAAAGGCTGATGAGAGCTATGCAGAGCTGAGGTCTTATGAGGGAAGCAGGAGAGTGTGCGTGCATGAGTGTGTGCGTGCATGAGTGTGTGCGTGTGCGTGTGCGTGTGCGTGTGCGTGTGCGTGTGCGTGTGCGTGTGTGTGTGTGTGTGTGTGTGTGTGTGTGTGTGTGTGTGTGTGTGTGTGTGTGTGTGTGTGTGTGTGTGTGTGTGTGCGCGTGCGTGCGTGTTTGTTTTGAATGCAGAGATGACAGGGTTGTTGGGAGGGAGAAAAAAAAGCGTGGGTTTACTGGGAGAATAGTAGATGATGCCAGGGAGAGTTCAGCCCTCGGCTGAGATAGACTGTGGATTTTACATTGTATGTGGATGGGCAGGGTCGTTTTTCACTCTCTCCGTGCACTACCAGCCCCTATTCTATCAGGCCCTATGCTTGGTTTCCGAGTCTCTGTTCGCATCCTTTCTCTGGGACAGTTTCCCTGTCGACGTAACCTAATAACCTCTCTCTGCCTTTGGTTCATGCCATCACTGCTTAAATCCTGAGGATTTGCTGTGGATTTGTATGTTAACCCCAGCTATGCAGCTAGTCTCCTTGGTAAATGTTTACATAGGGAGAATCAATGCTATTCAGAGAGCCTTTTTTGTGTGTGTGTGTGTGTGTGTGTGTGTGTGTGTGTGTGTGTGTGTGTGTGTGTGTGAACAAGTTTTATTTTCCAACTCAATGAAACCTACTCCACTGGTCTGTCTCTCTCATTAACACAATGTGCCTGCAGGACAACTCACAAACCCTTCCACCCATCAAAACCACCAGAACATAAACATGTATTTCAATTTGTATTCAAAATATCATAAATAAGCCCACATACGGAGTTTTCAGTGTAAATTATGTGTGACGACCAACCCCCACACTTGACGTGGCAGGCTTTTATCAATTCCCCCTACTGTTGCACACAGCTGCAGAAGAGTTGGAAAGTGCCAGCCTCTTGTATCCTACGGATACCCTTTAAGTCAAGGTTTTGGGTCCCTGAAAGCATGTTCTGAGCTGATAAGAAGCCCAGCTCCTCCTCTCTCAAGAAAGGATTTCCACTCTCAATCTACTCCACTCCACTCCTCTCTATTTGGCGCAATAGGAAATTGCAGCTTGAAGCCCCGGGGTCCTCTTTAATATCCTGTCCTGACAGACCACTACTACAGTACCACCACACCACTACACATGGCAACTGTTCTCTCCACTCGGCCCAGAAACAAACCACCTGAGGGTAAGACTTGACCAGTGTCAAGAAATCAGCCCAATGAATGGAAGGTCTACAAAATGGTGCAAATAATGCATGAGGAAACATATAATGCATAGTTTAATATGTGCTATATCATCCAGAAATGTCCTTTGCTTTTACCGTTTAAATGTTTCTATCGCCATACATTCAAATAAACTGGTAAAAAAACAATAATGATCACACTGAGTGATTCCCTTGGCTCCAATACAGTACACTATTTCAATTCGATATATTAATCATGTATGGCTGACTACATCTGATGCACAATAACACTGTGTTCTCAGTCATTTGTTCTAGGTTGGTATTGATTTAAGGAGTAGGAAAACGGGATTATGGCCTCCCTGTTTTCAAGTCGTCTCATGGTGCTCGCCTCTCACATGACATAATAAAGAAGGTACAGGTTTAGATTCTCTCACCACCACCACCATATCATCAACATCATCATCATCATCATCATCACCACCACCACGGCTCATCAATATCAACCAATACGTTCGAAAAGGTCATGCATATCATGCATATCAATTAGTGATACTGAGAATCCATTTTCAAAAGACCCTGTGTTTGTCCATGAGAAGTGACCTCAGGTGCTATCATGCAGGGTAAAACAGCTGCTCCTCTACCTGGAATTACTGGTCTCTGCCAGCCTGTTGTTCATAATACCAAGGGCGCCAACGCCTCCAGAAAAACCATTATGGCGAGAGCTTCCGCACACTGTCCTGGGATATCCATTGGCCGAGTCCGAGAGCTGCTTCTGCATGAGGGCCAACGACACTTTGTTGGAGGCCGTGAGCTCTTTCATGGAGATCATCTCGCCCGACAGCCTGCGTCCCTCCGTGTCACTGTCGCAAGGCCCATCAGAGTCAGAGCGCCCTTGGCGGCTCTTGGAGCCCGGTCGAATGGCGTTGCGGCGGCTCAGGAAGGCGTTGGCCTTGTTGCAGCGCTGGCAGAACAGGCAGCTCATCTTCTCCAGCATCCAGTTGAGCACCTGCTTGATGACGATGGATATGACGTTGAAGAGCGAGTAAATGCAGCACACGCCCAACAGCAGGAAGATGAAGTTGGCCAGCCGGTAGAGGCTCTGGTAGCCGTAGGCGGCGTTCTGGCTGCTCACGAAGTCGCCGAAGCCGATGGTGCTGAACGTGACGAAGCAGAAGTAGAGGGAGTCCAGGTAGGCCCAGCCCTCGACGGGCGTGTACATGGCCGAGGCGCAGCAGGAGATGGTGATGGAGGACAGTCCGAGGATGAGCATCACGTGGTAGACGGACGGCTTCCAGCCGGGGAAGCTGTAGGCCGAAAAGTCGTGGCGGATGCCCGGCGGGAGGATGCCACTATTCCTGATCCTCCGCTCCCGCACAGCCTTCATCACCACGGCCAGCAGGGTGATGATGCGCTCCAGGAAGAGGTTGAAGAAGAGGATGGTGGCAGCGCAGCCCAGCATGCCGTAGAAGATCAGGAACACCTTCCCGGCCACCGTCACAGGAGTGGACATCCCGAAACCTGCCAGAGAAACAGGACAGGGGATTAAAGGGTTGGAAGCTCTGAAGTTGAGGTTCATTCTTTCATAATAATAATAATGGCCTGGGCCATGGCTCAGTGGTCCAGGCACCTTGGCTGGTAATCCAGTCTGGCAGTGTGCCGCGGGTTCGACTCCCGATCCTGACGGCCTTTACTGCATGTCTTCCCCCCATCACTCTCCCCATTTCTCTCCTACATTTCCTACTGTCTGTCCCTCCATAAAATAATATATATATATAATAATATCTTATATAGTGCTTTTCATAGTACTCAAAGACGCTTTACATGTGTGGGGGCCAAGGGGAGGGAACATAACAAAATGAGGGGAAACAAGTAAAATAATAATTAAAACCAATAAAACAGTACATGTAACAAGTAAAAAACAGGTCAGCTTGGGAAGGCTAGGTGGGTTTTCAGTGCGGTTTGGAGGGCGGAGGCATCTCTGCTGTGTTTGGGGAGAGCATTCTAGAGGCAGGGGCGGCCTTAAGGATCGGGAGGCCGCGTTCATGAAGTCATAATTTTAATAATGAATAATTATATAATAAAAAGGACTTTTGCGGACTTCAAAGCATGAACAGCATACACAGCCAAGTAAAAAATACACAAAAGCAGCTTGCTTGATTAAACAATATTTTACTTTAAGGTATAACTGGAAGGCAACATATGCTATATATAGGCTACAATGATGCAATCGCAACTGTCAGTGCTGCTAGTGCAGTGAGTGCACACACTGGGAAGTGGGAACAATTACAACCAAACAACACACTATACTACTACTATTTCTTTTTTACAAAAAAAAATTGAAACGATTGAAACATATATAGAGGGTAGGGGCAGCCACAGAGAAGGGCCTGTCGCCCCAGGTTTTGCACTTGATCTTTTTGGGGACTTCAAGGAGGCCGGCGTCACTGGACCTGAGGGAACGGGATGGGGGCGTGAGGCTCGAGGATTGCGGAGAGGTAGGGGGATTTTCAATGTCCCGATGGAGAGACACATTAATCGAAACGTTGACAGCAATAAATAAATAAGCAGAGCTTTTTCATTACCGGTGTGCAGACCTTATTTCCTTTCGGTGTTTGGGCCTATGGGCATCGACGTGAATTATGCGTGCACTATTGGATTTCATTTCAGTTTTGCTGAAATGCTGCAATCTCAAACTTATTTGAATTAATCCATGTTATTCAACCAATCTGTAAGGTAGAGGATGTTAATACAATATAACTAGTAGTCTACATCTACACCGACATGTCGGGAACGTTGCCTTCTGGTTGACAAGTACAGTAGCTCTGCCGAAATTCATAAGCTCAATATATCCCCTGGACAAATGGGGATTCCCCCTGAACGGTAGTTTAATTGGTCTCCTACGCAAGAGAACCAAGTTGGAATCCCCGATGTTAACAGTTGCAGTTACCCCTCTCAGACAAGAGGGGACATAAAATGTGTGAATTGAAGCTTTAAAGTTATTTCTTTCTCACTGGATGCTGTCAGTGGTCTTTTTTCCCATTTGGAAACCTATAGGTGCACTCCATCATTGTCGAAACAGAGAATAAAAGAAAGAAAGAAATGGAACAATGTTTTACAACGGCTATAAAGACAAATATTCCACAATATTAAAGTAGACCTGGTTCCACATTGACAAAGGACTATCAATCCATGTATCTGCAAAAACACCCAGCAGACACGGTGTTTGTGTTTGGTAGCCTACTATTTTTTTAACGGCAAAGTATACTATGAAACTGTTCAAATATACTATACTTTTGTATTGTCTGTATGTCACGATTTGCAATAAAATATGAATTCCTTGACTGTTACCTATAGGAGGTTATAATGGGCAATAATGTAGAGGCATAATAATAATCAATTTGTCAGCACTCTGAAATAATCTGTAACACTGTCTGTGATGACAAGTACAGTAGAGTGTTGAACTTCACACAAGTGATCAACACTCTTTAACAATAATTATGATAATGATAATAGCATGGCTCTCAAGTGAAGAGCTAATTAAGGTTTTTATGTAACATGGCATTGTTATTCATTTTACACAGAACGACAGAAGTCTACAACGGGATAATCTTTCTGGATATAAAATGGGACAAAAGGTTTATTTTAGGGCAGTTAATGATGACAGGGATGTGCAAAGTTATACAGTACTCTTTGGCTGAAAATACTTGACTTGGAGGCGTGATGTGGCTTACAGTACGTGTATGAGTTAAGGAAGGGGGTTATGAGTGGAGCATTAATTGCGACTGTAGAACGGATTTACTATGAAAACCTGCATTTCCGTGTCACACCTCCATCTATGGTCACGCCTCGTGACTTCACGTGACATCATGGAGACCTTGAGATCTCCATAATTATATAGTTGTCAGTCCATCATGCTCCATCACCATGAACCCTGGCCATACCGTCATTGTGCAAGCACAGCACTTGCCCAGCAGTCTGCTGTCACCAAGGCGGAAGCGTGCACACACTGATCTGCCCCAGCAGCGCGACCACCTCAGATGATGCCCTAATACAATCCCTGATATGCCCATATATGGAGATCCCTGATGTCATCAATATTAAGCCCATATATGGGAATGTCAATATACTGTATATGGCCAATTTGGCCATACTGTGACAGTCTCATAATAACCAGTGTGGTTGCCGCGATGCGAGTCACACTTGCAAATTAACCAGGTTGGTACTGTACAACACATGGATCTCCGTATGTGGAGCTGACTATCATCACCTGGGTCTCCATATATGAAGATCACAACACTGACCTCATCAAACCCTGGATAACCGTACATGGTTTGACGTACTAGAACTCCATATACTGTATGAGCCGGCCAGAAACTCTACATCTGACCTCACTGACAACAGATTCATAGTTTAACTCTTGCTTCTCGACCGTATTAAGAAGCTCTGTTGTTTCAGCACGACCTCACCCTTTAGGGTGAATCATTGGGAAGAGACAGAAACAATGAAGTTGTATCTACAAGGAAGTAGGCTACTTAAAAAAAAAAAAGCTGTCAAGATAGCAAATGGAGTTTGAACTACTTCTACTTATTCTGAAACTAACCAACTATTTTTCAATGCATGACACCGACGTGCAACTAGTATAAGCGAGGCTTTAGAGAAGATGTGGGTTCTGCTGCATGTGGAGTGAACATGCAAACAGAGCAAAGTCACAGAGGCGAGACTGGCTGCAGCTGTATGACTAACACTTGCCAGTTGCCAGTGTTGCCAGTGAGTTAGTGACTCATTAAAAGCCGCATTATGCAATTGCAGATACAGTATGGCAAGAAATCCGCCACCATTGTGTCCAAATAAATATATGGCATATGATGATAAATATGATAATTTTTCATCATTATTTTTTAGCTCCATGTCTTTGTAAACGGATTGCATATACTGCAAATAATGGATATTATCCAAAAATACAGTTTATGGAAATGAATCACTGCTGGAAAACAAACAGTAAAAACCTTTATTTAACATCCCCTTGCATTTTAAATGTGATATGTGATAATGCTAGTTTCTCATAATCTGAACAGCACAGTGCAGACACGGATCAAGGAATGATCGCTCATTTAAAACTTTTGTGTACATTATGTTCAAGTAACGGGCTCCTGAACCGGCTAGTATCAAACCAACCCACAATGCATTACATGAATATCCTGAGCCGAGCATGCAGAGCTCAGGTATACAGTATTGTACATACTGTACAGGTGTACATTATATTGGCTTGTGCCTCAGGCATTACAGATCCCTCGATATCTAAGTTTAGGTAATGCTAAAATTGTTTTGTTTAGGCATTACTGTAGATTAGCAATGGGTTTGAGGTGGTTAAGATCTGGGAGGGCAGAGTAAGCCAATGAGATTGGATGACCTCAAACTGTAGACATAACTTTTGTTGACTGAATAACCTTCTCAATCCCTGAATACGACACTTTCCTTGAGATCTGGAAAGTGATCTCCACAGGTGGCAAAGTGCAAGTGCACGCACACACACACACACACACACACACACGCACACACTTGGTGATTGATAATCTAGATATATATAATAGAGTAGTAGTAGTAGATATGGGCGCAAGCGCACGCCACACACACACACACACACACACACACATGTGTACACACACACACACACACACACACACACACACACACACACACACACACACACACACACACACACACACACACACACACACACACACACACACACACACACACACACACACACACACGCTACATCAGACCCCTGGTCACAGGCCAGAGGATGGTATATTTGTCCACAAATAAAAGCGTGCTGAGAGATCAACGAGTTCACTTCCCTGCCAAGGTTAATAGATTTTTTCATCATTGCAAGCGTCCATTTCTGTCTTGTCAGGGCATGAAAGTCATGCTCTCCCCTTCCCTCCCGGCAAGCGCTCTGTAACCAACCCTTCAGTTTCAGGTAATAAACCACATCAAGATCCAGACAACACTTCCATTATGAAACACAAAATGGCTCTTTTGACCTTATCTTGTGGATTGCACACCACTCTCATGTGAGTTCTCTGTTGACATGCCGGGTCATTTAGATCCCGTCATGATTGTGATAGATTGTTAATAATATACATGCAGAGAAATGACCTCCCCTCTTATCTCTTCCATGTGTGCGTGTGACGTGCACATACAGTACCACCTTATATGAAGGCTTCATACAAGCACATGTAAGTCGAAAGGTAGAAGAAAAACATAGTATAGTGTAGTGGTTTTCAACCAGTGATCCGGGGACCACCAGTGGTCCTTTGGGGGAGAAGAAGTCTATATTAATAGACTTTAGAGAAAGTATAGACTTTAGAGAAAGTAGAAGAATTGCTCATTTGATCAATGTTTGCCTGTTGTCTCTATATGGTACCACGTCAATACAGCATGGAATCCTACAATACAGCATGGAACAAAATCCCAACGATTACAAAATATTCTTTAGATTTGGGTCTGAGATGCAAAATCTAATCAAATGGTGGTCCGTGGCTCAAACGCTGAATAAATAATGGAACTTGATATGAAAAGGGTTGAAAACCACTGCTATAGTGCATTGATTCTCAACCTGTTTAATCCGTTAAAAACAGGAAAGCATCCCATCTGTGTAATTTTACATTTTAGCAACATAAGTTGTTCTGAAGACTGTTAGGACCCAGGGGTCCTTGAGGGGGTTCCAGGGGGTCCCCAGCTAAATGTGTTAATGCAGTATTACAAACATTTTAACCCCTTTATCCATATTTTATACTCATTTGGGGGTCCTTAAGGGTGTCACACTTTGACTTAGGTCACATTCTCACCTAATACTTCGGTAGACTCGATGCGAATGGGCGGAGAAGTTGGGATTCTTGCATATGATTTGCTGCGGTTTGCCTTCACACTGGCTGTGCCAAGCACAGCAAGGAAACGAAGCAAGGGAATTTTATCATTGTGTTCAATTCACAAAATACACAGTGAAAGCTATGGTGTCAAAAATATACTTTGAGTAATAGTTAGGACTTTTGACGTAAAGTGAGGGTAGCAGATGCAAAGCAAAATTACCATGTTTACCCAGGGTAACTGGATTAAGCTCAAGAAGTGCGTGCGTGCACATTTTAATCACTGGTATCCTAATTTACACCGTGTACACAACATGGAGCCAAATGGACCTGGTTCCATTTGTATACTGTCAGAAATTACAGACCTCAAGGGTCCTTGGTGGTCCCTAGATCTGACATTGAGGCACAGTGTGATTATTTTCTGGGAATAATTGTTATATACCGGTAGTAGATACAGTACATACTGTAGAGCGAAATGTTTGAGTAGTTCTCACACGTTTTAATTTCAAGGACCCCAGGACCGCCACAGGCGTCCACTAATGAGAGTGGAACCCCACTCAGTGACCCTGCTGGAACCCACTTTGAGAACCACTGGTGTAGTAGGCCTATAAGTGATTCATGTCGGGCAATGCTCTGTGACAAATTAGCAAAACACAGGTGAACAGGAGAATGGTGCAGCATGCAGTGGAGTTACCAAATTAAGTCCTCCATGGCAATCACGTCGTCAGTGTTTCATTGTTAATTAATTAAGCAGCCCGACCCTCTCTGAAGGACGGGGCAGGCCAGATTAAATCTGATCTGTTACGTTGAGGGAAGGACCTCTGTAGCGTCTCTTATTACCAGCTAAATTAGCTAAGAGAGGAAAAACACCAGGCATCGATTCAGCGTAGCATTTCAAAGCCATTACTCCAGACTGGTGCGTCAAGATCCATTAGGGACCAAAAACAACTCTAATGGAAAGCAAAGGACAGGCACGCAGAGACCAAGAGTCAAGCATTGCATGGCTCTATCTGCACTGGGGGACACTTTAATTGTCTTCAATGAGATTATGAAACCTTATATTAAAGGTTATAGGACTTGTCGGACATTGAAGCCAGCTGTCCAGACCCATGGGGACTAATTGCTGCCCTCATGGAAGTTGTTTCTTGATCTCTCTCCATTCTGGTCCGGCCAAGATGAGTCACTTACTGTAATTCAACAGAACTTGATAAGGCAGGAAATATATGAGCTAATCCAATCCTGTCAGAGCCGTGGGGGAATATTTAGCCATTGATATCAAATGAAGAATAATCAACTCAACATTGAAATGCTATTATGGGCTCTATTGGCTAATGATAGCTGCTCACATAATTACACACTAGGGACTCAACCAGAAGGAAAGTACAATTACAATTTAGGCATTTAGCCAGTGGTGTAAAGTAACTACGTACATTTACTCAAGTAAATAAGGTATTTGTACTTGAGTATTTCCAATTTCCAATACTTTTACTTGTAGGCTTGCCGCCTACTCCACTACATCTCAGAGCCAAAATGTTTACTTTTAATCCACTACAATTATTTGCAAACTTTAGTTACTAGTTACTTTGGAGATTTACATTTTGATTAGAAAATAATATACATTAACCACTTCAAAACTATATACATTTTGGCCATTTGAAAATAGCCAATCGACAAGCTCACAATGCGTCGCGATGTGACACATTGTGAGCTTGTAGATCGGCTAGAAGGGAGGAAAGTGATGGAATTATCCATTGGCTACCACACACACTGTAATGTTCCCCAAGCTAAGGGAAGACAAATGCACAGGCCTATAGCAGAGAATCTGTTTGGGATTGTGCAGTAGCTTTTAGGCAAGCATAGGCCTATAGTGTTAAATGTTATGTGCTCAACAAAAATGAGAGCGATTGCACAGCCAAGACTTGGTGGCTCTCATTGCATTCTAGTTCTGAATTACTTTGGTCCTTTAAGAGAGAGAGAGCAGAACAAGTGGAAAGACTGATGCATTATAACGCTGTGCATTTGACAACTTGTCTGGCCTTCCTCCCTCGCTTGCACTTATACTGCGAGCCTCTAAAACATTGATGGCATATTGAATTTTAGGATTATAGGTGGTACAAAGGTTTAAAGGGGTTAAAAGCAGCAGCTGTTAAATAGATTACCATCTTCAAGCAATATTTCATTTGGCAAGATATATTGAAATGTGATATTAAATACTAGAATGGTACAAAACGCAACAAAGGAAAACACTTAACCTGCCTTTGGGCATATTGATCGCATTGAGCATTGACAAAGTATAAATCCATCTTCATGGATGGCCGAGTGTGTGCACATACAATTCAACAGTAGGCCTACTGAATATAGTAGGACAGCAGCCAACATGCTTGAGTCCAACAAGAGAGAGAAAACTGATATGCTTCCCTACAAATTCAAAACTACAGTACAAACCTATACTAAGGTAATAAAAGCTTGAATTAATAATAAGGCCCTTCTAATTACTAACTTCATTATTAATTATAAGGGAGCTCTGGTATGAGATCTTTTCAAAATCTCCTTATGAATGCCATGTGGCCATGAGGTTAGGAAGGAATGACAGCTTTTAGCTGTGAGTTGACATTGCAACACTAAAATAATAGCCATACAACAGGAATATGGAAGCAACAAAGGAACAGCACAAATCTGTGTTCACTGAGCTAAAGTTAAGGGCATTGCTTCTAACATACTGTAGCACTCAATACAATATATACAGTTTGAATGTGAGTCAGTGTGAAAGGTACTATAGGTACGCCAATGTTTTTCCTCTACGTTGTTAGACATCTATGCATCACACACACACACACACACACACACACACACACACACACACACACACACACACACACACACACACACACACACACACACACACACACACACACACACACACACACACACACACACACACACACACACACACACACACACACACACACACACACACACACAGAGAACAATGGCATGCAGGGGTTCTTTTGTCAACAAAAATCAAAGCTGTGCAAAAAATACAAATTACCGGCGTAATTACCAACTACAATAAATTGAAGCCAAATAGAGTGAAAGAGCAGCCAAAGCCCCACCGTGTCCCAGACTAGGCCTACAGAAAGCACCTGATAAGGTCTGATATAAGACCCACGGGTGAAATTGCAGTGCAAGCCTATTTCTCTGAAGGCTGTGTCTCTGTGACGAACAGGAAATCATTAGTCACAGGGTGGCGCAGCGGGAGGTCTGCAGAGACCTGCACTGAAGCAGCAACACCGCACACACCATCTGCTGAGGAGCTGCCAGGATTACTGGCAGACTGGACAATAATAGGCACGTTGAGTGAGTGTAAACACAGACGGTGCTGCCAATTGTATCTCATGCCGATATGGAGAGAGCATATACTACAGAATACTGATATATTATTGATTTGTAAACATGGCCCGCTTTAATTACTTTATGTCCAATGTATTTGTATGTCGTTTATAAAGTTTACAGAACAATAATTAAAGGCATTTGAAATTAAATAAAATGTATATATTTTTTACTAGATCGGCTATTTTTGCTACAACAGTAACATGCATGCCCATGGCCCACCAATATAGTGATCAAGCACCATGCACTGCGGCTGTATTTGGCATTAAAGCCACTGTGTGAGGGGAAAGTTATAACGGGACATGAGACCCTATAGCAGGGGTATTCAATTAGATTAGGCCGGGGGCCACAACTGTAGAATGATTGTGTGTGGGGGGCCGCACAGTGTGCGCTCGAAGTGCGGAAATTTGTGGGTTCTCAAAATGCTTTTTGTGCTTAAACACGAAGATTTATGTATATTTCCGCACAGTAATGAGCAGGATAATATGTCTATACAGGTATATGCTACATTAGAATAGATGTAGGCCTAGACCTATTTGACAGTGCATAAACAGCATTGCTTTGACATTAACGAACATCAGCTGGACGGACACACACACACACACACACACACGCGCGCGCGCACACACACACACACACACACACACACACACACACACACGCACACACACTCACTCTGCTGTGGGCAGTTCAGAAACCCGTCCACGACCACCAGTGACATCATCGTTAGGCAGATTGTTTTTTAAACAAGATTTATTTACGTGAGAATAGTTTATCAGACTATATAAAGATCAGATTACATAGAGCAGTGATTCCCAAAGTGGGGTTCGGGGTCCGGGGACCCCCAGGGTCCTTGAGGCAGCTCCACGGGGTCCCCAGGGAAATGATGGTTTGGAACCAAATGGACCCTTATGGGTCTGTAACTCTGAGAGTGTACAAATGGAACCAAATGGACCCTAACAGGGTTTATTATCGTGAGAATGATGGCTTCCATTTTCGCATTGCAACTTGCGACTAGAAAGCCTGCAGTTTCTATTAGCTTGGATTCTCCATTGATGTCACTGTTGGGTGGGTTTCTGAACTGCCCACAGCCCTCCTATGTGACACAGACTCAACTTGACAAAACTTGCCATTTTATCATGATTATTAGTGAGGACCTATTATATGAAGATAGTTTGAAAAGTGGTCCTTTAATGATTACCGTCATTATGGTAATCTCACAATTAATATCACACACACCATACCTGTAATTCTTTTTTCTTTTTTTTTCTTCCAGGGGCCACAAGGAGACGCTCCGTCGAGGCGAGGCCGTCAATTGAATATGATAATTTTGTACCTGATTGGCCATGGTTAGTTAGTTGTTTTTTACTTGTACGGGTTTCACTCCCCTTTTAAGGCTCTCCTATTCAACAATGTTATTACATCTCCCTGCATGGGGCAAACCCATTGTTGCTTAACATTCCACACATATCTCACCCACACCCAATGCAAACTGTATGTATGTATGTATGTATGTTAATAGTATCTGTTATGCGCGTCAGAAATTGATAATCAGTGTTGTTATGTTACAGATGGCTGAACAGTAATTACAAATAATGGACTGTGGTTAAAATAATTGAATGCAGAGCACACAGTCATTAAAATAGACCATTCTAAATCACAAAATGAATCACAATGTGCAGCAGCGTTTATCATTGATTTCTATCGCTACCATTCAAACCTCAAACTATTCCAGGTCTCATAGGCTAATATAAATAAAAATAACTGTATTTGTATTTTAGTTTGTAAAGTTCTCTGTCAATAACTGGTATACCAATCCCATTGTTTCTTGGTCTTTCATTCACTGGCAAGGATAGCCAAGCTGCAAACTGCCTTCCTCACTATTGATTTATTGTCAAGAAAATGTGCTGCATAGCGCCTTTGGCACTGTCCAAACATTTATAGCCTACCCATTTATTCATTTTCCTCTGAAACTTTTATCTTTGCGCATTTTGAAAAAGGCTCACAGGCAAAGTGAAAATGCACTGAAAGACGAAGTACAACCTCGCTTTATGTAAAGGCTCGCAAAGACTTCAATCGAACAAATTCCATATTGGCGGAGATTTTCATGCTGCTAGATAATTGGTTCCCTTCTCAGATTGACTGCCTCTGGCCACTATGACGGTACAAGGCAATGTCCTTGTACATGCTATTATGTGGTGCACTGTACACACAGCCAATGTTTGAATAAAAGCTTAGCTCCATGCATCCATAAAGGTCTGCTCTATTATGCCCCAAAGTAAACACACCTGTCCTGGGGAAATATTTTCAGGGCTTGACTATATAGGTGTCCAGAATCTAAATGTCCTCCCTCCCTCACACTACAGTATACTATAATATATAGATACATAATCAATAACAATCATATGTAATGCTTATTTAAGCATTGTTAAATTACAGACCTGTGTGACCCAAGCCCTGAGACAGTTCCTGAAATGGAACTGTCATTAACTTAATCACTTGAGAATTGTCCGATCAGATGCAAATGAGTTGAAAGATGAGCACTGAAAATGAGATGGGATTTGATTCGAGCAGCGAGACCTTAAAATTTATATGGATGCTCATTAGTGCTCATTACTGTACTGTGTAAACGAAACTTGTGAGAATGCCGACTGATCTCAGATCTATACCAAATCATAGCTAAACGCCTCAAAGGAACCGTCAGGCAGCATTGCTCCAACGCTCGCAATTAAATGCGTCTTCCATTAAAGAGAGCAACATCTATTCTCTCTCTTCACTCAGACCTCAATAGTATTCCTTTGCCAGAGGCCATCAACATGGATGTACAGTATGTAGAATCATTTGGTTTAAAAAGTGGACAAAAATCTCCACGTAGAAAAAACATTTCTTGCTGGCTATAGCCTACTAGCGTTTTGTGGTTGCTCCAGCTGTGTGTGTCAGTGTACCAAGAATGGTGCTGTACAAACAAAAACACGGCCTACATGGTTATTTCAGTTTCTCAGGGCAAATGAAGGATAAAAAATAAATAAACAAGCTATTTAATGTAATTTCCAAAATAACAAACAGCACTTGAAGGCGCAGGTACACCTCAGGAGCCTAGTGTGACAGGTAATCCAGTAATCCAGCAAGCGTTTATTTTTGCATTTATATTTTATTGCCTGCAGCTCACGTACTGTATGTGTTCTTGACTGTCAATGTTTTGTTGCCTTGACAGGTTATCATTAATTACACAGTATGTCTAAATTACCTACAGTACACTGTCAAGTCCTCAGTGTTTATTTAACACAGAGTTAAAAAGGTATTCATGAACACATGTTATACTGTAGCACAGTGGTAAATCAGCATGAAGAGGACGGCATACCGTACGACACAGATCAGGAGCCACATTTAAACCGAGAGCTTCGTGAATACACACAGCAATATCAGTTAATTTAATTCTGGCAGCGTACAAATGGGCCCTTACGGGGCTAGCACGCTGCACTATGATGTGTACAGTATAGCTATGTGTGCTGTATTGCACATCATCTATTTAAGCCACCAGGGATCTTTTTCCAGGCTTCATTTGACCTTTTTATTAGACGTGATCAAAGCACCTCTGTTTCTTTCTAATTGATACAGTCTCTGTGGAGTTGAATAGTTATGTTAGATACATGTTATTTAAGGGGCACGGTGGCACAGTCGGTGGTGCTGTCGCCTCCCAGCTATAAAGGTCCTGGGTTCGATTCCCGCTGGGGACGCTGTGGGCGTGTTCTCTCCTCCATCAGTGCCCATACCCGAGGTGGGGTTGGCGAAAGGGCCTTTCTGTGTGGAGTTTGCTTGTTCTCCCCGTGTCCCCTAGGGTAGGTACCCTCACAAAAATCCTGGTCTCTAAACTACCTCCCCCTGGCCAGCCGGGGCGCCTGATGGAGGGGAAAGGAACTGGCCGGAATAACGTGTTCCTTCTACGCGCTACATCCGGCCGGGGAAACACTCCCCTGTCAGGTGAAAAGAAGCAGCTTGGACTCCTCATGCATTGAAGGGAGCATGAAGTCAGTCTGAATAGTAATGTTTATACATTTTCAAACTTCTAGCCGGTGAAATAATAGTGAAATGAAACACCCTGCACCAAGGACCCCTGAGGGTCCCCAGACCCCACTTTGAGAACAACAGTGCTTTAGTCCACTCAGGAGAAGCAGTCGCTCTGCTCGCTCAGCACATTTAATTTCTCTGCTTCTGTTACAGTATGATACACCTGTCAGAGCAGCTCATCGCTTACACAGAGAAAATGATTTAAGACCCCTGAATGAGACAGTTGCTCTGTCGTCCATTACGATTGCTATCGAGGCATCTGAATGAATTTCAGTAGGATGCCAATGAGTGTTCCATGCGTATAAAGCATTTATTTTCTTCTTACACAGAGAAAATGATTTAAAAGTTAACCGTATATTAAATGACGCAGTTGGCAACTTTCTGTCAACCATTATGACTGTTATCTATGCACTTGAATGACAGTAGGATGCTGATGAGTGTTCCATCCGTATACTGTATGCAGTGTCATTAGCTGGTCATTATGCAACACTGTGACTGTTTTGTAACAAAGTAATTAAAGTGACATTTTTATGACTGCATACGCCAGCAGAGAAGGCCAGCCAACCATAGGGTTTAGTTTAGTTACGCAAATGGGTTTTCTGCTTATGTGGATAATTCAGACCACATGACAGGATGATTTTTGCCCTGCTGGTCAGCAGTGAAATTAACGAAATAATGATTACAAGTGGTTGTTTTATACACTTTTGGTCAAAGGCATGAGATTAAAATGAAAAAGTTGCTCAAAATGAGCACTTTGAGGAGAACAGGGCAGGTTGACGCAGTACACAGCGCGTTCATCTCCGTGGCCTGCCTGTGCAGATAGCAGAATAAGTGAAATGCTAATTAGGTGGAGGTGGAGAGGGCTCTGCAAATACGTCACGTCCTCTAAAATGATCACCATTATTTATTTTGCATTAGATGGTATGGCTCTTTTGCGTTGAGGTGAGTGCTGTACACACACCTTGGCCTCTCCGCCCTGTCTCAAGGCTGATTTATGGCCCACTTTGACAGGGGGGTGGAGGTGTGTGCATTCCCCGGACAGGAGCTTTCAGCTGAGATGGGGATTTATCTAGACTTGCCAACCCCCTTGCTCCGGGCCAAGACACACCAGCGCCTACAGGGATTGGACACAATCTTCTGGTGCTCTTGTGTCTGTCTGTCTGTCTGTCTGTCTGTCTGTCTGTCTGTCTACTCGCCACCTGTGTGCCACCTGTGTGCTGGGAAAGGTTTTTCATTTCACTGAATGGCTTGGTGGTGGACAGAAAGGTCTGCGCACAACTGCAAGTGCAATACATCATACATCTTTTACAACAGAAGTGCTGAATTTTTGCGATCAACAACACTGCATTTTCCTAAAAATGAAAGGCCGACCTACGCTGCATGTCTTTCATGAGATCATACATTTTTCACTCACTCACATTTCCTGTGAGTCAGTGTTTTTACTGCCCAACCTGGGGCATCCGAGTTAACAGGAGAGAAAGGCAGAGGCGGTAGTAGACACAAAAGCATGCACCGGGTGCATTGCCTGAGTGAGTGTGTGACTTATTAACTGTATGGGAGATTGAGGAGATCGAACAGCAGAAGGATATAAAACTTGTCCATGTCTCTAGCCCGCTTCTAATGGCTCTGCAAAATGGCCAGCAAAGTGATCTCCATCTCATTATGTACTGTACTTATACCCCTCAGCAGTATATTTTCTGCAGCGTAATTACAACGCGAGGGAAGGGTAATACTAGGGGCAAAATTGATGCAACACATTACTAGAACTGCGGTGAGTGTGGTACGGGTACTGCTATGCTGTCGAATCAGGCATGAGGTGACAAGTTCTGGCCATGATCCTCCATTATCACAGCTGGATAAATAAGAGGACTAAACCACTCTGACATTTCACAGAACGGGAGATTGAGTGGGAGAGACGCTACGCTGGAGCAAGAAGCCTTGCGACCTATAAATCTGCTTTCACGAGCGTACAATCATCTGTCATGCCCCCTTCTGCGGGCACACTCATAACGACTGGAACGGCAGCAAGGATGGGTTTGACCTAGCACACCGGGCATTCGGTTCATCTTAAAAGACAAATAGATGAAAACATGAAGTTAAAGTTGTGCCCTCAAGAATCCAAATAAGCTGTCATGTATCATTTCTCTACACAGGACTGCAAATGCTTCCATTTGTACACTTAATTTAACACTCAGGATTATCATTATGTACTGTAGATCATTGTGGTTCGTAATGTGGGGTCCCGGAACCCACCGGGGTCTTGGAGGAATTTCCAATGTGTCGTCAGCAAAAAGGGCAACAGTTTAATTTCACTGTTATTTCACCAAGTTAACCCAATGTAAGGACAGACACAGACAACACCAATGCAACTCAGTGTTGCAAATGGTAATGGTTGCAAGTAGTTGCATGTTGCAAGGTGTTGCAAGGAGTTGCATTGGTGTGGACTGGCCTTTAGAATGACTATTCAGAAATTTCAGATCCCCTCCACTGTTATCTCACCCCCAACAGTATAGACTATAGATGGTTGTAGAGTTCTGCACTCAATCTAATCTAACAACAAAAATCTTCTCTTTGGTACAAAACATTTTCAAATAAGGGTCCATGGACTAATGCTGTATGTATCAAAATGGGGGTCCTTTAATGGTTGAGAATAACAGATCACGTCTGCCCGCATTGTGAAAGTGCAGGCTTTAGGATAGAGGCAGCGCTTCCCTGGCTGGTTCAATCAAATTAAAGCTTTGTCTGTCTCAACACAAGACTCTGTGATAAATGGTTCCATGGTCAGACAGGTGTGTAATTACACTCGCCCTGCACACACATGGCTCACTGTGATTCTTTTCATGCTACATCAGCAGTTTTTCAACTGATACTGTGTGGCAAAACAAGCGTTCAACTACTATACTATCTGGCCCATCGATTGCCAATTAACGCTGCTAATGTCGCTGATAACTGAAACACCTTAAGGCAGGGTGGGCAACAGCAATTATCAGAGTGTCATAAACTCATAATGACTTAGGTCAGCGAAGGGCCACACATTATACACATATAGTACTGCATGAGGTATGTTAAAACCGCATGCATTTGGTAGACATGGGGCCAAGT
Source organism: Protomyctophum parallelum (assembly GCF_964188405.1). Taxonomy (NCBI): domain Eukaryota; kingdom Metazoa; phylum Chordata; class Actinopteri; order Myctophiformes; family Myctophidae; genus Protomyctophum; species Protomyctophum parallelum. The sequence goes on along the minus strand of NC_139704.1, from coordinate 19,246,936 downwards.
GGTCCAGGTGGATGCCACATATAGGCTTTGGCCTGACAGCGCGTCGCATGTTCGAGTCCTGTTCATGACGACCTTTGCTGCATGTCTCTCCCCTTCGCTCTCTCCCTCTTTCCTGTCTGTCTTCACGTAATACTATCAAAATAATTACTTTACAAAAGGGACCTTGCTACTCTGAGGTTACAATGAAAACATAGCATAAAACAATCCACTTCAATGCTGTATCAACTTTTAAATGAACCCGTTTTTATTTTATTTATTTAACCTTTATTTAAGCAGTAAAAACACATTGAGACTGCGTCTCTTTTTGCAAATAATAGCCACAAAGCAGACCGTTTAACATTTGAGTGTATACTGATGGAATATGCAATGCAGGTATGTACTCAAATGGCAATCAATATAGTGCTATTAATTGGAGTTGAGGTAAATTAATCTCCCTCAAAACCAATTACATGCTGCCTTTTAGATTTTGGGGGGGGGGGGGGACTTCACGGGCCGGATTGAGATAGTCAAGACTATTAGTATGATGTCCATGTGTGCCTTAATCCAATTTAACAATTTTCTGAAAAACCTCATGTTTCTATATCAGTGGTTCTGAATATTTCATGTCAAGGAGCCCCAGAATTACATGAAATTGGCCGCCGACCCCCATCTGAAAATATGTAGTTCCAGGGACCCCCCCCCAGAAACAAAGATTTGAGTTAAAAACGTTCACTCTGAAAGAATATATATTCAAAGAATTACGCCACATTTTCAAGATTTTTCAAAAATAGCAGACCTACAAGCTCATAGCGCAGCACTCAGTGCCGCGCTATGAGCTTGTATAGATCTGCTATTTTTCAATAGCTAAAGTATAACATAATGCTTAAAACACCAAAAGGGGTTCCCGCCCAAAATGGGTTGGAACCATCCTTTTCTCACTGAGACTAGCTCCAGGAACTCCATGATCATCATCAGTCTAGTAATATATGTCACATCAGTCATTAAAATGCTAAAAACTAAAGATCTTTACGCATGGAATGTAAAGTATGTTAAGCACTAGGGGTGTAACGATATTGTAACTGTATCAAAATATCGACATATACGAGATATATATATATATACCGATATGTAAACAGCAAATATCGTATCGTATCGTTTTGCAATGGAAAGTACTTGTGAGTTGTATTTAGCAGTTTTTAAGAAGAAAAAAGACAAAAATGTACACCCCCTATTAAGCACACATACATTGCCATTAATTACTACACACACACACACACACACACACACACACACACACACACACACACACACACACACACACACACACACACACACACACACACACACACACACACACACACACACACACACACACACACACACACACACACACACACCCCGTGGGAATAGTAGTCAGTCGCCTCACACCTATGCAGGTAAATCCATTTATTCTCAATCATCTTTATGTTGGGTCTGGGCTCTGTGAACAATCAACCGTAAGTAGTGATTCCATTCACACTCACGGCATGATGGAACAGTTCTCAAAATCATACTTAAAAAAAATAACCAGTGCTTTGTTTTGCCGCTCATGTTACATTGGTATTCACCACATATTATAGTGACAACACAGTGCTGTATGGTGACAGGCCTTTGCTGCGCTAGAGAATTTCTATCAAGTACAAAATAACAGGTCATCTAGCCATTTCACTTTCGCCAAATTTAAGTACCCGGGTTCATCTTTTAGAAGAGTGTGATTTTGACACCTGTTTCGCTCGATAAAGATGATAAAAAATATTTGGACTTAGATCATGGCCAGGAACTGTAGCTATAGAAGGCAAGGTCCTATCAAAGTTCAACACCACTTTTAAGGAAAATTTATTTTTCTTATGCTCTTCAGTTCACCTTCCACACAGTCACAGTCACAGTCTAACTCAGTCTAATGCCAGACTTTAGGAGCCAGTGTGCTGTAACCCATAGCTTCACAAACCTTTTTATTTTCAATCATCCCATAACCCTGAGTGTACAAATGGAACCATTTCCATTTGTGCACTCTCAGAGTTGCAGACCTGGGTCCATGTGGAACGCCCTCAAAGAACCCTGTAGCCAATGTTGCATTGTCCGTTTACCCTCTGCCTGCCTGACTTAATTGAATAAGTGGAGGTGACTAAGCAGGCAGCTGGTGTGCAGACCTATATCGACTTCAGGAAACAGCACAGTCCTAACCAACTGCTTCACGTCGTGCCTGTGGTGTATTAAGTGTATCTATTCTGTGTGTTCCCCAGTAACAAAGTCGACGACTCGACGGCCATTGTTTAAACAGAGTGTGATTATAAACTGGTGTAAATGTTGATTCAATTGCTTTTGCCGTCTGCCTCTCGTGATGCATTCTCTGCCCACTGGGCATAGTCCAGTTCCTTACACAGAACGTGGAAGTGAACTTCAACTTTACTTTAACCAACAATAGTCTAGTGATGCTGCAAAAATACAATAATGACAAATAGCCAGTAGTGGAAGAATGTTTAGCAGTATAACACAATGTAGACATAACCTGTGAGAAGTCCTGTATTCAAAATTGTGCTTGAGTAAAAGTACAAATGTGGTGGCATCAAAATATACTTATACCAAAAGTACTCACAAGTCTTGAGCTTGTGAGACGGGTTGTGAGCTTGTAGATCGGCTATTTCTGAATAGACAAAATGTGCTTAAGTGCACTACTTGAGAAACGCACTTGGTTAGTTACTTACTTTCCACTACTGCAAAATAAGAGCTGGGCCTCACTGGCTCAGCTATCATTTAATCAAATCATTATTTAATCAAGCAAACAAACTCAGAGATAGAGAGACAGACGAAATGGCCTGAGTTGTCCTTACAGTAATTGGTTGTGGTCAGCTATCAATCAGCCATCTGTGGCTATGAATGGCAGCCATAATACCGTAATAAATAAATGTGTTTGTCAAGTGAAGCCACGTGCCCTCTCTAATGAGCTGACAGACAGCACGGGGAGTTGCTCAGCCTGAATATGTAGGGCAGGTCAACACCACATAATGGATGCTGACAAAAGCGCAACTATACTTTCAGTAAATCTTCATGGAGAGATGACAGGACTGAAGCTACATTTCCATGAGCTATTCTTAGGGCTTTTGGGGAAATCCCTGAAGGACATTGACATAGATCTGATTTATTTGGGCTATATTTGAATGTGGAATGTGGTGTGCCCAGAGTTCACGGCAATAAACATGAGAAGGAACGTCTCAAATTGATTTCCGCACTGATGATACCTGACAGACAGAGATCCCTTTCATTCAATATTCTGCAGACACATTACGAAGGAGGAACTTGTCCCTATTTATAATGTAGAGCTAAGGAAGAGTGACATGAACAGCACGGCAGTAGGGTCGCCGACATGTCTGATAAACAGACATGGGAAACCCGAGATCCCCTGCATATCAGCTCTCACAACACCAACCACACTGAAGAACTTAAGAAGTATATGGGAGGTATTCCAGTAGGCCTACTTCTACTTCCACTGCACTACATCTCAGACAAATATTGGACTTTTACTCCACTACATTTATTTGAAAACTGTAGTAACTAGTAATTCGTTTTTGATTATTATTACAAAACATACGGTACATTAACCATTTTGGCCATTTGAAAATAGACGATCTACAAGCTCACAATCCGTCGCAAATTATGTTTGTTTTACATTTGAAAACTTGAAATGTGACATTCTGCATGCATTACTTTAACTTTTAGTACTTTAAGTATATTTTGATGCCAATGCTTTTGTAGAGAGAGAGAGAGAGAGAGAGAGAGAGAGAGAGAGAGAGAGAGAGAGAGGGAGAGGGACGGGGAGATTTAAGTGTAGAGAGAGTGGGGGTGGTGGTACTGAGATCAAAGCACAAATCAAATCAAGGCGGAAATTATGCATTCAAAGGGAAGAAGACATGAGATGAGAAGATCCCACCATCATCATCACCTCTCATCATTTGGCTTGACGCTGAGTATCTGTGAGCTACATTTGTCATGATGAGTGTCATAATGAAAAAACAATAAAAGGAATTTGTGGGCCCCATGTGTGTTGGAAGAGAAAGGGGGGTAGGCGGGCGGACGGACGGGAAGTAAGGAAGGGGGCAAATACATGAAGAGACAGGCTTAATAGAAACCTCATGTCAAACACACAAAGCTGATCTCTGAAAGGTCTCCTGCCCCTCATGTGATTCTATGAGTCTCCCTGAGCACAAACACTCATTATTTCTCTCCTCATCATTCTCTTTGCCACCATTTTTTCAATTACTGAGTCACTTGGGAGGTGCATTGTGTGTGTGTGTGTGTGTGTGTGTGTGTGTGTGTGTGTGTGTGTGTGTGTGTGTGTGTGTGTGTGTGTGTGACCATATGAGACCAGCACAAGAACTGTCCGTCAGCTCATATTATTACTGCCCTGGGCTTGCTCGTTCATTCACTCAATCACAGTCTCCAGCTGTCCATCATCTTTAGTTATTAGTGCATGACGAGAACACGCGAGAAACAGGGGGAGGGGTCCGAGTTATATCAGGCATGCAGCGCACTAGTGGCCCTTGGGGTGCCCTGGTGGGCACGTTTGCTCTTTTCTGACCTATTGCACGGCTAAATGTTAAATGAGGGGGGAGCAGAAGGGGTTTCTCATTGACATTCATTTTTGGTTGGACTGGAAATGTGGTGAAATCAAATGCACCCATGGGGTGAGTGCTGTCCTTTTGTGTCTCAAACAGAAGTGCAAGTGACATTCCAAATGGCAGGCAGCTGTCACCCCCCCACCATGCCCTGAATGGCATGGTGAGGGTCAGGCATGGTCAGGCTCACATGACTGGACACACACACGTGTGTGTGTGTGCGCTCTCTCTCTCTCTCTCTCTCTCTCTCTCTCTCTCTCTCTCTCTCTCTCTCTCTCTCTCTCTCTCTCTCTGGTGCTCTTTGTGGAAAGCATTCTACAAGGATCATTACAGGTGCTCCTATACACACCAGCCAGTCGCTCATCATGAATGCACGACTCCTGGTTTGCAGCAAGACAACAGCATCAGTTATTTAATAGAGACTAAATTGTATTTAGTGCCTTTTATGGTCTTTTAATGACTTCCCAAAGGCTACAAAAAATGCAATCAATCTGAACATAATTTGTTTGCATTCCCCCACCTGCTCTTTCCCAGCTGTCTAGCCTAAATAGCAACTGAAATAATGTTGGTCTACTGTGCGAAAAGATTATATATATGTTTTACATTCTAAATGAAATGTTTTAAAGCAGACATACCATCCATTGATATAGGCTATAGTCTATGTATAGGTCCTATAGGGATGCAAAGGTCAAGGGACACTTGTACACTGCGGATTCTACCCACCTATCGTCGATACCACGGTTCCGACAAAGTAAAAAGCCCCCGTAAAATCCCATCGCGGCCGCAACGCGTCCGCCCGGATCCCCGCGGCGATGGCAGCCTCGTACTCCCGCAGGAAGGAGTTGAGATCCCGCAGGCTGACATTGAAGGTCTCGCTGAAGTTGAAAAGTGTCCTGTTCCAGCGCCCGTGAGCCTGCAGCTCCGAGGGCCTCTCTATGGCAGAGAAAACCGCAGCGCCGCAAAGAAGGTACAATATGATGAGAATGGCGAGCAACAGAAAGCGGCCGTTGTCTTCGTTCAAGTGAAGGGAGCGGCAGCCTTGCAGTCGCTGAGGCATCATCCAAATTTCAGCACCACCTGCGAGTGGGACAGCGACCAGCGCCACATCGGAGAAGGCATCCACTCTTCAGATTATTGTCCTGGAAGTCACTATACTACTAAAGTCCTACTCCGACCCGTCTGCGGTGATTTATACAAAATAATCCAGCTTTTTTTCTTCTTTCTTTTTTTTACTCTCCGGAGAATCTCCTCGTTAGAGTTGTGTTAAAGTATAGGTTATTTGAAGCTTAAAAGAAACGAGAGATTAAGACCCACTTGTGGATATGCCATGTGTCCATGCCCTTTGTTTCACGGTTATTTCACTGGTTTATTTCACAAAAGAAAGGGGGAAAAATAAATGTAAGCAATAATCGGCATGACCGTTTAATATCCCAGCATGACCGTAGATGTACGTTCAGAATCGGTAGTTGTGGCATTGCGGTTGAAGTGAAGCGCCGGGCTGCAGCTTCATCCGGAGATGCTGCTATTCTTCCCCTCTGTATAAACTGAGGAAAGGAAATGCAATCACCCTGTGCATTGCTGGCTGCACCAAAACGCGCTGGTCCCACGTGTGTGTGTGTGTGTGTGTGTGTGTGTGTGTGTGTGTGTGTGTGTGTGTGTCTCCAACAATGATCTATAGACACGCTTCAAATCTCGCAAGTTATGGTGTCACATTTATATCTGTACACACTCAGGCAAATGCCACTTTATTGAACTCATCGGTCTTCAGTTTTCCGCTGGCTGTTGTGGATATTATGCGCAGATAAAGAGTCTCCATGTTAATATGCTGGTCGGGAAGCGCCAGTGGCACATGCAAGATCTCGTCTAAACAGGCGGTGCATGTTGCTGAGATCACCTCAGCTATCCCAGTGCGCTGTGCTGAATTCTGCGCCCTCGAGGGAGCGCGCACAAGCTTGCATTGACTCTCTCTCTCACTCAGTCATCGTTTCAGTAACACTAAACATTGACAAGCCAGCCAGGGGAAACTAACTAGCCTTTGTTCAGGATTTGTGAGGATAATTATTATTGCTCTTTTCTTTTACTTGTGTTTATTGAGCACCATGTTTGCATTAAAATGCATGCTATACAGCATTAACCGAGGACCGCTCTTTTAGACTGTTGATAACATTCACCTTTCGTCTGATCAATGACGCCTATGCTATATGTAATATATACTAAAGTAGGCTATTTATAGCCTCTCGTTCGATCCCTCGATCATATACTGTATATTTATATAGGCCGAGAGAGAGAGAGAGAGAGAGAGAGAGAGAGAGAGAGAGAGTATGGCTGTCCAAACAGTCTTATGTATAAAGGTAGTCAGAGTCCTCGGACTTTAATTGGCTTGACGGTCCAAAGACGGCACGGATTGGCGCACTGCAAATGCGTGCATATGACACTAGATTTCCCCACACTCCGTGTATGTACTTTATTCCTCCCCGTTCACTTCTATACGTTGCTTGTCAGTGACGTCACGAGGCTGCCCCATGACCCGTGCATAATCAACTATTTGGACTGTTCAAAAAAAAAAAAAAAAAAAAGAAGAAAAAAAAATATATATATATAAACGTATGAGTCCAAATCATTAGGTCATTATGGTCACTGTTTTTCTGGCAAATTTATAAGCTAGCTAATTTAAGACGATCTCTTCAAAATAAGAGTAGACCTACCCTCTAGAGTATTGAAAAAAATAATAATTGCACATTAAAACTATAAATTAAGCATTTAAACGATGCTATAAGACACACATTATGTAAACAGTTATCTAAATGGATATGCACGGGACCGGGGCACTTCCAGTCAAAAATAAAATAAAGAATAATTATTCTTATTAATTAATATACAATCCATAGCGATTTTCAGTAAGCAAGAACACCTGGTACATCAAATACATATATAGTCATCAATAAATCATCAGTAGCGAGACTTGATATTGTTTAATATCGCAAACGAATCTACAGCCCAAATAGTTGATTATGCACGGGCCACAGGGCAGCCTCGTGACATCACTGACTCATTTCATCACTCTTGTTCGGGTATCTTTCATGTCTGATATGCTGATGCAGTCATCTGACAGATTATAACCAATTCATTAACCCAGGCCATTCCCACCCACTTGGTATGCAGACTGGACAGTGCAGTCTCGTGCAGAGTCGAGTGGGTTTTGCAGTTCGCACCGCTCAGCACGAGCACTCACTCAGCACGAGCACTAACTCAGCTCAAGCCCGTGGCAACTTGTTTTCCGTGTTTTTAATGGCAATATTGACTTGTTGGGCCTTAAAAACAAGGCTCCAGACATTCCAAAACAAACTGCGCAGGCTTGGCCTATCTAATCTCTGCTCATTTTGCTATAGGGTGGGATATGGATATGAGTCAGGATAGAGGACAGCAACTTGCAATGGGCCTGTTCTACAAGATGAGGATGATTTTAAATTCACAGCCATTGGATTAGAGCAATCCCTGATTATTCTTATTATCATTCTTCTAATTTCCGTTGCAGGTGGTGGGAACCACTAGCATTGCTATTGAACTATTTAAGTTCAGCATGCTCGGGTGTCTCAGTGGTAAAATGACTGCCCACCACGGCAAAGGGTAGGAGTTTGAATCCTCCTCTGTGGTGCCTCCGGCCTGGCCCGGCGCTCCAACCAACAGGGCAGGTCATGTTTGAGAGTGGGAAGGCAGGCGGGGAGGGATGCTGATCTCTGTCACTTCACTATCGACTCCTATACAGGTTGGCCAGGGCACCTGTTCAGTGCACCCCGTCAGATCAATATATACCCAGCAGCCGTTGTGGTCAAATGTTTCGATAGGTCACATGGGGGCATCTAAAATAGGAACAGCAAGGTTACTGTGGTTACAAAAATACAAAACATGGCAGGACAGGTTAGACACCGCCATTCTAACAACCATCAAAGACCACTGTTTTCCAGTATGTTGGTTCCTTTGAACCCAAGTAAACTCAGCTGAGCATTTTATTTGATTCAGTGGAGAGAGAAACATGAAGAGAGAACAGGATTGCAGCAAATTGTCGAAAGAGCCAGGAATTGAACCAGGAACTCTCTTTCTGGCATTAGAGCCCATGTGTGGCACACACACTAACCAAGAGGCCAAGCAGCTACAAACGTTGTAAAGCCTTTAGCCAAGAGGGAATGGTTTCAGGGCTGTGTTCTGTTCTAAGCAAACACGGTACCAGAATGCCTGACATAATGTTAGATGTACAGTAGCACACTGATAGAAATGGAACAGTGCAGGCTATACTCAGCGATGCTGCTGGCAAAACACAAAATAAATCATATCCTATGAATCAAATAATATATCCTAAAGCCTTTTTGAAACACACTGTGGGTTACCACTGCTGTGCTGTAGCTTGTGGGCCATCACCACAGGCGAGGAAGAATGAACATCAGATGTTGATGTTGAGTGCATATTCATGACTATTAGGCATTTGTCAGGACACTCATTCCTTGCATTTTCTGACCAATGTTTTTTTGTTGAGCAAGACTTTTACGAGACACAAATAAAACGGAAATAATCCTATTGCCTATATCCTTGCTTCAAAAAATCAATGACCACTTGGAGTCAGTGATCCTTGAAATATCGACTGCAACACAAAAGACACATTATCCAGCAACAAGTATAACCAACTGAATTAAAAAAAAAGTATAACCACATAGGTTGAGGTCATATGTTCGATTATGCTTAGAATAAGACTGCAGGAAACTCTGTCAGCTGGTCATCTGGATCTAGACTGGAACTCACCTATATGCTTTCTCTATGGCATAGGCAGCTCCCAGCAGGATCCGCCGGGAGAAACTAGACGCAGCTGCAGGACATGAGACTAATTAATTAGGGCGACAGAGAGAGAGTGAGAGTGAGTGAGAGAGAGAGAGTGTGTGTATGTGTGTGCGTAAATTTAACAAAGGCGCAGAAATCAGCAGAGAGTGAGCGACGTTTGCTCGAATTGAAGTGGACTCGGCCCCAGACTTTCTTTAAAAACGTCTGGGTTTCCGAGGCTATCTGGATCTGACTGTCACATTTTAATGACTTCACTGAAAACCATACAGTACTTCTCCCTACTTCCTGACAGCCTTGCAGCTACAATTAAGCATTTTGTTTTGTTTTGATTGACATGCAGTGACACCATTCAGCTGCGGTGGTTAAGTGTATGCAACACCTAGAAGGGCCGATTCATCATCTATTTTACCGCTGTTTCGGAGCTGTAGTGCCGAAATGATTTCGGCTCGTCAGAAATTTTCAGTAGCACCGAAGAACCGACTTTAGGACGGTAGTCACGGTACCCCCCCCCCCCCCCCCCCCCCCCGCAACCTCAAATGACGTCAAATTGTAGGCTTTACAGCGCCGAACCGACTTTTATTCGGCTCTAAAATAGGAGTATGAATCGGCCCTTAGGGCCTATTCATACTCCTATTTTAGAGCCGGGGGGGGGCGGGTACCGTCCTAAAGTCGGCTCTTCGGTGCTACTGAAAATTTCTGACGAGCCGAAATCATTTCGGCACTACAGCGCCGAAACAGCGGTAAAATAGGAGTATGAATCGGCCCTTAGACTATAGGAGATAACATATACAACAAGGAACACGTCTTGTACAATGTACTGTATAAGCCTGTCCCAATATTACATTATAAGAGTAATTGCAGCCACTGCATGCTATAACTCAGGGTTCCCAAACTTTTCCATGACAAGGACACCCAATTAGCCAAATCTGCGTCCCATTTCCTATTGGCTTAAAAAGAATATAGTATAGCTGATCTACAGCCTCAAGGTTTGTGATGCAAGAATGTATTGTATATTGTGAGTAGATCTGCTATTTTAAAACCTTTAAGATTCATTTGACAGCTATGATATGGCCAAAACAGGGACACCAATACTTAATTTATCATTTTTATTAGGGATGCTCCAAACATCGGTATTGGCCGATATTTGCCATTATCGGTCAACATCAGTATAGAACCCCGGAGTTTTTACTCTATGGTGTTTGTGATAAGAAATGTATCATAATCTTATCATAATCACCGTAAACATTGTGTCATATTCAAGGGCTTTTTGCCAGGTGCAACCCTGGCTTACAATCACTAGTATTGGGGCTTGTAGTGACTGTAAAAACGACTCTAAACACGACCTACTGTATAGTCATGATTGGCTGCATCCTAATGACCTTACTAGCGACCTAGTCATGATTGGCTACCTCCTACGCCAATGGGAGTAAAACCCCATACTCTGAGCGCTGCAACACGAGTGGTTACTGTGAGTGGCTACAGCAGCTAATGTTATGAGATAACTGGAACTACAGAAAAGCCATAACAAAACAGTGATTGAACCAACAAAAGAACGAAAACAACGGCCGGGAGGTTGTGACAGAGAAACAAAATAAAAAAATTAGGGACAAAAGAGTTCATAATAAAAATAAGGGGAAAGGAGACGGAGACAGCCAAGCAGCAACGCTTGTTGCACCTGGCAGTTATGACCAGAGTCCTTCGTCATTCTTGTTTTTAACTAACATAATTGCCTCAAGGCACTTATGTTGTGTTTCTGACTGTAGATTCTGAACAGTTATTTCTTATAATTAAGATTTATTTGTTTCCCTGGCATAAAAGGGGGAAATAACACCAAAAACGAATAAAAATAAATATTGGTATTTGTATCGGCTATCGTGGGCTAAATTGTTATTTTAAACAAAGGTGTCGGCCAATAATTTCCACATCAGTGCATCCATAATCCCTATTCTTATGTATATATTATTTTTGCCTCCAATGTGTCCCTGGTGCCCCACAGGGCCTCGCCACCCACTTATCCTGTGCTATTGCTAATCGGTATCAGCTCCACACCCAAGCTGGTGGTTTGGGGGCCTCATGCTTGTCATCTCCATTTACAATTTCACCAGAGAGAAGGCAATTACAGAGGAGAATGGGAGAAGTCGGGGCAATGTATTCATGTTTTCTAATCTAATTAGCCTACAAACGCTGAATGAGGAACAAAGCACATTGAGGTATAACCCTGTCTGTGTGATGGGTCTTTCCTGCAGTGAAAACCATTACCTTAGAAAGCAAAAGATCACAGGATGGAGAATGCTCTTCTAGAAGATACAGTTAGTAAAATAAATGGGGGGCAGTGGATACAGGCCAGACGCTCAATTGCGCTATGTTGGAAGAATGTCAATGCCCCTACGATTGGCTTTTGGCTGAGGAATTTAACGCCCAGTTTGGCACATGAGAAACTAACGTATGTAATTAGGAAGAAACCTGCTGTATTCTATACGATATGGGAGAAGTTCTTGGACTTCATTAAGCGAGGTGATATTGAAGAGGCTTTAGATGTATAGTGGTTAATTGGAGTAGTCAGCTGTGGGGTGGGGGTAGGGAACTGTGATGGACATTGTGCATTTGTTTGTTTAACTGTATGTAATGAGTTTGTTTTTTGTTTTTTTGTTTTTTTGTATTTATGGACATTTCCTGATGTTTCTTTGAAGATTTTGTTTAGTATTTGTGCTGCCATGGGGTTGTGGGGGGAAAGATATATGCGAATAATTGCTTTGAAAATACTATGTTGTAAAGAAAAATCAATAAAAAAGGGCAGTGGATATTAGCTGTCAGATGGAGGCAAAAGGAAACGCTGTTAAAGCCGTCGGGGTGCTGAAAGCCCTTCCCAGTTCCTTACTCTAACCTTAGCCTCACCAAACCATGCAATTACAATTTGTAGTTGCGCCACTTGAGACTTGACTTACAAAGTTCACGATTGGGAGTAAGAAATAAGAACTCTAGTCAACAAACAACAGGGCAAGGGGTCAAATAAAAGAGTGCCAAGAAAATAAGTTAGTGCCTGTCCAGACATCAAAGTGCATCTGTGTAAATATCCAGCTTGGCATCGATGGCCAAACAAACAGCAGACCTATCGAAAATGATAGCATTTGTGTGAAACCGTAAACGACATAAACTGGATAATGTGACTTTCATCTACAGTATCTAAATTAGTAGTGTTAGGAATCTAAGGAATCTAGTGAAGTCTGAAGAGGTATGTTCTCGACTCTCATCCCACACCTAAGCCAGGAGGGTTGTGCCTAAACATAACTGTAGTACCTACCCTACCCTTAATGTAAACCCAAGGCTGATTTTGTACTTTATTTTACTACTAGTTCAGGTTAAAAACTGCAGAAGAATAAAAACATGGCAGGCTGAATAAGGCTGACCTTATGGTACACTGTGATGTAAGCAAAGCACTGAATACTCCCAACATCAATACGCATTAACACATTTGTTATTGTGCATTATTGATGTTGTCGTCTTATGAGAGTGAAGAAAGACACATTGCTATTAACTCTGTGTTGAAATGGCAATAAACTATTGAACTTGAATCCAGGCTAATCAAATTACATTGATCGAGGATCGAATATCCTCTAGCAACAATGAATTGTCTGCGGTGCCGAGTTTTTTAAAATCAAGGACCACCCAGCTTGATATGCATTAGTACCACCATTTGTTAAAACATTTATGTCTGGATCCCAATCTACACCGTAACATCCTCCGTAACTCGGAGAGTATACAAATTGAATCAGTAAGGGTCCATTTGGTTCCTAATTATCAAGCTCACTTGTAGATCGGCTATTTTCAATTGGCCGAAATGTATATAGGGCTGAATCCGCTAATGTATGTATGTTTTGTAATAATAATCCAAATCTACAAAGTAACTAGTAACTAAAGTTTTCAAATAAATGTAGTGGAGTAAAAGTACAATATTTGGATCTGAGATGTAGTGGAGTAGAAGTAAAAGTATTGGAGATTGATTAAAAAATAATCTAGGAGTAATTGCACTGCAATCTGGGTGACTCATGGGCAAAACAAAGGACAAACAGCCGCTGTTAGTCAACAGTCTGAGTCTGTCTCTTGAGACTGTGATGGCACTGATAGTCTGATACTAGACAATTGACCTTATGCACACCGTTGCCAGCAAGGTGCTACCGTGCTAATTTATTTCCCATTGACAGCCCATTCATCCAAACAGAAAAGTTCTATCTGATTGTATTAAACAACGTCAAACTCAACAACATTGCAGCTGTACGAAAAGCTTGAATTATCGTCTTTCAATTTGTAAAGTTTTTGTTTCATAAAAATCCACCATAGAAATGTTATGAGCTACTTACTGTCAAGAACTTCTGTGCAGGTTATTTTGTGTCATAGTTTGGGAGTGCTCGTTGTATATTGCTCAACAGCCCTGCGTACCACCTGTTTTGAATTTGCATATAAATGCAGGACGCAGCAGGAGGTTGCTTCACTGAAACGAGTGCTTCCAAACTCAAATACTTGGAAAAAAATCACCTGCAAGGAATTTCTTGACACAAAGTCTACAGTGCATGAATTTTTATGAAACAAACACTTTGTAGATAGAAAGAGGATAATTCAAGCTTTTCGTACAGCTGCAATGTTGGTGAGTTTGATGTTTAATACACTTAGATATAGGACTTTTATGTTTGGATGAATGGGCTGTCAATGGGAAGTTGCACCTAGCTGGCTTAGCACCGCACCCAGGCCAGCACCGCCAGCACCTTGCTGGCAAGATGGCTACGGTCTGCATAAGGTCAATAGCACCACTGTGATGCACTGAGAAAAGGCTTAAGTCCTTGAGAGAGCATGCGTGACATCTAATGACATCATATACAGTAGGTCCGCACTGCCACACAGGCAGAATACCAACTACTGTATGATCAATATAAATCCTGAATTTTAACAGTGCATGGTGGAAGAAGTACTCAAAAGTTTACTTGAGTGAATCAATATATGCTTACACAGTACCAAAGTAAAAGTACTAGTAAAAATAGCAGATCTAAAAGCTCACAAGGTGAAGAAGCATGTCTATTTTTGAATAGCGCAAGTGATAGGGCTTAAGTGGTTAATGTATGTTTTGTAACTAAAGATTTCAAATAATCGCAGTGGAATAAAAAGTACAATTAGATTCTCAGTAGAAGAATTGAATCATGTATAAATACTCAAGTAAACATACTTCAATATTTTACTTACAGTATGTCACATAAAAGCACTTAGTTTATACTGTCCATCACCGAATTCGAATAACTAGTGCAGTACTCATTAGGAGCACGTGGTCATTCAGAATCAGAATGCCTGCCCGGTTGAAGTGGACCGATTGCCTGCACGGCCACAGAAAGAGCTGCTGTAAATGGTCTCAAGCTTTAGTAGAATGGTTAATAATATGCAATAAAAGCAGACAAAGTGGAGAACACATGAGATCAACCGATTGTCCCCTTTAAACGGCAAGCTCTCATAGCCATTAGTATAAGAGCTATAACTGTTGAGACATAAGTGCACTATACAGCCTTAACCCCATTCACACAGAGCAGCCTATATGACAGAAGATACAGAGGGCATGTGGAAAGGACACTATAGTGAACGGAGGACACTGAGAAGGGACACTACTCTCCCCCACTCCCCAACATCGTGGGGACATCCAATGAATAATGATGAGGAGACATGTGGAGGACACGCACGCGTGTGCACACACACACACACACACACACACACACACACACACACACACACACACACACACACACACACACACACACACACACACACACACACACACACGGAAGAGGGAAGCATGTGCGGGTGGGATTTCCCTTCCCACTGTGGGGCAAGAAGTGCTGATTGTGAACAAGCTGTGATATCAATCTTTCTGTCATGTCACATGGGGTAAAAGCCCGCCCGCAGCCAGCCAGCCCTTTACTGGATAATTGCAATATGAAGTGTTTCACATGAAGTTCCGTTGAAATGACAGGAGTAAAACATGCACCTAACGCAGAGACATCGATTTGCATCGCACCTGACAAGGCCAAACGAGCTCCTCTGAGGCTGAGACAGGCCCTTCAGAAATATCATTTATCACGTGATCTCGCCTTCGAAGGTCAGCACTGACACAGTCAACAAGTTACATTTTGTCTCAATACACTTGTTGGATTCTTAATTGACATGAGCCAATGACTCACTTTATGTTTCCTAGCTGTCTTCACATTGCACCATGTGATAGTCGCAAGGGCTTGCATGTACTTCGTACTAGCACGTAGTGTCACACACTGAAAATAGCAGATCTACCAGCTCTGATATGTTTGGAACATGACACCAGCGCACAACAAAGTACTGTATACTCTACGGCCTCATACATGCATATGAAACAGACACTCTGTGTTCTGTCTGTGTTTCATGGCCGCCTCAATGCTTTTCCAATGGAAGTCACATGGTCTGACCAAACATTTGTGTTTGATTGGCCCCCCTCCTCGGCTCCGCCCATCAAACACAAATGTTTAGTTAAACCATGTGACTACCATTGGAAAAGCATTATGGCGGCCATGAAACACAAGACAGAACACAGAATGTCCGTTTGATATTTGTGTATGAGGCCTACTCATTTATAGATCTAGCTTGAGGTGTGCCCTCTAGAGCTGTCTAGCTGCTGTACCGGTGTTGGTTAGTGTATTCATTTACCGTTACTCTCAACTAACTCACTACCAACTCATCACTTGCGGATGCTTGGTCAGGACACACTGGGTTAGCCTGGCTTGGCCAGCCTCATAGCGGGGATTCACTGAAGATTCTTCCCCAGGAAACATCAGTGAACCCTCGCTATGTGTCTGGCCGCGCCAGGCTAACACTGGGTACCCCTTTAGCATCAGATTTCAATATGCAGTATATTGTAGGGTATAGTCCCCTCTCTCTAACTCAGATCAGCTAACACAGGGAAGCTGTCTGATTCTGAACCTTCCCTAAAAAATCCGGGTCAACGCTCCACACGTCCACGACTCCTTTCACCCTGGCTCCCAAACTGTGGAACAAACTCCCCATTGCACATTGAACTGCAGTTTCACTGCCAATGGCCCACTCTAATCTGAAGACTCACCTCTTCAGACTCCACCTTGACCTAGCCTTGACGACAATGCAGACTTATGCAGAGATCAAAATGAAATTCAGATGCTATTTAGACCTATCCTATGCTATAGTTTCTATAGTTTCAATGTACAGATGATATTTTCATAGTATTTTGTTGAACCTAGTTTACTGTGGAACTACACTGTCTCTCTGCATTTGATTTATATGCGTTTTACTTAATTTGTAATTTGCTCTAAATAAAGAGCATCTGCTAAATGGCTAAACTGTAAATTGTAGTCCAAACTGAGTCTACTACTGGACTGTAGATAATCAGGATGGAAAAATTACACCTGTGTGTATCATCGTACATCATCATACTGTACATCATCTCATTCCGGCCAATCACAATTTGCGTCCTCACCTTCAAAATCAATGTTTGTGTTTACACAAACACTCAAAATTGTCCATTCATTGTCAATGGCATTTAATGTTTCTGTTAGGACAAAATGTGGGTTACATACACCCAAAAGCTGGACATACTGTAGGAGGGTGTTATGGTTTCCTGCCTCAGCTGCCTGACTCAGACGACACATAGTTGCATAAGCATATTGATAACCATGACATGATGGTCTGCTACTGTATCAGAGGGACTGACTGTACGTACAATATGATATGAGATGCAAGCGTGTTCCTGCTCATTCTGTTCTTATCATGGTGTCCATAATCTACTAGGGACATCATAGATCTACTGTCCTATATTACTCTGTGTGTAATAAACTTCAGAATGCATGGTAGCATATCACTGTTGTGTTGGCATGTGTGACTCACAATGGATCTTCACCCACCACTCAAAAGGATTATGAGACGTCTAGATGCCTTAGAGATGGCAAAAAATGGACTCGATTCATCTCGATCACATGACTGTGGAGATATTTTGCTCTGCATTTGGTCTGAGTTGGTGCATGTACAGTAGTTCCGCTATTTCTGTAATTCAGGTGAATGTTCCCCCCGTTGTATAGGGGCACTAGGGTTGAAGTATAGTTAACTCAACTCCCAGTCTGAATTTGAAAGGTGCGCTCAGTGTGAGCACAGATCTATCTGAAATAATAACAGTGATGTATGCAGTAAACATTTATACCTATACAGCCAGGAAAGAGCATGTGACAGGGCATGTGATTATATCAGTTGTACATCTATCTCTGTTCTGTCTCCACTATCCTCCCATATACGCATTCATTGTCTTAATACCTCTCCATCTTTCCCTCTGTCTGAGGCATGCTGTGTTGACAATGTTTTGGGGGAAAGGATATACTAAAGCAGTGGTTCAGGTAGACACTTTCATCAGGATTAACCATTGATTGAATGCTATTGCATTTAGTTTGGCTCCTGTGATAATACAGAATATCTGAGCAAGCATGATAAACCCAGAAACTGTATAGGCAGGACCACGGCCACGTCACTCTGACTCAGGCATAACCATAATCAAACCCGACACATGGCCATATATAGACATATCACTATGACTCATACATAACCATAATCAAACCCGACACATGGCCATACAGTATATAGACATATCACTATGACTCATACATAACCATAATCAAACCCGACACATGGCCATACAGTATATAGACATATCACTATGACTCATACATAACCATAAACAAACCCGACACATGGCCATACAGTATATAGACATATCACTATGACTCATACATAACCATAATCAAACCCGACACATGGCCATACAGTATATAGACATATCACTATGACTCATACATAACCATAATCAAACCCGACACATGGCCATACAGTATATAGACATATCACTATGACTCATACATAACCATAATCAAACCCGACACATGGCCATATATAGACATATCACTATGACTCATACATAACCATAATCAAACCCGACACATACAGTATATAGACATATCACTATGACTCATACATAACCATAAACAAACCTGATATTCCCACAAAAGGCATATATAGAGATCCACTTGTTCATGTCAAGAACGTGGCCGTAAATAAATGTGGCCGCGGACACCCGTCTGAAAATAATTTGTATCAGGGACTCCGATACAACAGGACCATGATTGGCCTAGTACAGGGGTGTGCAACTTTGACGATGGAGAGGGTCACTACAGTACATTTCACACTAACTCCAGAGGGCCACATTGACGATGGAGAGGGTCACTACAGTACATTTCACACTAACTCCAGAGGGCCACATTGACGATGGAGAGGGTCACTACACATTTCCACACTAACTCCAGACGATGGAGAGGGTCACTACAGTACATTTCACACTGACTCCAGAGGGCCACATTGACGATGGAGAGGGTCACTACACATTTCCACACTAACTCCAGACGATGGAGAGGGTCACTACAGTACATTTCACACTGACTCCAGAGGGCCACATTGACGATGGAGAGGGTCACTACAGTACATTTCACACTGACTCCAGAGGGTCACATTGACGATGGAGAGGGTCACTACAGTACATTTCACACTGACTCCAGAGGGCCACATTGACGATGGAGAGGGTCACTACAGTACATTTACACACTAACTCCAGAGGGCCACATTGACGATGGAGAGGGTCACTACAGTACATTTCACACTAACTCCAGAGGGCCACATTGACGATGGAGAGGGTCACTATACATTTCCACACTAACTCCAGACGATGGAGAGGGTCACTACAGTACATTTCACACTGACTTCAGAGGGCCACATTGACGATGGAGAGGGTCACTACAGTACATTTCACACTAACTCCAGAGGGCCACATTGACGATGGAGAGGGTCACTACAGTACATTTCACACTAACTCCAGAGGGCCACATTGACGATGGAGAGGGTCACTACAGTACATTTCACACTAA
Organism: Protomyctophum parallelum; assembly: GCF_964188405.1. Lineage (NCBI taxonomy): Eukaryota > Metazoa > Chordata > Actinopteri > Myctophiformes > Myctophidae > Protomyctophum > Protomyctophum parallelum. The sequence goes on along the minus strand of NC_139704.1, from coordinate 19,227,480 downwards.
CTCCAGAGGGCCACATTGCATATTACTGCGGTAGCAAAGATAATAGCTGATATACAAGCTACTGCGGCTCGTTTTGACCTAACCCAGACAGACAGACAGACAGACAGACAGACAGACAGACAGACAGACAGACAGACAGACAGACAGACAGACAGACAGCACACGTGATCTCCTGGCAGAAATAATAAAATAATCTTTCCAGTCGAATTAACATGTACAGTTATGTCTGTCTCGATTCTGCCTCTCTGCAATTGACAAAAGTGTTGAACTCTAGCCCTTCCATATATACCACAGCTTTAATCCAGGTTTGGCTGTTTCATGAAAAAGCATTTCTGCTGTACGTCCTCTGAGAAGGATTTTCCCACACAAATCCAATTTCATTTACAATCCATTGATAATGTATTCATGCTTCAGATAGGACCAACGTTCACCACATATATATATATATTCTAGGAGACAGTTGGGAGGCCAGAGTCTGATGATCGGATAAGAGATGTATTCAGGAGATAAACCATTTAGATTATGTTATATTGTATCAGGAGCAGGTGGGGCGATACACGAGTACCATGTGCAGCATTGAGGGAACTTAGAATCATTTGAAGGACATGGGATAAGATTTGCTTTGATCTTTTAAAGGCCTATAGTGAAATGAAAAATATGTTTTTCACACTTTTAGAGCATATCCGTGATCATCATATGGGCATATAACTAACGACAGATGATCATCATATATCCATATAACTAACGACAGATGCCAAATCAATGGGAAATTTTACATTGTGTATTGTACTATTTTTATATCAAAAGAGTCCCTAAAGAGACAATTTCAATTACTTCCCGTGAATGAATTTGATTAGATAATTAGATACTATACATAGACTTTCATGAATATAAATTTATCTTAATTTTGTTCACCTGTGTGATTCCCATGGCTGCGTTCATTTCAAACACACCTGATTTTAATTACAGAGCGTATTCCATTTTGATTCTTATTCAAGATGACATCCAGACAGTGTATTGCTCATTTTAAACTTAATCAGCACGCTACAATATGTATCTGAAAACATTATAAGTTATAGAAATGAGCCACATAGTAGCAAACATGCTTAGCTGGCCGTCTCTCTCTCACTTGTAAACGAGCTCTGCTGCACATTATTCTAATGTCCCATTTAGCCTGAAGAGATGGGACACTCTGATCTGAACTCAGAAACATACAAGCTTCTGTTTCAGACTGAAACGTCAAAATAAAATGACATTGCAGTCCTACTTTAAGCTATATTTCACTTTTGGAATGTCCCGGAGGGGAGGACTAACGGCTCTGTTGGTGTCGCTCAATGAAATATTTGCAACACCATCGTGAGATGAATTATAAATCACACTTACTTTGTTAGAACTGTGGGCTTTGAGGCTTTGAAAACTCAAGCCCACTGTAATGTGGGCTTGACCCACATTACATAAGATCCACAATATATATTGGCTTGGGAGGATGTACTGATCATTATATATATAAATTCAAACCACATTATTCAGAAAATCAAACCCATATGAAGTGAGTGGTGCAACTCCGTGTGGGGGTCCCCGGAAGCTCCAGACCCACAGGTACTCGCCCACGGTCCGAAACGGTTGAGAAATGACAGTTACCGTGTGGGGGTGCCCAGGGGGTCCCTCTACTGTACTGTCACTGTAACATCCAAAATCATCATATTTCATCATCAATTTTGTGACAGTGGTAACGAAAACCTTCCCCTTATGAAGAAACATCAAGCAGAACCCGACTCTATAGGGCAGGCGGGCGGCCATCTGCCTCGACCGTGTCGGGGGAGAGAAATAGAGAGAGACACAGATAGGGAGATACAGGCAAATACAAGTAGTAGTAGTAGCAATAGAAATAATAATAAATGTAATAGTGTATGTAAGATGATGGTATAACAATGATGTCAGATAATATATAATGGTATAAGAATGTTAAGATAAAATAGAGATTCAGATCAGTTTCAGATTCACTTTATTGTCACTTAGATGCACGGTTTAGGTAATGTAGGCTACATACATGTGAAAAACTTACGCTCAGAAGCTCCAATATAAACATGATCAGAAACATGATAAAACCCTCAAACACTCAAACAATAAAACACAGACACAAGGCAATAATGCCAGTCAAAGGTGCATAGTGCAGAATACTCTAAATTGCATATTGCACGGTCCGTCAGGAAGCTCTGGATCCAGTTGCACCGTGATGTGTTGGACATCGAGCCTGGAGGGAATGATGGTGTTTGGTGTTAAATGCGGAGCAATAGTCCACAAACAGCATCCTCACGTATAGGTGCGACTTCCCTCCAGGTGGGAAAGGGCATGCAGGACATGGGCGATGGCATCTTCCATGCTCCTGTTTGCTGCAGGGGATCAAGGGTGCGATGAAGCAGCATGGGCAACATGAGTCCATTAATTAACCAGGCCCTCGAAGCACTTGCTCACTATGGGAGTGAGGGCCAGTCATTTAGGCTGCTCACATTCGGCTGTTTGGGAATGGGGATGATGGTGCTGGTTTTAAAGCTGGTGGGGACGGAGCAAAAATACAGTGTAGTGGTGTAATATAATATGGTAGCAGTCCATGGTCATGCTCTGTGAGGAGGCCAGGTCCACGGTCACACTCTTTGATAGGCTCTGTGAAGGTGGGGGCTCACTGGCAGGTGAGCCAGTATGGCACAGTAGCAGTGGCAACACAGAAATGTGTGGCGAGTGGGGACGGCGAGCGTCAATTGGCATGATCAACAAATAAATTGGGAGAAAAAATGCTCCTCGGAGTACAGGTCTCCGCCACTACTAATTCCTACACGGGTTGTGCTTATAACCACGCCCCGGGCATGTTTCGTTTACTGAGGTTAAGTTTAGGTATTGTTTTACTGAGGTTAGGGTTAGGTATAGTTTTACTGAGGTTAAGGTTAGGTATAGTTTTACTGAGGTTAAGGTTAGTTTTAGGCTGTCAATCACAGCGCGTTGACTGCACAACCCTTGTAGGCTTTGGTATGTCGCGTCTCCGCCATGTAGGTTGTTGTGGGCCAGCAATGTTCAGAATATGATACATCTGTCTTGATTACATGACTATAGAGATAATGTGTACTGATTTGCATGATGTTTGGACAATATCTGTAGGAGTAAAAAAAAAATCACACCCGTGTGAAGTGAGGAGTGCTCAACAGCCTCCAACATATCAATGTTTGTGTTTACACGAAGATGAAAAATTGTCCATTCATTGTCAATGGGAATTTAATGTTTGTATAGGACCAAGTTTGTGGACACACACTAAAACCTAGACCCCCCCCCCAAAGAAATCACACTTGTGTGAAGTGAGGGGCGCTCTTATCATCATACATCATCATATACATCACAGTCCGTGCTCAGCCAATCAGCTGAGCACATTCCGTGCTCAAACGGATAGACACACACACACAAAAAGGTGAGCTGTTCAGAGACGGATGACAACGCATGGCTTCTATGTGGATCTCTGCAGTCATGGTGATGATGTCATATCGATGATGTCATAGTGATCGCCCAAACATGGACGGCCTGCGCTTCTCATCACATCTAGGCTTGCACTGCAACGGTTTATGTTGTGTGGGACGTCAGACCTCAGCTCTTGGTCAGCCTTTATAAGTTGTGAATTGTCCTTAGACTTTTTCCACTTCATCTCAGTGTGACGAATAGTTATTTGTACTAAGGGATTTGCCTAAGAGAGACAAAGATAGAGACAGACAGAGAAGAGGGAGGAGTAATATAATATAAAGGACATATTCCCCAACCCCCAGAGAGGACACTAAGATTAGATGATGGACGGAAGCAGTGAATCCCAGTATGTCCAGACTCGGTCTGCTGTTCCGAGTGTCCATATGCCTGTGCCTCCACCTTCCTCCATCGACACGTGAAGAGGAGCCACGACCTCTACTGCCAAACACTGAGGAATGAACAGATGCCCTCAGCAGCCTGTCGACAAAGCAACAGCCCTGTAACCAGCCAGAAACAAGGAGACACGGATGGACCAGAATACGACAGTCATCGACAGCTTAACAAGAATGTAGCTCAGGCTGAAGATGTCACGACACATTGGCTGAGTTGCACAGGAAAGAAAATCTACACTTGTAAACGGTGTGGCAAGTGTTTCACAACGTCAAGTAACCGAAAGACTCACCAGCGTACTCACACTGGAGAAAAACCATACCCCTGTCAACTGTGTCTGTGCGACACGAGTTTCAGTCAGTTAAGTAATCTAAAGACACACCAGCGTACTCACACTTGAGAAAAGCCATACCTCTGTCATCTGTGCGACAAGAGTTTTGGTCGGTAGGTAGTCTGTAGTCTTAATACAGTGTGTCCAGCAGATGAGGCAGATTTTGCTCTGAAAAGCTCCACCTTCCATTTCCCCCCAAAAATGGGAGGTATCATTTTCCATTACTACCTCGCGCTGTCACATCTGATCTCTCTTTAGAAACGTAATATTCCAAACGAGTTGCTTGATTAAGTCAGAAATGAGGACACGCAGAACATTTCCGTTCTGATCAAAACCATGGAGAGAGACATAGATTTAGAGAGAATAGACAGATTTGTCGGGACGTAAACAAAGAAGTGAATGTCAGTGCGCATGCGCGAAACATGTCCGAGTGCTGTGTGCAAGGCGTTGCCTAGCAATGGCCCTGTCAAAAAATAGATTTTAGCGATCCGGTTTTATACCATTAAAAAGAAGCCCAAGGCGTCCCCACTCCTACGAGTGTAATTATAAAGCCGTGTGGGAACGTCCTGGGTAGGGCTGGCCAAATTGGAGACATTTTATTAACCGGAGCAATTCTTTTATAGGGGCTTCTTGTGACCCTACCATTAACATCCTATGGCAGGCAAAATTGTCAACATGTTCAAACTTTCCTTATGCTTTAAGTAGCATGTGACATGTCAAACTAGGGGGTTTTCATGATGATTCCATTCCAAGCATTAGTTTTGCACAAAAAATAAAAAAACATTCCATAAACGTCATGACAAATGTGATCACTTGTTCAAGCTATGAATGAGGTTTTACACCATTCAAATGCACTATATTCATGAACAGTTCCCAGCTCCTAATGAACAGTTCCCAGCTCCTAAGGGAAGCTGCAATAAACAACAGCAGAGTTTGAAGCTTTGCCAGTTCTTTTATGGGCATTATCGCTTTATCAAACAACACCCCAAAGCAGAATGTTAACATTCGTGACGTGTTCCTATGCCAGTAGATAAAAGCCTACCTTGATAGTGATTATCTTGATGAAACATACACGCTTTAGAAAACCCCCAGCGACAGTATGAGTATGGTACACCGTTATAGCTGAATTGTTTCTATTTGGTCCATCTGTTTAACCCATTCTGACCTGAGATCAGATTCTAACGCACAGAAGAATGGTGGTTCTTTAACGCATTTTGACCTGAGATCAGATTCTAAAAATGTCTTCTAAATCCTGACAGTTTAAAAAAATAGCAGACCTACAAGCTCGTAGCGCGCCAGTAGATCTGCTATTTTTCAATAGCTAAAGCATAACATAATGCTAACACCAAAATGGGTTCCCGCCCAAAATGGGTTTAAAGCTAATTACATTAGATAAATGGACACCTGAATCATTTTCAGAATAGTGGATTATATATTGTATACACTGTACATACAGTATAGCCTATTGATTTAGGCTTATGACAATTGTGATGGTCCGTGGTGGATCTACTTAAGTACTGTACTTAAGTAAAGTTTTTAGGTATTTCCAACAGCTTTTACTTCTACTATACAAACATTGTACTTTTACTCCACATGTATTTGACCCAGCCAGGGATCCAGCCAGGGACACACATTGCTGGGCAATGGAGTGGCTGCACCACTCATACAAGCTCACAATGTGTTCGCATCGCGACGCATTGTGAGCTTGCAGAGCGGCTATTTTCAAAAGATTTGTATACAACTTGACATTCTGCATATTGAGTATACTTTCTACTTTTGGTACTTTAATTAGTTTTTATTAGTTTTAGTTTAGATTATTTGCACAATAAAAACAGTACAAAAAAAGGTAACATCAATAAAAGAGAAGTGTGTGCAGGTGAGAAAAGTGTGGTGGTTCTCACCAACGATAATATACAAATAGTAATGTACAAAGTAAGACAAAGTAATCAAACATATAGATATGGAAAATAACAGAAACAAAAACAAAAAATACATTATTTACACATGTGTGTGTGTGTGTGTGTGTGTGTGTGTGTGTGTGTGTGTGTGTGTGTGTGTGTGTGTGTCTGAGTCCGAGTATGTCTGAGTATGCACAATAAGGCTACATTACGTTAGAATCAATTGGAGAGGGTTGCTTCAAGAGGCTGGCCCTCAATCTATGTTTAAAGTTACAGAGTGAAGATGAGGAGTTGACAATAAGTAATAAGTATGTGTGAATTCCAGAGTAAAGAACCTCTGACCTTTATGGAGAACTGGCTAAGAGTGGTACGGCTGAAGGGAGGATGACTATTGTCAGATTGTCTAGTATTATAATGATGAACTTGAGAGTTGGTCTTAAAATATTCTTTGAAAGTTGTAGGAAGCATATTTGGAAGGTAAGTGCATTAATATATGAAAGAACAGGACTGTACTATGTTAATGTCATAGATGTTACATTTTGATACCAATACTTTTGTACTTTTACCCGAGTAAATGTTTCATTCTGAACGTTTACTTGAGCATTTACTACATGGCAGTATTGATACTTGTACTTAAGTAAAACATTTGAGTACTTTTTCCACCACTGCCAAAACGCTGCGACAATAATAACAATTGGGAAATATTGTCATTGGGATGAGACGCGGCGAGGCCCTGTGAGGATAATGAACGGAGGATGGTTGAATAGACATAGCCTTTCATCGCTTAAGTCTCCTGAAGCAGCACATTTCACGGTCCACCGGAGCCATCAGAAATGCTCTTGGCCAGGAGTTCACAAAGCCACACCACACTACACACTTTACGTTGTTTATCTATCTATCTAGGCACAAATGGACATTTTCAATTATTCCCGAAGTGGCTTATATGAATCCAACAATGATTTTAGTAAGACAATTTCTGCTCCAGCTTATTATAGACAGTAAAATGAATGGATTTTCAAATTCTAAACGCAGGGTAATTATAGTTTCCCTAAAGGAGTATTTTCTATCTAATTACATTCCACATGAAGCCTTGATTCATCTTTTTTGTTATTGTCGAATAATTTGATGACAGTGGTGTGTAATTGATAGCATTTGGGTGAACTAGATTAGATTTACTTTTCAACCGTCAGGACGGTGCGTTTTATAGCGGATGAAGTCAGAATCTGCTCCATCCATTTATCATACATGGCGACAGACAGCCTCCTATAGACACCCGCATACAGTACCTACCCTGGGCATCTTCTGTATGTTGCTCTATAGGTGTTGGAGCAGAACAAAAATGATGCTGAAGGATCAGCCCAGCAATGGAGTGATTTTGCCGATGCAGACAGGCATGTGTGTCTGAGGGTGTCTCAAGGGCACCGGCCACGAAGAGACTGAGCAATATTGTTTTCTCCCCGAGGCTATCAGAGCTCTGAATGTGGACAAAACAAACCAAAACTGCCTTCAATTTGTAAACGCCATTATTTGCCCACTACGGCCAACATTCTCCTTTTTTGTGAAAATCCCCTGAACATTGCTGCACACTTACTTTTACTCGCACGCACGCACGCACGCACGCATGCATGCACGCACCTGAGTCAAATTGCTACAGTAGTCTGCCAGGTCAACATGTTTTTTGCCATAGTATGAGAAGGGCAATACAGAGCACCAGATCAGCATAAATTGTTAATATACCTGTCGTAGACATGCGCAGAGCAAGTTCAGTCAGGGAACCTCAGTCAGCGCGCCGGCCGTTAATTGGGCCACCGCAGCATCAGGCTCTCATCCACATGATTCACTCAGCCAATCACACGCTCACCCCATCTCATACCGGCTACTTTAACTGAAGGTTTTGCATTCATCCTCCTGCTTGCTTGCTTGCTGCTGCTTATTGTATACTGTGCGCCGCTGTATACAAAGTGCTCACCCACCTCCACCCCAACTACCACCTGTCGTTTTGGATCTACTGTTTAGGTACGGGGGATTCAGAGTCCCTATGGTCGGGACTGATGCGCTTGACCTGAGTACCTAAAAAGCAGATCCAATACATCGCCAAACCATAATAAATATATTGCATTGGTTATCTTACATCAATAAATATAAATATATATATTACATCCTCCTTGAGTTGTCTGACTGAACTAATAATTATGCCATTTCGGTTGGTCATTGACTGGCTGAAACCCAAGACACCAGATATGACAATGGATTTCTGTAAGTGACAACTATGACAACAGGATTATAATTCAATTTGAATAGTTTAGTTTGGCCAAACTAATCGACAACATGGACAGAAGTTGACAAATAAAACATATGGACAAATAGGCCTAATGAACTTCCCTGTGGGATGGAGGATGAGTTACACCTGGTCTGAGTCAAACTAGCTGGACTCAGAGCTGACTATAGGCCTACCGGTTGTGCATGCATCAGGGTAATCGATGTACACAGGAGAAATCAGTCATCCCCACAAACATTCAGTTGGGGCCACTGTCTAGACAGAATGGAAGATCTGCTCTGCCCTGTAACAGTTGTTCGCTTGTGGCAATGTACCACACCAATATGCTTATGATCTAAAGATCAAAACAGGGAAGGAAAAGGAGGATACAAAATGACAGAGCCGTTTGTAAACTCCAGATCCTATATCCAACCTTTGACATACAGAGAGTATTGCATCTTTCAACAGGCCACAAATTCACAGCATCCATCTGGAGAAATGGCGAGCACAGCAAACTCTGAGCTTCTCTTGTCACACGGTGGGTGTTCCGGGGAGGGGTGTAAGCATTATGCGGCAGACTGTACAGCCAGGGCAGAGAGGAGGGAGACTGATACGTTAATGCTGCACATACTGTGTTCTCTCTGCACAGTGCACAAGGAGATAAGCAGCATTAATCAGTCGATATGGGGGTTTGTAAGCGCTCACACAATAACCACAATGTTGCCTGTACGTGTGGAAATGGGATGTGTTTTTTTGGGTTTACAAAAGCATCCGTTTAGTAAATCCCATGTACTGTAGTCCTGTTCTTGTTATGCAGATGCCATGGAAATAGGCTTGCAAAAAGGTCATGCCTGACACCAGCAGTGTTTAGAATTCAACAAAATGTCACACCCACACACATCCAAAATGTGCTTCTCCTGCAGTGATTTACAGATAAAACGGGGGAAAAAGCTCTGAACCATAGAGACTATAGTGTCTGACAACTTCAGATATATTATTAATAATTATAAGCTATATCTTTTGTCATGGGGGGGTTAATGTTACAGTGAATGCACTGCATTGTGGAGACATTTTGGGGGTTTAAATGTTATGGTTATGCATAAAATGTATGCATCTCGAGATGTGACCTGCTCTATTAAAATAGCTGAATGTAGGGCTGTGCCCAGTCCCCTCTCACTGCTATTCTATTCTGGGTGGCCCAGACTTTCTGTTCAAGCCTTTTTAGACAGGGCTTTAAGGCATGCATGGGTAACTGGTGGCCCGGGGGGCACATGCGGCCCCCACCTTCACTTAATGCGGCCCTCAAGTTAATATCAGAATATTGATATATTATTTATTAGCTGTTATACAATTCCAAACATGCAAACATGGCCCGCTTTAATTACTTCAGTCTAAATTAGTAGCTAAATGACTAGTATTAAAATGTTATTGCATTTTTTATGTCCAATGTATTTGGTTCATAAAATTAACATACTGTAACTAGGCTATAATTAAGGGTATTTGAAAGGCATTTGAAATTACATAAAAACATATATTTTCAGTATTCCAATTCAAAAATAGCAAAAGATTATTCAGGATAAAATATATAAATAGCAGATCTACAAGCTCAAAAATGACAAAACTTACATAAAAACATACATTTTCAGTATTCCAATTCAAAAACAGCAAAAGATTATTCAGGATCAAATATATAAATAGCAGATCTACAAGCGCAAAACGTGTCACATTGCGACATGTTTTGAGCAGTAATATATTGCATATTATGCAATGTGGCCCTCTGGAGTGAGTGTGGAAATGCCCTCTCCATCCTCAAAGTTGCACATCCCTGCTTTAAAGCATAACGTAGCCAGGGGTTAACAAAGCTAAAATATCTATTTGTTATCCTGTTTTATTATACAAGTAAAAGTCCTGAATTCAAAATGCACTCGAGTAAAAGTACAAAAAAGTACCAAAAGTAGAAAGTAGTGGAGTAGAAGTAAAAGTATTGGAACTTGGAAATACTCAAGTAAAGTACAAACCCTCACAAAAAAACATGCCCCCCCCCCCAGGTTGCCAGAGGAGGTGTAGCGCCCAGGGTTGACACTGGGTGAAAAAATGGGTTGCAAAATCGTGGGATAAAAATGATATGAAAAAAAAAAAAGTAAAGTACAAATACCTCAGAATTAAGTACAGTACTTAAGTAAATGTACTTAGTTACTTTCCACCAACTGGGCCATTGGTCAGCAGGTTGGCCTAACAACAGACTAGCCTGCGAGACTACTCATGATGAGAGATGGCAGATCATCACAGATCTATCATTCCTCCAGGCTTAGGGATGTAGTTGATTGGAGTACAATTCTATATGGGCCCTGCCTCATGAATGATGTGGATCACTGCTCAGCAAAGCAGCCTCATTACAATGCACAAGTTGGGATCTGGTCAAGCCATATTTTATACTTTTGATCTGTAATGGCTATATGAAGAAGACAGATCAATATCCCATTATTATTGTCTGATTTACACATTGCACTCTATCATACGCATTGGTACCTTCCATGCATCCACAGCCTGGCAACGTGAGGCAGAAATCTGTTTTACGGTCTGCAGTGGCTAAAAAGTCTAGTGGTTAAGTTGAACCAGACCCTTTATCTAGAAAACTAGAAATCTGTGTTGATAACCTACCTGGCCTGGTGTAGACTACAATTTGGATGATAACTCATTAAAGGTATATTCAGTGATTTCACTTAATTCAAATATCACTTATTTTTTTGTTTTGTTGTGATAATCCTCCCTACTATAGAGTGTGCTGACCATATAAGGAGTTCCTCCCTGTCCCTAGTTAACCCCTGGGGGTCAAAAAACCTTAGGTTTCGTTTTTGACTCTCTATCCTGATTGGACGAAAGGCTGGGTCCCACAGCCAAATGCAAATATTACAAGGTTCTGAATAACAAACTTTATTTGACATGTTAACGCCTTTCAGAATTCGAACGTCTGAGGAAGGTGTTAATCTATGGTTTTCTGTTGCACTCTGCTGTGTTTGTATACTACATTCAACCCTCCATTATCCCTGCGGACGAAACCCAACACCGGCCAGCCGGCACGCTCCGCTCCTCCGTGCTGTGGCTGAATGTCTCGTCACTCCTCTCACATGCCCATGGACACTGAAGTCATGGCGTCTTTCCTTGTCACAAACAACAAACAAGATCGATAACTACACGGATTCGGGAACCCTGCAATCGTTGAGGACAAACCGTTTTAGGTTGGGAAGTGTTCTGGTTTTGAGTGATTGATTGAAATATTTATTAACAGTTTGTAGAATTACAGTACATTTCAAGCACAATCTCAATACAAAGACTGTTAACTGTGAGTGGACGACCCAATTAAGCATTACACTTGTTTACAACAGGGTCCACATTGTTCAATTCATCAAAACATTTAGAGCCATACAAATAGACACTTCTATGTACCGGTAGTTAAAGAACAGAACAGGAATTCATCATATAGGAAGCAAAAAGGGAAAAGATACATATACAGTGAGGGGAAAGGGGAAGGAGGGGGTGGGGGGGATTCAGATTTTACAGAGGCCAGTTTCGAATTGCAGCCATCCGTAGGTGCCCTTTGAGAGCGGTTTTGAAGGTCGTCGGGTCACGGGACTCGCCGCTGCCCAAACTGCCCACAATTCCATATTGCCCATACAGGGTCCAGCCATACTGGGTTTTGACCCTCAGACCTTCGTTTTCCTTGTGTCCTTCCCTCCTTCCTTTTCTGGGTATTTCTTCCCTCTTTCAGTTTGTTCTCTCCTTCAGTTTGCACTGTTACATGACTTGCAGATAGGCTGACAATATTGAACAACAGCATGTGCTGCTTTTGGACATTTACTATCTCTGAAAATATTTCGAGTCATTCATAGAAAGCCCATCAATAACTAAACTTTACAGCAGATTGCATAATGTCTGTTCACACAGAAGCAATTTAGACAGAAGACAGACAGGGAGAAGGAAAAGCAAAGCCGTAAAGATAATTTATACTTAACTGTCTTCCAACTGAAAAATGTGATGTGTTGCATTACGTTTTTCAGGTGCAAGGTATTTTCAGCGAGCGACAAGGCTGTCACAGTGTCACTTCTCAAGCACAGTATAAATTAGGCTTTGTGCAACCTAATTGATATGTCTGTTGGACAAGTACAATGTGCAGTGCTCTCTTACATATACAAACCAGGAAAAAATACAAATTGTCTATAAATATAGCAGGAGTCACAGAGGCAGCTAAATAACCAATCTTATGTGACTCAAGGCACAAAATTGCTACTACCCAAGTATTAAAATCCATATATGATATAGGATGATAACAAGAACTGTATCTTACCGGTATGTAGCCAACTACTGGCTCTGTTTGTTCATTTATAGAAAAATCAATGTGCGTTTCTCGCTCCAATTGCTCTCTGTAAACGCATTAAGTCAAGGTTTGTTTAAAAAAAACATTAGTTCAAACGTAATTTAAGCATGGCTATAAAAGCTGCATGATGATTATTTTCTGCAGACATACGAACAATGGATGAAATCACAAATGACAAATTGTGGCTTCAAGGCAGCATTATACTGGCGCTTTGTGAAAACCCTGTTAATGGACTAAATGGAGTACAATTAATGACTCCACTTCTGCCACACCTGCCTACTGTGTACACACAGCGCCAATCTGCTTCAGTCATTGTTAGCAGCTGTGTCTTCCCTGGGACCCATCCAGAGACAACACAGCACACTAAACTCTTCATTGGCTTATCGACACGGAGCCAAGCCATGTGTTCAGCTCCTAGCTGCACCTTCACCATGTCAGGAAGACCCAGTGCTTATCATGATGTCACACACCCTTGTACACACACAAAGGATTTGATCTTTGCGCACACACACACACACACACACACACACACACACACACACACACACACACACACACACACACACACACACACACACACGGTTGTTGAGACGATAGTTTCCATGTGCCTGCTGGTGATCCAGTGGTGTCTATACATCGTGATCAGGTTATTGCTCTTATCATTTCTGACTGGGCCCCGCCCTGTCGGGCCTCATGGAGGAGGAATCACAGTCGCCATGACGCTTATATTTATCCTGCAGATAAAGAACCATACCTACGTCATTCATTGTCCATTGTAAACATTGGCCAACGGCCACATCATAAACAAATATAGTGTACCAGTAAGACGCCCTGAGGGCGAGAAGCGACCTCGCCTGCACGCATCCGCCTGGGTGACAGCAGACTTCTGGACGAGTGCCGGCACTTTGGCATGGGGGGGTCAGATCAACATATGGAATGAATTCTGTACTGGCCATATATGGAGCGTGTCTTGAGTGTACAGGGTTTGATGAGGTAAGATCAACATATCGAATGTTAGAACAGGTCAGCTCCATATATGGAGATCTAAGGGTGGATTCCCCAATCTCCGAATGCTATAGAGTCTGGAGCCTACTGAAATCGGAATAATCTGTTTGTCATTTCGTTCACAAAAATATCTTTAGGGCTTATTTTTTTATTTCCATTTCCAGCAAGCTATAGACACGTGGATGATTTCTATTCATATTAGGATAAATTTGTGCAACTGTAAAGACGAAATGCAGGTGAGGAGGAGGCTCCACCTCCGCTTTATATTTTACTCATGGAGCTTCTGTTGCTCCAGACTGTATGACGGAAGCATTTGGAAATTGCGAGAGGCAACAGTTTGGCAACGCAAGACTAATGACACTACAACATGTTGATGTGGACCACCACTGCATGAATCTTATAAACAGCCACAAAAAAATAAAAACAATCAGACCAGTCTGAAGTGAGTGGCACTGTACTGTACTGTACTCCTCTCTGGCCTGTGCGTGCGTGAGTGTGCGCACACACGCTCGCTCTATGTATCAATGTAACAATATCGTAAAATGTATTCAAACTGGTGACAATTTCAATCACGATTAAATCGCAATTTGAATCGTGATGCAAAAGAGAAGAAAATACAGGAAGACAACTGATGAAAAAAGAGAAGACAATTTAAAGAAAGAAAATTCTGGATTTGTGAAGAGAAAAAGCCTAAGAAATAAATAAAAAATAAGATTTCATTTCTCTGGAAAATAAAATTGTGTTTAAAAATAAATCGTGAATTTGTACCGTGACCCTAAGCATCGTGATTGGAATGGTGTCTCGTTCCATGCCTACCCACTGTATACATGGCATCATTTCAGAAATGATCGGTGGCTAAAAGGTTTCTGCATAAACCCTATTAAAAAACTGCAGATTTACAAGCTCACATGAGAGAATCAGTGTAGTGTAGAAAAGGATCAAAGACAATGTTTCATCAAGTTTGCCTGTAAAGATCAGTATGCCCAAAATAGGGATGTCAAGTTGAAAGTGATTGATGAATCAATGTATGGGTGCTGAGCACTAATCAATCAATCAATCACATTAATCTGCAAAAAACACAAAGAGAAAGACATACAGAAAGAAATACATTGAGAAAATATGGATAGAATAACGGAATTGGAGGTTAAATGAATACATAGGGGGTGGAAAATGACAATGCCATCTGGGACCCCAAATGACACCCCTGGGCCTAAATTTTCCATTTAGCGGTAGTTCAGTTCACAGCGGTATGGAACGAAACAACTGCTGCATTGGAGTCAGTCCCAGTGAGAGACAAAACACCACTTTTTGCTTCCTGCAGTGAAGCTGTATTACAAGATATTGAAAGTATGTTTCTCACAGATTAAAAAGGGTCTGCTAGCCCCCACTAAAAAGGGTCTTTTAGTCAAATCAAATCAAACTTTATTTATAAAGCACATTTACAACCAAAGTGCTGTACAGGATCAGGTAAAAAGAAAAATAAGACAAAAATAGCATGGTATAACAACACAAACAAAAGAGCAACAAATTACACAGTTGTAGTACAATTGAGCAAAACCAAAAATTAAAATCAAGAATCAAATAGAGTTAAAAGCCATGGAGAAAATAATTGAGTTTTAAGAGAGGACTTGAAAGCTCCAAAGGGAGCGAGCGGACCTAATCTGCAAGGGCAGACTGTTCCAGAGTTTGGGGCCGGCCACTGATAAAGCTCAGTCACCTCTAGACCTGTACTTTGTTGAGGGCATAGTCAGAAGCAATTGCACAGCTGACCTCAAGGATCTGGCTGGGGTGTATGGATTTAAAAGGAGTGATAGATACTGGGGAGCGAGCCAACAATCTAACAGGTAGGCAGTGGAGTGTGGTGAGGACTGGGGTAATATGTTCACGCCTCCTCGTGGTGGTGAGGAGGCGGGCGGCGTTCTGTACAAGATGGAGGCGTCTGAGGGCAGACTGGTCAATGCACAATGAGTTGCAGTAATCAAGCCTCAATGAAATAAAGGCATGAATAACCCTCTCAAGATCTGGTTGGGAGAGATAACCCTTAATCCTGGCCAGCAGCCTAACAACTAGTCTTGACTACCGAGCTAATCTGCTTTTCAAATTTAAAATTATTGTCAAAAATTATGCCCAGGTTCTTGACTGAGGAATGAATATTGGTGCTGAGGGGGCCCAAGGTGGAGAGGGAAGGCGTTGGTTGTAGGCCAAAAATGATTACCTCAGTCTTATTTTCATTTAAAGTGAGGAAGTTATTGTCCATAGTCTGCTCTGAAGAAGGCCGTTTGCCGAAGCGTGTCAGCGTTCTCAAATAAACATGAGAAATGTCATCTGGGCCAGTCTTGCATCTTTTATTTTGGAGTGCTGCTTTTTCCAATTAGTTGGTTTATGAGTTAAATAGTTTATATGCCTCAGGGAGAATGCAGCTTTGCTGCCTGTCATTGATTTGATATCTATAGGTCACAGTGCTACGTCTGTGGTCACACGGCTCCACTGATCAGGGTAATAAAGAAGAAACACATTGAGTCCTCCCATGAAAATCTATTGAGGTGAAATTTGCTGCATGTTCCAGCCATTTATTCAAACTGGGGATAATCAGATTCATCAGCCAGATGGGCTTGGTGTTGTTTATTATGTCATTCAAAGACACATTTTCTCTAGAGGATACAATACAGCAGGCATATACACACCATAGCTGAACATTTTTTACACAGGTTTTAAAATCCTATCCAGCTCATTTTTAACATGTACTAAAGTGGTAGAAATTCGGATCATCCTCCACCCCCCCATTCTAAAATATTCCCTCTGTAATTGTTGCCAAACCCAGCCCCTGCCGGCTGCCCACCCGTGAATACAGCTATTTGTGTTCAGCAGAGCACCCGGCCAAGCCAGAGACACTGTGGAGGAATGGAATCTCCCTAGTCTCCTCAGCGGTGGGCAAGATGTAGCACGTTGTGCCATGCCTTAGTTAGTTACAAATAACGTCACATAATGACACCAACTCTGCTACGTTTTTATATTGCCCAGCATGAATACAGCTAGTAGGCCTTTCAGAACCTTTCATCCCACTAAAGCTCAGATTTATGGAGGCATCCCTCCCATCTCAGTTGTTGTGGCAGAAAGAAGATTCTGTTTTGCTGGACACTGCCACAGAGCAAAACACCAGGTCATTTTAGATATTCTTCTGTGGAGACTATACCCTGCCCATTATGTCACATTTCCAGATGTTCTGAGTAGGGACACAGGCCTGACAGTGAATTAACTTGGTGTGGCAATGAGCAACAGAGACCAGTGGAAGCAGCTTGTGTTGCAGACTTCGAGGGCACTCGAATGATGATGATGAGGCCTATGGAGTATCATGTTGTAGTTTACCGATCGTGTGAGAAGAGGGAAAAACATAATTGCACTTTGTCATCTATTTCTGTTATGCCTCTTTTATTATTATTTGAAATTATTAATGAAGTTATTTATTTCTATTTAAATGCCCATTCATGCCCCTTGAAAAGCAATGTGAACATTTGTGCATATAAATATGTACAATACAGCAGGTTTTAAAATCCTATCCACCAAGTTCATTCACGTGCGTGTGCCATGGCAACACATGAAAAGATGAGATCAGCGAGCAGGAGACTCACTGCAACACCTACTGGATAATACTGGATAATACAACACATACAAAGTGCCATATCTGCACCGGACATGTCACGTACCGACAGTGTTGGAAAAAGGACTCAATTGTTCTACTTAAGTAAAAGTATCAATGCTGCAATGTAGAACTACGCTGTTACAATTAAAAGTTCTGAATTCAAAATGTAGGCTACTTGAGTAAAAGTACAAAAGTATTGGTGTCAAAATGTACTTCAAGTACCGAAAGTAGAAAGTAGTCATTGTGGAGAATGTCTCATTTCAAGTTTTCAAATGTATACAAATCTTTTGAAAATAGCCGATCTACTTTTCAAATGGCCGAAATGGGGTGAAGTGTTTAATGTATGTTTTCTAATAATAATCAAAGTAGTAGCTAATTTGTTTTCAAATAAATGTAGTGGAGTAAAAGTATAATATTTGTACAGAGTACAAATAAATTATAAATACTCAATTAAAGTACAAATACCTAAAGAAAAATACTTACAGTTCTTAAGTAAATGTACTTCCACCACTGCACCAACAACTAGCTCACAACGGGTCGAACTGTGGATCTTTGGTGCATGACATGACACCGCATGCAAATTAATGATGAATCAAACCTTTAATAGCCCAAGCCTAACCACAGCTCAAAATGTGCCAGCTGTATGTTCTTGGACCTCCAACTTATGTATGCGCACTCCTTAGAGGCCATGGAAAAACATATTTTCCCTGCATCCCTCTACATCTGCCGGTTAGAGCGCCACCATGAGGCCAAACACATTGTTTATGTTAGTCGCACAGATTTCATCATGCAAATATACATCTCTGTATAGTCATGTGATCAATACGAGCCTGATGAACCCAGATTCTACACTGATTGGCTAAGATTGCCTTCCAAAGTTTTCAGGAGTGGCCCATTTTGTACAAAGGGAACAGAGCGGCATTCCGACGCATCGCCATTCCGACAAAATGCTTGTACTAAATGCTGCACATGTCCTGCTCATCCAGAATTCTATCCTCAAAGATGGTATGAGTGTTCTGGCTCTGCATTTCCTCAACAAAATGAAGAAAATTGTTGCAAAAAAGTAAAATCAAAACTAACAAAAAAACATGTTTATATTACTCCCAAACATTTTGCCAAACATCACACACACTCCTATCCTCCCAGAAGGGCTCATTTTCTAATTATTGCTGAGTTTGGCATTTGCATACCATTTAGCGGTTCCCATGCCAGAAACAGCCACTCCACACTGGCATAGCCTCACTGTGACAGGAGGCCAGGCCTAAAGTGGGCAGATGATGGCACCACGGGAGATGGTGGAAAGGGACAAGAGTTCATGTAACAACCCTTTATCACAGGCATATCAATCAGTGTCCCAGAGTAGGGCCACTCAAGTCGTTATGGAAGCATACGTAAGCAAACAGACGTCTCTCCTCTGCATAGAAAGTGCCTACTTACTGGACTCTTCATAATCCCTTCATACGTTTTGGCAAAGCAATGCATCGGATCCTTTGCTTTTAAGTTGGTTATGACTGTCAGCTTTTTATTGCAACTTTCAAACCCTCCTGTATTGTTTCATTTCCTGCAACCTGTTGGGCTCACACCTTCCCTTTCCTTTTGGTGAAAATCTATCATAATCATTACACTAGCCCCTCTCGGAACCCTCCGTAAAGCTTTTCTGAAATTTGGGGAAGTAGGGTCCCTTATAAGTTCGTAAGCACACAATAGGACGCAGCTGTACATATCCTCCGTTGCGGCCGTGCTGCGGCCCGCTTGAGTCTCGGTGAGATGTTTCAAAGATGCATAAAACTGCTATAGGAGACAACGGAAACGTGGAAGAATTTTACTTCAAACTTTGTTTGACCGTTTTGGCTGCTCTGAAATGATCTCTTCCTCACTTCCTTGACTTCCTTATTGACTTCCCATTGTACCGCCTCCCGCACCGAGAGTGGCTAGCTGCGCGTCCCTACGTTCCTGCGTCTGATCTGCTCTGTCGCAGCTAGCCACTTGGCACACATGGCATACATGCACACGATCAAGCGGTAGAGACACACACCGCACTACCGAGGTATTGAGTGATGTGCACAGACATTTAGAGCGGCAGGTGCTCAAGTGAAAAAAGGGTACCTTGTGCTGGGTGTGGAACCGCCGGTTGCCTTAATAGTATGAGATTCATAGATTTTGGGGCATAAATAATATATTAGAATTAGAAGCATTCAAACCAGAACTGATCGATGTCCCCATGGGCCACATACTGTACATTGTAAGAAACAAAAATAAAATGAACAAACTGCACAAAAATATTAACTTTTATAACAATCAGGACTATTGAAGTAATAAGTCTGAGTTATATAAAATAAAATAAAGAAATAAACGGTCCTGTACCTGCGACAGTAAATCTTATTACTGGAAACGAACAGTATTGTAGAGCACAAGAAAGCACAAAACTATTTCCTTTTAACTGAAATTGCAATATCTTTATATTCTTTAAAGGTAGATCAAACCAAAATCATACACTTGAGCAATCAATCCCTTCAAAACGTAAATTAAATGTTCAATTACCTTTAAATTCTCCCCTACAATGTCCCTTTAAAGGTGCCCCAAAGTCAAAGTTTTCCAAAAGTAATCACGAAAAAAGGTAATCCAAGTATCCAAAGTAATCCAAACATTGTAGATCCTCTTTTATTCAATTAGGTAGTCCAAAAAAGTAAGCAATACATTGCTTACCGGAAAAAATAAATTATATATCCACCTCACCCAACCTCACAACACCTCAGAAGCTGCCCTACCAAACTTTCTTACTTTCCCTAATCAAAGTTCTTCGGTCAGACAGGCATTTTTTGCGTTCACTTCTGAATTGGCTCGGCGCCTGACTTCCTGTTCTTTTATAGCTTCCTGGAAATATTGCTCACACACATTTCCCCACAGCTCCCCTTGTGATCAAACCTTGTCATTTGTCAACAGAAAATTGATGACCATGGTTCAACTACACAAAACACATTATATTGTGTTCTCCATACACTACAGTTCAGTGTTAAATATTCAACCCTAGTTTAACCAACATATTCCCCTGTTATTCCCCAGTATGTTTCATTTTCTTCAATACTCAGGCCAGGAAATACATTGTTTCACACATTTTATGTGGCAGTGTCACACTTTCAAAAGGGCACATTGCTGTCCAGAGGGCAAACGGGCAGGCAAAAGGGCAGACGCCACCTAGTGTCTATCTGTGCACACCACTGTGGTCTGGTTGACCTAATCCTTGCCATCCTCCCCTTTGGCCCACAGAACGGTTTCCACTGGTATGTGCCACGAGATATTAATGTTGACTTGTCCTAAAACGAGGGGGCATCTCTCTGACAGTGTCTCAAACTGGCACACAACGTTGCACAGTGAGACGCCGTGGAAAGGACACCTCTGTCCATCAGAGTGATGAATGACTACAGTAGATAATTGCAGGGGTTTTAATTTCAAGGTGGCGCCCAAAATGATGAAGCTGAACAGTATGTTTCTATGCAGTAGGCAGTGTTGGTAGACTGACTAGAGTACTAGACAGTAACAAAGTACATTTACTTGAGTACTGTAGTGCATATCTTTGAGTGTTTGGATTTTGGATTTCTTTGGCTTTCACTTCACTACATTTCAAAGACAAATGTTGACTTTTGAGTTTTGACTCCACTCTATATTTCTAGTAATTCTACACATTCAACGTTGTGAGCTTGTAGATCAGCTAGATATATATTATATTTTATATATATTTATTTTATTTTCCCCTGTAAAAAACTTTTTTTCTTTTAATACAATAATACATTGATATGAAAATCAAACTGTACTGCACTTGACAGAGCAACTTTCTCACACAAATAATTATTAGTGCAGGAGCATTGTTACGGCCCTATGTGGCCATAATGTCGGTTTGGTTAGTGTTTGATCCACTGTCAGTGTTTTTCAGTGCTGCAGTGGAGTGGAGATTGGAGGAGTGGCTTGGTGTCTGGAGACACCTGGGCCTCGTTCTCAATCAGTCAGCATAAAAGCCTGGTAGAAGCTACTCATCAGTACTCCTGCCTCGAAGCCAAACACAAGACGTCAGGGTGCTGACTCCACTCTGTGACCGCAGATTTGAAATGGAATCGGATTTGGAGGAACATCCAGCTGAGGATGAAGATAAGAGAGGAAACACAAATAAGAAAAGAAAGGCAGCTGAAGGAAGCGACGAGGAAGAGTCAGACGAAAAGTTTGTGATTGGAATTGTTGCTGAGAAACAGGTTGATGGCCTCTTCAGCGACCCACATGCGTTGGGAAAGTTTGTAGTCGGAAAGATTGGAGAAGTCAATTCAGTTAGAGTTAGCAGAAGAGGCATGGTCATTGTAGAGTGCAAAAACCAGGAGCAGATTGACAGAGCTTGTAATAGAATCTACACATACAGAGAATGCTCGATAAATGTGTTTCGGTTGGGAATGAGATCTTGGAGAAAGGGGGTGATAAGTGGTGTTCCGATGTCAGTGAAGAAGGGAGCATTTGCCAATTATGTCGAAAATGTATGTCAGGAGAAACCACAACAATGTGCGTGAGGTTTGAAGGGGATACATTGCCAGAGCGCGTTTATTTGGATTGTGTCAGTTATAGGGTCAGGCCCTACGAAAGAGCACCGCTCCAATGTTTTTGCTGTCAACAGTATGGACATGTCGCGGCTGTTTGCAGGGGAAGTAAGAGGTTTGGGAGATGTGGGGTGGAAAGCTGCAAGGAGGAATGCAGAGAGAAACAGGAACCAGCAAAGTGCCTACATTGTGGAGGTGAACACTACGCAGGGTCGGCACAATGTCCCAGGAAAGTGAAGGAGAGCCAAGTTAGTAAGGTTAGAGCAGGAAATAAGCTGTCATATGCTGAAGCGGTTAAGAGAGTGGAGGGGAGCAATGAAAAGATGGTCTCACATCAGGCTGAACAGGAACCTCAACTGAGGGAAAAAGTGAATGGAACTGAGAGTGGTGTCTATATGGATAAGAAAAGATTCCTTGCATTCATTGCCATGGTGATCAATTGTGCGGTGGAGATAAAAGGCAAGTCAGAAATAATTAAAATGATTTTAGATGCAGCGAGAAGGTTTCTGGACGTGATGGATGTTAGTAGAGAGGATTTGGACATTATTCTGAGAGAGGGATTCACGCCTGCTCCGACCCCGGAGTAGGATGCACACAACAGCGCGGACAAATGCTGAATGGGATACACACGGGTGGTTTTTTTAGTAGTAAGAGTAACAATATAGTAAATACAAGAGTACAGTAGGTGGCGGTAATGCACCTTGATAGGTTGCCAACCGCCATAAAACCCGAAAGAAGAAGAAGAAGAAGTACTCCTGCCATCCGTCACCTAGCTGTGCTGATCCTGTTCGTAGGCTGTGTGACATATCTGCTGAGTGCTCATATCTTGGGTTTGGGTACTGGGTACGGGGGTTTGGCTATTAGGTACTTTGTCCACCACTGTTTGTGTGCAGGCAGGGAGCACTAATAAGAGTTTAGGAAAGCAGATGCTGGAAGCGAAAGCAAGCAGCCCCTGGCAGTGTAGGAATATAGATTTCTCCTCTCTGTTCAGTGACACACCAACAGTCAGGGCTTCCTGTACCATCATGACTTTCTATCAATCTATCTGTCACACGGCCTGGGCCGTGGTCCAGCGGTCCAGGCACCTAGGCACATAAGCGGGCCTGGCAGTGCATTGCTGGTTCGAGTCCTGTTCCAGACAATCTTTGCTGCACGTCTCTCCCTGTCTCTCCCCCTGTTTCCTGTCTTATCTACACTGTAATCTATAAATAAAAGGTAGAAAAGCCCCCAAAAATATCTGTCACACTTTTGCTGTCTCTGTATGTCTGTCTCTCATTGTCTCTCTCACATACATTGTCTGTTAATCCTTCAGTGGATGTACAAATGTTAACCATGGCATTGTCTGGGCTTTGTTGAATGTCAGAAGGCTTGACTGACAGCCAGGGAAATGTGTGTTTTAGAAGTACACAGTGTGGCTTCGGGTGGCATTCAGACCTTCACACCTTCCACAGATGCAGTATGTCAAAGGCTAGCGACCTCAAAGCTATTTCTGAGGCCTGAGTCTTTGTGAAAGTTGATAGAAAAGGTAGTCCCCAACCAGACCCCCAAGAGGCTGCTATCCCCTATCTGTCTGTCTGCCTGTCTGTCTCTGTCTGTCTGCCTGCCTGCCTGCCTGTCTCGAAACCTGTCGGAACGCTCTGTACCATTGAGATTGAGAGTGTTCTGACTGACAGGCTGCATCACGGTGCGGTTTGCCAAGACGACAGCAGAAATGATTTGCACAGACGTGCTTTACCACAACTTCATAACATTTACACCACTCACTGAAAAAGCAATTGCACACATCATTAGGACATTCTCGCTTCTTCCATAAAAAATAAACATTACCGGACCATCAAATCATACTGTTCTGAGACACACCGTCTCAGTAACAGTTTATTTCCACAGGCAGACAGGTTGCTGAACAGCTCAAACACCCATATGAACCATAATCTGTTGGTTTTAGGACGGTACGTCCTTGTGTTAATGCATCGAGCCAGATTACAGGCATTGCATTGTATTATATTACACATGACAATATAGTAGGCCTAGTAATAATATTAATAATGTCTCAGATATAGCCTAGCGCTTTTCTAAGTACTTAACGCTTTACACGTGAAAAACAAACTTAGGAAAGTTGAACCCCTGGAGGGAGGTGAGTATGATGAGGACTGTTTATGTAGTCTCCACTATTCTTTTCTGAGTGTGTACTATTCATTTTGACAGGGATTTGTGCTGCCATGTTCTCTTGTCCCAGTAGAGTTGAGGTTGAGGTATACAATGTACAATGCATCATCATGCACAGCAGCGAGGATATTATAAAACTGCCAATTTTTTTTATCTATAGTCAGAATCTTCCCCAACGTCAGTGCACATTGATTTTACCCAAATGGGACATGGAGGGAGATGAGGCGATAGAGGGAGAGAGGGAGGGAGAGATTATCAGTATCAGTTAAGGAGAGAGAGAGAGAGAGAGAGAGAGAGAGAGAGGGAGAGATTATCAGTATCAGTTAAGGAGAGAGAGAGAGAGAGAGAGAGAGAGAGAGAGAGAGAGAGAGAGAGAGAGAGAGAGAGAGGGAGAGATTATCAGTATCAGTTAAGGAGAGGAGAGGAGAGGAGAGGAGAGGAGAGGAGAGGAGAGGAGAGGAGAGGAGAGGAGAGGAGAGGAGAGGAGAGGAGAGGAGAGGAGAGGAGAGGAGAGGAGAGGAGAGGAGAGGAGAGGAGAGGAGAGGAGAGGAGAGGAGAGGAGAGGAGAGCTTAATCAGTATGAGGGAGAGTGAAGGAGTGGGAGAGAGAGAGAGAGAGAGAGAGAGAGAGGGAGAAGATCGAAAGGGAGGATGGGAGAGAGAGAGATCGAGGGAGTGAGCGAGAGTGACATCATGAAGGAGAGGGGAGAGAGAGGGAGAGCTTGCTTAATCAGTATGAGGGAGAGAGAGAAGGAGAGGGAGAGAGAGAGAGGGAAGGAGAGAGAGGGAGAGCTTGCTTAATCAGTATGAGGGAGAGAGAGAAGTAAAACTTAAGTATACTAAGATACTTAAGTAAAAGTATCAATACTGGTATGTAGATGTACTCCCGTATTCAAAATGTAATCAAGTAAAAGTACAAAAGTATCTGCATCAAAATGTACTTAAAGTACTAAGATCGGATATTTTCACAAAAAATTAATCAAAATGTATATGGTTGTAGTGGTTAATTTATGTTTTCTAATCAAAATTAAAATCTCCAAAATAACTAGCATATATAGTAACTAAAGTTTTCAAATTATTGTAATGGAGTATTAAAAGTAAAAATGTTGGTTCTGTGATGTAGTGGAGTAGAAGTAAAAGTACTGGAAATTGGAAATACTCAAGTAATACCTCAAAATACCCCTGAATGTCACGAAAGTTGACGAAACCTTCAAGTAAATGTACTTTACGTTACACCACTGCATTTCACCCATGCAGAAACCAACCCAAGTATACTGGAACCCGAACATGCTGACAATGCTTCCCTTTGCAATGCATTGTCAGTGCAATCACCCTGGCAATGGCAGCAACATATTCATTATTTACTATAGAATAAGTATGTTAATTCATTATAGATGATCTTGCTCCTTATACAAATACTGAGCCACTGGTCAGCTGTGACTATAGGGATGTACCGGACGCTTTTATTTTGCTCACAATCCCATTCCGACCATTTTTGTTTTAGATTTTTACCGATCCGATATTTATATTTTTTATAGAACACTTATGCCATATCACAATAGTACAATATCTAGTCTAACATCATGATATGGATATAAAATTGATACTAGGGGATGTACCGATCACGTTTTTGAGGGGCGCCCAGCTTTGTGTGTTTGTGTGTACCACAATTCACCCTTTGTCAGCCTTCTGATTGGTCCCTGACTGACTAACCAGCAGGCTCTTTCTGCATTGTTCCGCCCTGGTTCCGCCTTGTTTATGTTGAATTTGCTTAAACATCTTTTTGGGGAAAAACTCAAAACAACATGATATGCCCAGTCACCATGCTGCACCTGTGATGTTCCTTTCTACTGACACCAAGTTTAAAATAAGGAGTTGAATGCACAGAATATCAATATGAAGAAACTGAAAAACATGTTATTTCAATGGTAGTGGATGGAGAGAGAGGATTTTTGTCCAACCACGAAACGGCAACCAATGGGTGCAAAGAGAGGCACAACCACGGGCGGGACTTGACAAAGGGTGAATTGTGACGATTTGATTGGCCAGTTTTGTGTGTACCACATAGTGATGATTTGATTGGCTGCATGAGCATGTAATGTGTAGACATTTCATTTGTGATGATTCGATTGGCTGAGCGCGGAACGTTTTGATAAAGCATAGCGTCCATATCTGGACAAACCTTTTGTGAGCTTTTACGCAGAGCCTGGTAGTCGATGGTCGCTGAGGGGGCGCTTGTTTTACAGGCGATCGGATTAAGGTTGGTGAGTGGTACGTTAAAACGACCGGATTAAGGTTTGGTGAGGGGTCCATTAAAACGACTGGATTAAGGTTTGGTGAGGGGTCCATTAAAACGACTGGATTAAGGTTGGTGAGGGGTCTGTTAAAACAACCGGATTAAGGTTGGTGAGGGGTCCATTAAAACGACCGGATTAAGGTTGGTGAGGGGTCCATTAAAACGACTGGATTAAGGTTTGGTGAGGGGTCCATTAAAACGACTGGATTAAGGTTGGTGAGGGGTCTGTTAAAACAACCGGATTAAGGTTTGGTGAGGGGTCCATTAAAACGACTGGATTAAGGTTGGTGAGGGGTCCATTAAAACGACTGGATTAAGGTTGGTGAGGGGTCTGTTAAAACAACCGGATTAAGGTTGGTGAGGGGTCCATTAAAACGACTGGATTAAGGTTGGTGAGGGATGCGCTGCTCCGTGCCCCATCAGTGCCCATCAAAACCGAGGCTCTGCGTAAAAGGTAATCCCGGACAAACCTAGCTGTGACAGTAGGCTGCTGCATTAATACAGAGTAATATATCTGACAGACATAACTGATCCTAAAGTCTCATCACATGTGGGTGGCCATCGCCAGGGGTCTAACCCTTTCTTTTCCCCCGTCATGCACTCAATATCTTCCCCAAAAATAGTTGGTCTACAAGCTCATAACAGACCTGTAGACCTGCTATATAAGTTTCGCCCCAGGATAGGGATGGTTCATGTGGTTAAGCCTACTCTAAAACACAGAGAAGTCGAGGGGGTCTTAAAGATGGAGTGCCACAATTTTTGTATTTTTCCAGTTTTTCATGTGTCTTCCTGGAGGATGAACCCTTGTCAAACGGGCCAATGTCAAACGGGCCAATGAAATAAACAGTAATATAGTGACACCAAACTATCAGCCCCTAACCCCTCCCCCTTTATCATACAACTACAGCTGTGGGTGCGGCTTCAGTTCAGGTGGATCACCACCCATCACCACCCACCAGGCAAACCAGGCATACTTAATGAACTGGTGGGTGTGTCCACCTAAAAGCATGTTTTTAACAAAACTTTTTGGAAAGTTCTTCCCCCTTATATTATAATAATACCTGATGATCATATTTTAGGGTGGATCATGGCACTCCATCTTTAAAAATAGAGAAGATGGTTCTATGGGAGAGGAGCCAGATAGTTGAAGGCTCTGCCTCCCATTGTACTTTTAGCGTTTCTATACTGTAACCAATGGTGGCAGTGGCACTGGCACAGTAAAGGCTTCAGTCAAAAATAGCCGAAGGCTGCTGCATGCTTGATGACATATATTGTGTCAAAATGAAAGTATGATACATATAGTATGACATTGCAGTCTCCACCACAGAAGTGTGGCAAAGGGACATTTCATATCCAAAACACAATCAGCCTCCATCTTTTCCACCAGTAGGACTCAAACATAGGCAGAATAAAGGGGTAAATCAAGTTTTACTTCTCCAGTGTGACAGAATACACACATACACAGGTAAAGGCAGGATAAATAGCATAGCCCACATGGTTACTGACAGAACAAACAGCAGAGTAAAGAAGGGCAGTTTACTCAAAGTAAACAGACGATCAAACGCCCACACAGGCTAACAAGACACAGGTGAACATAATGCACAATCGACACAGGGCGTAACACTGACAGATGATAGGCAGGCTCAAGATGGGAGGGTCACAGGGTGTAAACAAAGACATATGGTGGTCGTCAATTAGGTGGTAAACCGGGGAACACATACGGTAGTATGTAGTGTCAACAAAAGCACATATTGGACAAAGAAGACAAGAAACGGCTGACAATCACACCTGGGGAGAAGCAGCAAACCAGCACAAGGAGAGGGAAAGCAACACGAAGGCACAAGATAACATGGCAGGAGCGAAGGGATCGAGGGACAGATGCAGATCGTGACACAGATTTGCATGACGCACTGGGAATTGTCACACGTCAGGACGTCTAAATAACCCAATCTCAGGCCCGGAGGAGGTTTGTGCTCTATACAAGCATCCTCATTTATTATTTTTCTTGCCTTTTATACAAACATCTGCTGCTTGTTCTTATATGAGACTTTCATATAAGATGTTAGAACTCTGTACCAACTATAAAATACCATATATTTGCTACAGTCTTTATTACCTGGACAATAAGCATAGTGTGGATATTCACATCGAGGGGACTGTGAAAAAAACAAGAATGTCATAACTGCCAGGTGCAACAATTCATGTAGCATTGTTTTCATCTGTTTCCAACATTCTTTTGTTGGCTCACTCACTGTGTTTTGTTATGGCTCATCTCTAGCTCCGTTCAGAGTATGGGATTTTTTAATCAAATATGAAAAAGTGTCCACTACGGTCGTCTTTACGGCCATTAGTAGAGGTACTAGCAAATGTAGTCCAGGCGCTGTTCAAGCACCTGGCAAAAAGCCTCCAAGTGTTTGTATTTCCTCAGATACGAAGAGAACAGGCAACTGTGAGGCTGAGGACAAGCACCAGTCTATATACATTGTTTCCACAGCCTCTTCCCACCTAGTACCTATGAGAGACCGGTTTGGCCAACTTCTTCGCAAAAACAATCACCTTGTAATCAACCAGTAAGTGAGGGCAAGAAGGACAAGTGCACGCATCCGCCTGGGTGACGGGTGACGGCATATTGCTGGGCGAGCACTGGTGCTTTGGCAAGGGGGATCAGATCAACATATGGAACGAAGTCAGTACTGGCCATATATGGAGCATGTCTTGAGTGTACAGGGTTTGATGAGGTCAGATCAACATATGGAATGTCAGAACAGGTCAGCCCCATATATGGAGATCTATAAGGGTGGCATGTGTACATGGAAAGGAAGGAGGGAGGTCCGCACACTGTTATGAGCTCCAATTCTTTATTTAAGGTTACAACGTTTCGACCTCTTGGGTCTTCTTCAGGTTTCTTCAGGTGGCATGTGTACATGCCACAAGGGTGTCTTGAGTGTACAGGGTTTGATGAGGGCCCAGGTAGGGCCGGGCCTTAATTTTTGGGCCTGTTGGTCGCAGTTAAACACTTAAGCCCTCTGTTACTTCGTTGTACAACCGTCTCATGTGAAAATAGCACATTCAGAAAATGTTTGAACTATTTCACATAATAACATGCCCCAAATTGGGAGGGCAGGATGAAAGCTCAGGAACAACTAAAATAGAGTGAGAAACTCCATCTCATTAGGCTTGTGTCCTTTTTAGTTATATAATTTCAGTCAGACAACTCTTTTTTTCTTTATTTATTGAGCATAATTGAGCATAGATATATGAAGCATAGATTGGCGTCAGGGCTCTGTCCCTATTCATTCCCTGTAACATTAACATTTTAGTAAAATGATAAGCCAAGTAGAATTACAGGGAATGAATAAGACCCCCATGCAGGGGGATCTAGAAACAGAGCCTGTACACAGGTGGATGCTGGGGAGGCGGTGGGATCTAGAAACAGAGCCTGTACACAGGTGGATGCTGGGGAGGCGGTGGGATCTAGAAACAGAGCCTGTACACAGGTGGATGCTGGGGAGGCGGTGGGATCTAGAAACAGAGCCTGTACACAGGTGGATGCTGGGGAGGCGGTGGGATTTGTAAAAACTTCATGAGCAGCAGGTTAGCAGCAAGCGAGGCAGGGAGACAACAGCAGCGGCTCACAACCCCACAGCAGGAAACAAGCCAGGAATGAGAAAGTAGGCAGATAGGTTTAAATAGCCGCTCTGATCAGGTAAAGAGTGCATGAGACTAGTCTCCTGATTAGGTAGGCGCGCTCACGAGTTGCCTGCCTGAACTAGCTGCCTGAACTAGCATCATATATTGTGTGTACACATTCTGTCCATCTGCGCACACGCACGCACACGTCCTTTAATTGCGATTGTACATTCTGCATAATCCAATCATGTACAAGTCGGAATGAATAAACTCAATCAATGAAATCAATACATTAGCATAATGAGGATTTCAAAGGTTGTTTTGTATTGCGTTTTCAGACCTTGTGTAGCTAGCTCAACTCCAGTGTGCCACAGAATGACAAAAATTATTTATAGAAGCACTCAATCCCGACCCATACAGATTGATAATATCAAAACATTGAAAATACACCTTTGTATGTTCGACATACGGTACAATTAATTTGATGTTTTCTTCATTTCATCAGCTTGCCATAAGTTTAGAGGGCATCATTATGCTAGCAGTACATCAGAAAATAGCCTTATCGTGCATGCATTTATCAAGGTAATGTCTTTCCCATGCTTTACAATGGCACTATGACTTAGCTCAAGGTGCCAAAACATC
Source organism: Protomyctophum parallelum (assembly GCF_964188405.1). Classification (NCBI taxonomy): domain Eukaryota; kingdom Metazoa; phylum Chordata; class Actinopteri; order Myctophiformes; family Myctophidae; genus Protomyctophum; species Protomyctophum parallelum. Next base: position 19,196,770 of record NC_139704.1, on the reverse strand, counting down.
CCCATGGCACTACAAGCTAAATTATGATTACAAAAAACAAGGAAAGAGAAATGACAAGATTGAATTGTTATCTCGTTAAGTCAAAGTGCTTTGCTACAGGAGAGGTGTCCCACTCATAATTCAATTGGGATCTTTCTCTGACTCACCCACCACCAGTGTTTAATATGAGCAGTTGAAAGCACCAAGAAAACCTTCCATTGACAACCAAGCTCAGTCAGGCCTGAAAATGTCTCCTATATTATACACACACCATAGGAGGGTGACTGCCTAAGAATAACTGGGCAGCATTCCAGCTCTCCTGGGGGACAAGGCTCTGTCACTGTTTCAGGGTTAGAGGGCACCTGCGGGGGATCGGGAGAGTGGGGGAAAGATCAATATACCGATATCATTCTCCTAGTCTAAGAATAAAGCTCTATCCCATTCTGTTCCTCTAAACATTAACCACCAAAGCTTCCTCATCACACGTGAGGACACGGACAGACTGCTATGTGTATAGGGGAGAGGCGTCTCACCTACACACTGCAGTGGGCCCATGTCTCTGCTAATGAAGCCTCTGTTTCTCTTTTAAACGCACAGGGTCAGACAGAGACCGTCGTTCTCTCATCGGCTTGCAAATTATTTCCTTTCCAGCGCTTCCCTAGACAAATGAAAGTCATAATTAGCAGCGTAGACTATGTTATAGAAGAACTCAGGAGGGCTGTAACGACATGAGAATCAGAAGGCCATTTAAGTCTTATTGTCTTTGTGTGTTTGTGGCAAACAGCCTTATACTTCTACAAGTCGATATATACACTTTAGTTTTAGTACAAAAATAACTTGAAAATATTGTTCCTGAAGAAGCAACGTGGGCTTGCTTCAAGCCCCCAGCTCTCTAACATTTAAAATATTCATGTACACCCGCATGATTCCACAGTAAGCTGAACATGTCAAAGTTTGAAACTAAGTGAAACTAAGTGAAAGTGTGTAGAAGTAGTTTCCTAAGACATGATTCTGGTCTTGCTGCTGTTGCAAGCCTACAATCAATGAGCAATGAGCTTTTAGATGTTCTATTTTAGAAACATTTCAGTAACACTTTATTTAAAGGTCGCCTATATAATGCATTATAATGCACTTATAAGGCATTATAACACTTATAAATGTTCATAACCACATTTATAACGTATTATAACTGCTAGTCATAATGCATTATTATGCTCAGTGGAACAGCACATTATAACTACCATCACTTCAGTCAGTTATAAAGGCACATGTGTGTTTATTCTCCATTGTTCTGTAAAGCACTTTGAGCTGCATTTCATGTCATGAAAGGTGCTATACAAATAAAGTTGTATTATTATTATTATTATCCTGCTACCCTAATAGACAGAGGGTAGACGAGCACATGGCCGTTTATCCGTGGTCTATCTCTGACCGAGCCACAGCACACATCTCTATTAGCACACATCTCTCCATGCCACACTATTAGCACACATCTCTATTAGCACACATCTCTCCATGCCACACTATTAGCACACATCTCTCCATGCCACACTATTAGCACACATCTCTCCATGCCACACTATTAGCACACATCTCTCCATGCCACACTATTAGCACACATCTCTCCATGCCACACTATTAGCACACATCTCTGACCGAGCCACACTATTAGCACACATCTCTCCATGCCACACTATTAGCACACATCTCTCCATGGCAAAATAAATCTGCACGCTCCCAGAATCCAGCTAGGCTACTTTTTACCGAAGGAAGTGTCATATTTACTGTACAAATATTGTTTTTACATCACCACACGATCCCACGGGCAAAGATGCTGTGACGTCATAATCGTCACACTTCTCCACCAGCACAGAGGCCAGCCATCCGAAGGACCCTTCCCCTTTCACTGCTCCTGTGTGTGATGTGACCTGTGAACTACTCTGCACTGTCTGTAGACTCGCCCACTCCACCAACAACAAACAAGTTAACAACAACGACTCTTGCTTGCCACCGCGGCGCCAACAACAACTGGACTGGAATACTCTGCCATCACCCCCCAAAAAACGCATCATGCCAAAAAGAAAACGCACCGCACTTTCTGAACGCACGCGTGACGCCAAACATTTGCGAGCCAGTCGCGCAAACGAAACCGAAGCAGGTAAGCAGCTGCATATCTGAACACATTTAATCATTGCTTCTTCATGTGCTTGCGTGCGCATTTCCCAACTCTGTGATTTATCCATACATCGCTGTGTGAGTGTGTGTGTGTGTGTGTGTGTGTGTGTGTTGCGTCGCTCTCCAGCTGTAATTGCGAGTGTGCGCTGAACCCATCCCATGCACATTATTAGTCGCCTATATTTACTACAGTATGCCTACACGCTGGGCCCAGTGTTTGTGTGTGTGTGTGTGTGTGTGTGCGCCCTCCCTCCCCCATGATGCTGGTGGCGTGGAATGTTCATCTAAAAGGGAACAGTACTCTTTGAACCTCACGACGGCCATTTACACAAAGCACGACCGTTCAGTTACTCAATTAAGATCTGTTAAAAACGTTTTTTAATTGTTCCAGCCTATACACAGATCTATTCAGGCCCATTCAATTAATCTATCTCTACATTAGTTGCCTGTTCAAAACTATTTTAACATTCACCTCAACTACGCTCTATGAAATCATTGTCGCAGCCTACACAGATCTATTCAGGCCCATTCAATTAATCTATCTCTACATTAGTTGCCTGTTCAAAACTATTTTAACATTCACCTCAACTACGCTCTATGAAATCATTGTCGCAGCCTACACAGATCTATTCAGACCCATTTCAATAGTCATGATTAGTTGCCAATCACTCTGCAACTCCATAACCACTAATCAATTAATTGGAGCAGCCTTAGCACATAAACACAGATTACATGGACATTCAGAATTTCTACAGAACAGACATTTGATGGGGATGCCATTGTTGCACCTTCAGCTTTGTCAATGTATGCTTTCTCATTCCTATACAGCCCATTGCATTGCTTGGTGTGTGCGTGTGACACACAGAGAGTGACACCTCCCCCCTGCTCACAGTGTGTGTGTGTGTGTGTGTGTGTGTGTGTGTGTGTGTGTGTGTGTGCTAACTACCTCACTGTTACTCAATACTCTTTCATGCTGTCATTTCATGTAAATCACTACTATTACACCTTAATTCCTAAAATAAAAGTGCCTATGACAAAATATCTTCTGTCCATATTTCCCCAAATTGCCAATACTAAGGAGTGCAGTACAGTACAAAGGGGTACAGTACAGCACTCGCATCGCCCTCCCACTATTGCCTTCTTCCCATTTGCGACACATCGCATGGCACTAGGATGAGCATGCCGAAGGCCCGCAAAATTCTAGTTATTATTATTAATGTGTCATAATATGTTTATTAAACGGAACAATGTATTATAAACATCAATAATATGCTATATTTTAGATTTTAGCAGTGAGCCCAGTGTCTCTGATGTCATCGACACTGGTCTGGGGTGCGCTTCCCGGTACAGTGTGCATTGCAAGTCCTCGCATCAGAGACACTGGGCTCACTGCTAAAGTCTAAAATGTCTAAAACCACATATTACACAAATAAAGACCCCCAGGAAAGTGTTCTAAATCTTCTAAACGTCATTCACATATATGTTTTTGCAAAAGGGGTGAAGTTTCCCTTTAATAGTTGTATCATACTATAATACCCTACCTATAGCATGACACCCATTCTGGGCAGGGAACCCCTTTAGGTGTTAGCATTATGTTATGCTTTAGCTATTGAAAAATAGCAGATCTACAAGCTCATAGCGCGCTACGAGCTTGTAGGTCTGCCATTTCTTTTAAATCGAAGAACCACTGACATAGAAACATAGCTTTTTCAGTTAACTGTCAGGATGTAGAAGACATTTTTTTAATCTGATCTCAGGTCAAAATGGGTTAAGTACAACATGTAATGTTGGTGTAATGCAATGTTGTGCAATTAAACAAAACACTACTTTGTGACCATCTACAAGTTTGGCTATATCACAACAGGATGAGTCTGTCAGTTAGTACTATTCACTTTGTTTTATATTGGTCAGTTATTTGTCTCCTAGTCCTAGTCTAGTAGGTTTGTCCTAGTGGTTTGGGTTTATGAGCTTTAGAAGCAGTTACCTTGATGGCGAGAAGGAGACAGGCAATCTACTGTTGATGTGTCAGAGAGCACTCCACATCACACATCATCATAAGCATTTGTATGACGACGCATGCTACGTGTGCACCCATGTGTGGATAAATTAGTGCCATTTACAACCGATTTTAGGGTTACATTTACACTGGGGGGTTTTACTGCGTGGATGGGGGGGTGGCAGAGAGAAAATTAAACACGAGAAAAGGAGAATTAATAAATTGCTGATCCAACTAAACTTGATTCACCTGCCAACAATGCTTGAGTGGTAAAAGAGCAAAGAAATGCCTAGTCAGCAGCCGGATGGCGCTGACAAGGTGACTGATGAGTCATTATTTTAACATTATTTCCACATAATTTCCAGCAGCTTGCAGAGCAAAGTTCACGCAACTCAACTAATTGTTGAGAGTTGAAGATGAGTGAGATGGGTCGAGGAAGAGGAGAGAGAGAGAGAGAGAGAGAGAGACAGATTTTTTTATATGATCTACCTTCACAGTCACAGGCCTCAGACGTAGCTTTGAGGTGAGCATTTCTTTGAATGCAGTACACACAGTACAGTAATAATGTTATACTTCACTAAATGTCCCTGGCTGTCAGTTAAGCCTGACAGTCAACAGAGCTTGCATTAAATTGCAGAAATATTGATAACATGTTGTATTGTATACCCACTAAAGAAGTTAAGTGAAATAAGATAATGCACCACAGTTGCTACAAAAGGGGTGCATACAGTACTTAGTTTAGACTAGTCATTGGTTAGACATGGGACTAATACACTGGCAGTAAAGGCAGCCATGTAAGGTTTGTGTCCTCAATTAGGCAGACTATTGACCAGCTGCTGAAATCTGTGATGGATAAAGGTAGATCGATAAGCCATGATAAATTAGTATATGATTATTTTATTAGTATATTACTGGTATCTGCAACAAATACAGGTACGTGTACAACTTACTGTAAATCACTCTAATAAGCCTAAATTGTAAGACTTATCTGTGTACATGTGCAAAGATCTAAATATGTGAATTTGAACACCAACCGAATGACATAATATTTCTGATTTGTCCATTAATAGATTGCTATTGAGAATGACGTGCATTTCTCTTATAGTGCCTTTCTCTAAAGCACTTGACAATGTGCATTACAATCACCCTTTCATAAACAATATAATAATAAACAATGTGCATTACAATCACCCTCTCATAAACTGACAGCAGAGGCAAACCTGCTCATCAGGAGCAGTATGGGCTTCACAAGGGCTTCAGGGGGGCTTCACAATGCATCGCATCGCGACGCAGTGTGAAGCTCCCGCATTGTGGGCTTGTAGATCTGCCATTTCCAAAATATTTTTGAATATATTTGAAAACTTGAAATATGGGACATTCTGCATAATGAGTATTGACTTTTGGTACTTTAAGTGCATTTTTATGCCAATACTTTACTCTTTACTCAAGTAAATTATTTAATTTCTATATTGCAGTATTGATACTTTTACTTAAGCGAAAAATAACTTTTTCCACCAATGCCTTCCAGTTCCTAGACAACAGAACAGAACAAAATAGTTGGCCAAAAAGAAGAAAAGAAAAACATTCCAACTGTGCAGTCAAACCCTCAGTTTAATGGGCATCAGACACATGAAATATGCATGCCATAGAGATTAGAATGATGGGTCACACCATGGATGAAGACCCGCATATGCACATTGAATCCCTAATATGCTATTGAACATTTCAAGTCTCTGATGCGTTTCATGTATTGTATGGATTGTGTTCGGTCCCTGAAGTAGAAGCACGGATTCTTTGATGGGAGGAATGATGTATGAACATTCCTGTGTTTGTAGGAAAGGGAGGCCAGTGAACCGTGAATGTGGTGTTTCAGCATGCTGCTGAGAGCCTGGGGTAATGAAAAAAACCCCCACATGAAATAAGGATATCTGCTAAGGTCCATATAGTATACTTGACAAAGAATTTCTTTGTCAAGTATACTATAGGGACCTTAGCAGCATTTTTATAATTATGCAAGAATGTGTATTATTTGAAAGAATACACATTTTAGCATAATCATAAAAATCAAGTTTGATGCCGATTATCGCTGTGCCAACCAATATCACCATTTATAAAAGCTTGGGAAATGCATTGAGGGCAAACCCCAATAATGTTCAGTGGTGCAGAGGTACATACACAATAAAATGCAGACAATGAAAAGCAAATGAGCACAAGGATACATGTAGGGCTGTAATAATTAAAACAATCAATTAAAATCTAGCAGCACAAGAAAGTGTATGAAAATTGATTTATTAATCTATGAGAAAAACAATGAAAAAGGCTAAAATACATGACGATGAGATGAGATGAGATATACTTTATTGTCCCACGAGGGGAAATTTATCTTGGGCAAAAGTGCATTAGTACATCAACGCTTTTTAAAACAGACAGACAATACACAAAAGACAATACACAGTAGCAGCAAAGTACAAGTCACAAGAGAGTATTCACAGTAAAGTGCAATAAATAACTGATAAATGTCAAGAAGTCCCTTCCCCACTAAGAACTATGAACTATGTGGCGGTTGTTTAGTAGAACAATTGAAGTGGGAAGAAAAGAAAGTTTGAAGCGGTTGCTCTTGCAACGACACGCTCTGTAGCGTCTACCAGAGGGTAACAGCTCATACTCTGAAGATAATATACATGTGAAGGATCAGACAACACTCTATTTGACAGATTGAGCACCGTTTTCTCAAAGATTGTCTGAATAGATGGAGAATCTTTCCTACCAATTACCTTCATGGCAGTTTTTTCCATTTTAGCGATTCTAGATTTGAGCTGGACATAAAGTGTCCCAAACCAAGCTGACATGCCATATCTAATAATGCTACTGCATCATAGAAGGTTGACATGACTCCCTTGCTCACACCAAAGAGCCTGAGCCTGCGGAGAAAGTGTAAGCGTTGTGCCAATTTAGCACACAGATAGTCCACAGGGACATTCCATTTGAGCTGGTTGTCCATTTGGATCCCCAGGTACTGGTATGATACAACCTGCTCAATTTGCGTGCCCCCCATGACCACTGGGTCCTGGATGTGGACACCTTTTGGATCGAAGATGACAAAGTCATAAAAAGCCATTAAACCTTGGAGCTGGCTCAATGGTATCAGTGAGATCAGTGTTTCTGAAGCATATTGGTTTTGAAGGAGAGTAGGGATTCACAATTCACTCAATCTACTAAGTAACTAGTAACTAAAGTTTTCAAATAAATGTATTTGCCTCTGAAATGTAGTGGAGTAGTAGTACAGATATTTTTAAATACTTTAAATACTTTTAAATACTAACTACTTACCTGTAGTTAGTTACTTTCCACCACTGAATTTAACCCATTGTTTGAGCCAAATCTGGGTTGAACGTGATTTGGGTCTCGGACTTTGCATGACCAGCCTGTGACATAATTAATCTATGATCTATCAATGATGTATCAATGATGTATGGACTCCAAATTTAGACAGGATTTAAGTGTGAGCACCGTCTCTTTGACTTCCATATTAAAACATAAAGTTGATGTTTCTGTGTGTGGAATGTGGATGTGTTGCCCTTCACTCCAGAACCCTGAACTTTGATCACTCACAGCTTGTGGTCAACACTACACCTCCACCATCATGGTCGAGCAATTCGTTGGAAACTGGAGGATGACTGCCAGCGAGAACTTTGACAAATACATGAAGGCAATAGGTGTCGGCTTCGCAACTCGGCAAGTGGCCAACAAGGTGAAACCTAATCTGCTGGTGAGCATTGACGCCGCCGGCATTATCACCATGAAATCACAGAGCACGTTCAAAACAATGGAGGTCAAGTTCAAACTCGACGAGGAATTTGATGAGACGACCGCAGACGACAGACACACAAAGACCCTCGTTACCCTGGAGAACGGCAAGCTGGTGCAGAAACAGACCTGGGACGGCAAAGGCACCACACTGGAGCGAGAAATTCGAGATGGGAAGCTGATAGTGAATTGTGTCATGGACGATATTGTGGCTGTAAGGACATACGAGAGGGAGGCATAACATTTCTGTTACCATATACCAGCAAAGTCCAAATAAAGTCATATTGTTCATTTGTCCATTACATCTGCAACAAATCACTAATCAATACTGTCAATGAAATGTTTCTGGGGTGTGTGTGTGTGTGTGTGTGTGTGTGTGTGTGTGTGTGTGGGGGGGGGGGGTCTCAGGGGGGGCTGTGGCCCTTTGCTGCATATGTTCTTCCCTGTCTCTCCTGTAATTTCCTGTCTCCACTAGAGATATCATATAACGGCTTGACTCCCCCTCCAAACATTTTTTAAGAATTATGCTACTCCTCTGAAACCGTCACTTTTAACTTTTTAAGTGTTTCACTCGCTCTCTAGACTCACACGCACCACGCGCATGCACACACACACTCTATTTCTCACCTGTACTCACACAAGCAGAGAGCTCTAACCCTTTCGCTCCCCTCTTTTATCGATGGGCGACAATGACCGATTGTCCTTCAGGGACAGTGGTCGTTTCATGCAGATACCTTCTTCTCTCAGAAAAAATACAGTGCATCGATACAGAGTCAAATCATTGCACAACCAGCTTTTTAAAGATAGTTTAACATTTTCCAAAGAACTGATCAATTTAAAGTTGGAAGGCAAACCATTCCACCTGCGGCCGAGTATACGAAAGATTCATATTTGGTCCTTCTCTGAGCCACTAGCAGCTGGTTAGCAGAGAGAGTCCGATCACAATTTGTTTTGTACCAAGATGTACAAGTCAAAGTAACATTGAAGGTTGTTAGTAACTTTGAGGTTATTTCTGTCTAAAAGGTTGGATATTCTGGATTAGAAAATTAGCTTTTTGGGCTATAGAACTTTTAGGGCTAGACTGCCATATAGTTCCATACCCATGTCCGACAAGTGTCATTTTAACCACTTAAACCAAACCAATATACTTCGTTCACCATGAGTCCCCCAGGGGTCTATACAAGGTCCTCTCCCTTTTCCGCTCTACAACACCACGCCTCTTTGTCGGAAATAGGCTAGCAGATTTACAATTTGCGACGTGTTATGAGCTTGTAGATCTGCTATTTTTGCTGCATTTCTGCCCATTGTCACCAAATCTTCGCCTATGATGACATTCCCAGAATAGCAACAGAAGGCCATGTGGTTAAAGGGTCAGTACTTCAGTGTCTAAAGCACTGGACTAACATTGGCAGATCTATAGCCTCGGAAACTATTCTAGCAGATCTATGGCGGTTCAGTAAAAACAATGTTTTCACTGTAAGGCGCATTATCACCATCAAATGGCATATTACCCATATGGCTTTCATAAGCACTATGCTTACTGTCATCGGCCCGTCCGTCTTCATAACAACGTTGCATCCTGTGTTGAGTGTGTTCACTGACATTTATAAATCACAGACTGCGCTGTTGGCAGCACATTACTCACAACAAGGCTGTGTGCCTTTTGCATTCTGTTCACGTACACTGCTGTGTCTATCATATATCATCACGCGTGACCTCGGCCACTGTACTTATGATCACCATCATTCACTCTCCTACTCAGGTGTTTCACACCCATGATGAGATGATGGTTCACATGTGATGGATGTATTCATTTCCGTATTAAATAAGCACATTAGGTCTATAGGCTAATTAAATATATTGAAATCTCAAACACACATCATACAGGAAAATATGGGAAATTGATCAACCATTTCAGCTCAATAACCACAATTGCTGTTTTCTCCCATAAAGTAGGCTTTTCTATGCTATAATCTGTGGGGTAAAATACTGAGGGGAAAACGTGGTCATTGTGTAGGGGAAAAAGAACAGGCTGTGCCAATTTTAGACCCATAAGCACATAGTTTACTGTCGGTATCTTACCACTCTTGACAATGCTGTTCTACTGTGGAACGCTCTACTGCACTCTGCTGGTGGTACTGTAGATCACTGTCAGATGTTATAGATCATGTTGGGATTGGATAAACTGGGAGTGGATAATGACCAGAAATGTGTTTATGTTCAATTCATCACAATTTAACCCACGCCATGGGACCATAAATTCCTGCATTAGCTGAAACTATACATTCATAATAAACGTTGGACTACCGGTATGAGTAATCATACTAGGGAATTTGATTTGTAATTAATTCAGTTTAATTTTTTGTTACATATAGCCCACACATATTGATTAAAAGTGAGTCCATCGATAACAATGACTCCATGAACCATGGAGCTATTTTAAGTAAGAAAGAAAGAAAGAAAGAAAGAAAGATGAGGAATGGGCCTACAGTACATAGAAGTGTTGCCATTTAAGCCAGCCCGAGATCACAACAGCAGCCACAACACAGCAGACATAGCCTATACTGTAGATCAACATCAGTCCATCCATCCATCCATCCATCTTCAACCGCTTATCCGTAGTTGGGTCGCGTGGGCAACAGCTCCACCAGAGAGCTCCATACTTCCCTCTCCAGAGCAACATTAGTGACTTCCTCCTGGGGGATCCCAAGACGTTCCAAGGCCAGTGAGTCGATGTAATCCCTCCATCTGCGCCTTGGTCTGCCTCGGTCTCCTCCCAATGGGACGTGCATCGAGGACCTCCCTAGGGAGACGCCCGAGAGGCATCCTAACCAGATGCCCGAACCACCTAAGCTGGCTCATTTCCAGGCGAAGGAGCAGCGGCTCTACTCCGAGTCTCTCCCGTGTGACTGAACTTCTCACCCTATCTCTAAGGGAGATGCCAGCCACCCGTCGGAGAAAACTCTTTTCGGCCGCTTGTATTCGCAACATTATTCTTTCGGTCATGACCCACACTTCATGACCATAGGTGAGAGTAGGAACGAACATTGCTCGGTAGACAGAGAGCTTTGCCTTCTGGCTCAATTCTCTTTTCGTTCGACTGTGTTTCGACTGCCCCCCACCCCCTCATACAATACAAATGTTGTGTCAAACATGTGACTCCCATTGGAAATGCATTGCGAGCTTGCATCAGCTATACATCTCATACAACAAGCATACATCAGTCTGTTGTAAAGGTGTGAGTGAGGCCTAAAACACAAGCAGCATACACAAGCAGCATACAACACAATTAAGCAGCATACAACACAAGCAGCATACACAAACAGCATACAACATAAGCAGCATACACAATCAGCATACAACACAAGCAGCATACAACACAAGCAGCATACAACATACAACACAAGCAGCATACAACATAAGCAGCATACACAAGCAGCATACAACACAAGCAGCATACAACACAAGCAGCATACAACATACAACACAAGCAGCATACAACATACAACACAAGCAGCATACAACATAAGCAGCATACACAAGCAGCATACAACATAAGCAGCATACAACATAAGCAGCATACAACATAAGCAGCATACACAAACATACAACACAAGTAGCATACAACACAAGCAGCATACAACACAAGCAGCATACACAAGCAGCATACACAAGCAGCATACAACACAAGCAGCATACAACATAAGCAGCATACAACACAAGCAGCATACAACACAAGCAGCATACAACACAAGCAGCATACACAAGCAGCATACAACATAAGCAGCATACACAAGCAGCATTCAACACAAGCAGCATACAACACAAGCAGCGCATAGCAAAGGAAAAAAAAGTTCCTACCTTTAGCCGTCTTCATCAGCTATGTAAGTGATTTTTTGATTAACTCCAAAGGAAACAAGCCATAGTGCTTTCTTGGGTTTTAAATCCTCTTAGCAGACCTTGTATTGAACTGTACTTTCCTGTGCTTTTTTCCCCTTTGTAAACTTTTAATAAAGCTATTCAATCAATCAATCAATGGCCAGGGTCAAACTTTGGAACCCATCGATAGAGAGATAGAGCCCCACAATCTAGTCCCCCCCTACCAGGATGCCAATCTCCTCAGTCCTCACTGTTACCATCTGGGGCATAGACAATACACATTAAGCCAAATTCCAATACCCCAAATCTTGGGTATTAGAGTAACGTGAGCTGACAAACATCAGTCACTTTCCATTTCACTGTAGTAGTGTAGTAGAATGTAGAATGTAGTAAGTAGTAGGAATTACTTTTCACACGGCAGCTATGTTGTTGCCACCTAGCCTACAGGAAATAACTTGTCTGGCAATGGCTGCGAGGAGTGCGCTCAGGGGACCTCTGTAGATTTGTCTATAGGCATGGGCATGAGGGCGCAATGCCCCCTTAAATGCTCTGACTGCCCCACCAAACATGAGGCATGCAAAAATCCCAAATTTCAAAGATATTGCCAGTTAAAGGGCTTATATTTAAAACTATTTGAAACACTATGCTACTAACTAACTGTCACACCACTAAACCAACACCATTTCATCATCCAAAAAATTAAATTAAGCTCAGTCAAACACCAGCTAGTTTCTGCTAGAATAATGCTGCCCTGATTTGCCAACCTTAACGTCCCTCATTCAAAGTAGTTACTGATAGCTTTCTATGCATTTTGGGGGTTTCCAAAAAAGTTCTGTCCGTGCCGCTTCGTGCCGCGCCCATAGCAGTCGTCCCTTACAATTTTCTCCAGCCCCTATAAATGCCCCTTCCAGTGGAGCTGGTTAAATCCAGGCCTGGAGTCCGGTGACCAGCTCATGAACAAACACTATTTCTGGATGACTGAGACATTTGTAAAGTAATCGCTTCTGGACAATAACAGATTACTTTACCAATTTTTACAATCACTTTACTTTAGTTTTTTACGAGAACTTCTGGTTTGCCATCCATGAGAGAAAATCCCCTCCTGCTCAGTAGGACTATAGGAGCCATGGACTGGGCAAGTGGACATTTACCCTACAAGTGTACTGATTGTGATTAGCACCACCTGCACCCAATTGTAGTAGACATAGAGCCCTTTGAACTTAGGTAGCCACTTCTGCACTTCTGTGTGTTTGAGTGTTGTGTTATTCCTGAGTTCCATTGAATGTTTTTTTGTTTGTTTACCCATGGTACCCGTTTAATTATTGTTTGTCTCCACCAGACCACCACCACCATTATGCTCACCTGTATGCCATTGCCATACAAATACGAACTCCTAATATTCTGATATCTGGGTGCTAGAAATGTTACAGGTCCCAGGCCTGCTGGATAAACAGTGCTCACAGGCTCTGCCAATGAAATGTTTGGAATATTTGTGTTCTTTCACTGGAGGGGGTGGGGAGAAACAGCCCGCCTGTAGCTTGCTTAGGGAGTGTCTACCAATATCCTCACAGTGTACTGTCTAGGCCCGGGTGTGTCTGACAATGACCCATTACTTTGTGTCTCAAGTTGCTGTTTTGTATTTTGGGGGTTTTGTTTTGAAACTAGAAAACTGTGTTGCCATGTGACCTTAAATCTAGTAAGCATCCATCATTTACACGTACCTGGCTGTGAAGTTGGGAAGCACATGGGGAAAGTAGAAAACATTATTTTACACAAAAAAACAGTTTTTTGTCGGTCAAAATAAGATTTCGACACATCGTGTAAAATGACAGTTATACAAAGCAAAATGTACCTAGGTCTAAAATGTAATATCATACATGAACCATGTGAATCATTTAGCAAATAAATTGTCTGAAGTAGCTTATTCCAGAACCAATGTCCGGGGGTAGTCAATGGGAATCACTATTCATATTTTTTTTATTAAGTCTATACTGAATGACCTTTAATTAGCATGTTGTACATACTCATTTAAGAGAAGTTTGCAATATTGTATTAACAATATTGCAAATATAAGGTTCTGAATAACAAACTTTATTTAATTGTCTTAATATTGTTTAAATAATAAATAAACAAATAAGACTATTTGCAAAAGGGAAAACTGTTATTATATTATTATCGATAAGTGAAATCATTCTGTTCAAGTTTAAGCTTTTAACATTAAAATATCATGTGGACTTTTGACTTTTTGACTGAATGGCCTGTCTGTCTGTATTGACCTGTAAAAAGGAATAAAAACAAAGTAAACACAAAATATCATGTGGATCAACTCACCCCTTACCTGGGGAAAATTGAGCCATTTTTTTTAATAAGTCATATTTTCATGGCCCTTTGTCATAGATGCTTACTCATCATTTCAATTGATAGAAGACATCCTGAAATATGGGTAGATCATTAGATTTTACTGCCATCTCATTTTGCCTTGCTTCCAGGACAACTTTGAACTTAAGCCAAAAGTTGTTCATTTTACCCCGTTCTCCCTCCTTTGTATAGCACAATTTAGATTAATTAATAATAAGATATAAATCTTTGTTTGAATTGTATAATGTTTATTTAATTGTACCAAAGAGAATACAGTCAAAGTGATCGAAATAAGACAAAATAAGCCATCACACTACATCACAAGTCAACGCATTGATAGAAGGATTCAATAGGTCCTCTTTGGGATGTTTAATACATTATTGCTTTTAAAATGCGGCACTAAATGACATTGATGAAACAAAATGCATGCATACAATGCATGATGGAGGTACTTTGTTGGCACTCTATCACAGCATGCACAAGTTCAACTTCCAGTGGTTTACCAGATGACTGACCTGGCAGCGTTAAAACAACATATTCCATGAGGATGTTAGACTTAATGTAGCTAGTCTATGACATCAGTCATCTATGATGTATGCTATGAGTATGACCCCATGTTTAGGCAAGGTTTCAGACTGATTTGATTGCCATTTAATTAATATATATGAAATGTATATGGAAAAATCACACCGCGTGAAGTGAGGGGAGCTCTCATCTTCATCAAGACGTAAAATAAAAATAGACACAATGCCTATTTGCTCAGACACTATGACATAACATTCTCCATTCATTGTCAATTAACCAAAAGCTGGAGGTAGGTGCCCCTCAAAAAAGAAATGCATGGAGTTAGCCTATACTTCATGGCCAACTGACCAAGAACTGAGGCGTTGATTGGTCAAACGTTTTATATTAGCCACAAGCACATTTATTCCTTGTTTCTTACAGACTTATATAGAGCAGTTGAGATAAATAACAGTCTAATAATTATCAATAATGTATAAATTATGGATACGGGGTCAGGACAGATAGGCCTTTTCGGGGAGGGGTCACATCAGAATGAATAATGGACTTTGATGGTTCTTCGTCTCAACTGCATTAACACATGTTTTACTGATATGGAGGCTTTTCCCACATCTATATTATTATTTTTATTTTATTTGTATTTTTTTTGTAATTCCAGGAATGTCAGTGTACATGTATGTCTAGTCATTGTGCATCTCTCAATCTGCTTTGCTGATTGGATGAAACCTGTCATAATATCTCTGAACACCCAACTGTAGTTCTTTCATTTCGACTTCAATAACAGGTTCTGAAATTGTTTCCATACGCGTTTCCATCACTACAAGTCTGTTTCAGTCTGCTGCAGGTGGTAGTAACTTCCGATTTATGGGGACCCAGAAATGAGAACGTAACACTTCCAATGTCAATAGCCAATCTACAAGCTCACAATGCATCATGTTGCAAGCTATTTTTTATGAGTTATTTTTATGACATATTGGTTATAATAGAAACGTAAACAAAAAACCATCACAAATCTCTGAAAGAGCCAACAGACTGACCCTCCGAGTTACCCTGATAATGGGTAGGCAGTAGGCACACTATAATTGCAATGTCCTTCCAATCTACTGGACAAGTCCTATTTAGGCAGTCGTCACCAACGCATCGTCAGATTCACAGAATTCACAGCCACGCACAGAATTCACAGCCACACCGTTATTAGGACCATGTTGTTTAACCGGATTTCTTCGGTTTCTTCTTTTCAATCTCCTCTTCCCTTTCTTTCTCAATCTCGGCCACAAATTCCTCAATTTCCTCGGCCTTCAGTATCCTCAGCGGCTTGTTTCGTTTGATAACAGCAAGTTCAATGTTTTTCCCTCCTGACTGCACCACTTCCAGCAAGGCCTTGATAGCCAGCTTGATTGCCTCCGTGTCTACAGCAATTGCTTCGTCTGTGTAATTCTTCTCCAGGAACTCTCTCACAGTCTTTGCACTGTGGCCAATTGCATTCGCCTTCCAGGCATGATAGGTTCCTGAGGGCTCTGTCTGGTACAGCCTGGGAGTCCCGTCATCGTCAAACCCAACAATTAAAGCGGCTATACCAAATGGCCTGCGCCCGTTGCTCTGGGTGTAGCGCTGCTTCAGTCTAGCGATGTAGCGGGTTATGTATTCCACTGTGACTGGGTCCTCAACGGTTAGCCTGTGGCTCTGGCATTCGACACGAGCTCTGTTGATGACGATGCGCGCATCCGCGGTGAGACCTGCGAATGCCATGCAGACATGCTCATCCAGGCTGTTTATCTTGCGTATGGTCCTGTCCTCCTGCAACTTCGCTACAGATTTCCTCTCGACGCCAAGGACGACAATGTCGTTGCCCCTGATTCCCACCACCGTGGAGCCTTTCTTTACAGCTTCCTGGGCGTATTCTACCTGGAACAGATGGCCGTCCGGAGAAAACACAGTGATTGCTCTGTCATATCTGGCTGCCATTGTGTCTGGTTAACTGAAGACGTTCCCTTGGCTGCTGTGAGATGATTCCTATCTGTCTCGCTTAACACCCTCAGACTCCGTGTCAGCTTTTTAAGAAGGCTGCCTCAAATCTTGCCTCATGATGTCAGTCTTGTCCAAATATGGAGTTCCACAGGGCTCCAGAGTCAGACTGGTCTCCAAGTACTCTGATTGGAAATATTGGGTGACCATGGCAACCTGATATCAAAAATGGCAACTCAATATGCAACAAACATGGACCCCAGATATGGACATCTGTATCTGTACAATATTACTGTGAACACTGACAGTCCTGACTCTGTCCGAGCAGAGGAATGAGGGACAGTTAAATAAGCACCAAACATATTCAGTTCATAAACAAAGACACAATCATATCCAAGCAATAACAATTATTACTGTTGTTGTTGTTGTTGTTGTTGTTATAAATATTCCTTCCATTTGATTTCCGTTCTGGTGCTTGGTGTTGGCCTGAGTTGGCCGTGGATGTGTGGCACATATCCTATGCACATACAGTATTTCATACTGTACTTAATGCCCAGATAGTGGTTCCCAAACAACGTTTTCATGTCAAGGACCCCTAAATAAAATCAATGTTAATTTAATTCTCAGAGTTACAGACCCATAAGGGTCCATTTGGTTCCAAAGTATAGCTTTTAGCTGGGGACCCCCTGGAACTCCCTCAGGGACCCCTGGGGATCCCCGGACCCCACTTTGGGAAGCACTGCACTAGTGAAGCATCGTTTTCTAAAGAGGCTACAGGTGTTGGTCAGGTCAGCTGACACCGGCGGTTGCTATGAAACACTGACATCAAGCTCCGAGGGTCTCTCCCTAGAGAGCAATGAATTATTTATAGGCCTACAAGTA
Source organism: Protomyctophum parallelum (assembly GCF_964188405.1). NCBI lineage: Eukaryota > Metazoa > Chordata > Actinopteri > Myctophiformes > Myctophidae > Protomyctophum > Protomyctophum parallelum. The sequence goes on along the minus strand of NC_139704.1, from coordinate 19,179,207 downwards.
CGGCAACATCACCACAACAGACCGAGCCATTCTCCTATACTTCTCTTTGAGAGCACTTCAAGACTTCTGCGATATGGCGTCTCTAGTGGATCATGGTTTGGTCAAAACTGCAGCAGCAGAGCAGGTGGTGGCGCCCATCGCTGGTCATTTGTGTCACTTGGTCCTGCTTTGTGACAGTGCAGCGGAACCGGAACGGTTCGCCCAGCTAGAGGACGCAGCGCTGGCTGTGGCAAAAGCCACTAAGGAAATGGCAGCAGTGGCCTCCAGGTATGTACGTGTGTGGTTTAACCAAGTAAAATAAGGATGGTAGTTTAATGTCCACTAATGGTAGTTTATTGTTCAATAAATAGAAGAAGTCACTTAATACATTTCTGCAGGCTCATTCAACATGCTTTAAATGGGGTGTGTTAGATATTGTTAAATCCAGTAGCAATCATATAGGGTTTGTTCAGTAACAGGGGGTCTCTCCCTGTCTCTCCAGTAAACCTTTCAGTTTATGATATGTTATGCAAACAATAGAGAGAGGGCTAGAGAACAAAATACAGGATAAGCCCTATACCTCCATGGAATAAAAATTGTTTGTTTGATCAATAAATACATAGGAGCATGCAGTCAATCTTTTTATCGTTCTACTAGCAGTGTGCACAAGAAGATCAGGTCAGAACATTTGTGAGATTAGCTCAGGACACACACAGACATGCAGTCAGACAGACAGACAGACAGACAGACAGACAGACAGACAGACCACTGCATTACAGTATCAGATCAATGCCAGGGTCTCTGTCTATTTCCTTTCTGCAGGCGAGTAAGCGAGACAGACGATGAAGTCCATCAGATGGAGATGTCCTCCCTGTTGGAGTCAGTGAGTGTGTCTGGACAGCATGTGCTGCTGACCGCTCAGAAACTCAGCATCCAGCCTGCTCTGTCCGAACACAAAGAGGAACTCATCACCGCGGCACAGAACGTCCTGCTGGGAGTGGTCAAAGTGCAGTATATGCTTTTATTATGTGATCCGAAAATACAATACGTTGACATTGGGCAGAAACCTTGTATCTAGTTATGTACATAATTAAACTGCGCTCTGCGACGCATTGTGAGCTTATAAATTATTAAACTATAAACTATTTTCACTATTTCTGAACATTTTCATTCCATTTCCTAAAAAGTAACCGTTTGGACATACATAGGCTTCTACTACAGCAACGATATACTGTGCAAAACAAGAACTAATTATATAATGTCACACCAGCAATCAAATATTGTATACATTATTAAACATACAATATATCTATAATGTATGGTACTGCTATTCTTTAGAACTGACCAATATATCCTCTATGGAGCTGTCCAATAAGAGTTAAGGAATGGGAGATTAACATGGCTATGGGAGAAAACAGCGAGAATATACTGCACATAATGTTCTTATATGACTTATATTATTGAAAATTATGGAAAAGTGCATGACCATGGCCTTGCAAATTTAAACATAATTTATGTTATGTTATATATGCATGTCTGAGAAATCATTTTCCAACAACATGGTTCTCCTGTCTGTCTCTGCTCCATATAGGTACTTGTAGTGGATGATGATGCAACTGTAAGGAAAATATTAGCAGCTGCTGACCAGGTTTTGGAATGCCTCTGCGAACTGGGGTCCTCACTGGATATCATGTCCCTTCTGAAGTCCTTCAGGTTGTTTTCCGAGGCCCTGCTTCTCCTCAACCATCTGACAATGGAGCGGGCGAAGTCCTTACAGGATCCCAGACAAGCACAAGAACTGTTTGACTCGCTGGAGACTCTGAGAAAGTGCATCTCCATGCTGCACACTGCTATGCACACTACCATCAAACATCCTGCTAGTGAGCAGGCCCAAGCAGCCAAGAGGTACATTCTGGACAAGGTGGAAAGTACAGTCAATGGCATCATTGTAACGCTCAAGAGCAACGGCCACAGAGGATCCCTGGGTCCTTGCGGGTATTACACTGGGAGGCACAATAGTCTCGTACAACTACTGACCAGTTCTTTCATCTCTTCAATCAGAGGCAGTGGTTTTGATAGCATGGTGCGAGATCTTGTGTTTCACTGTATGGTGGTGGCAAACTCTTCGCGCAAAGAGCTTCAGCAGCGATTGGTAGGTTACTGTCGACATGTCCTGCAGTTCTGGTCTGACATCACAAGACTATTGAAGTTCCCAGAGGATCCCGAGCGCCCCAAGCAGAATGCAGATGATATCTGTTCGTTACTATTGCAGCAAATTCAAATGCTTGACAGACTCCTGATGACTACTGTTCTCTATCAGGTGTTGGACACATTCACTATGGCATCATCAACATTTGAAGAATTAGCGAGTGTAACAAGGCAGATCCTGGATGCAGTAGAATCAACAGCAGAGTTTGATCCGGACTGTGTTCAACCACTACTTGAGGATTTCCTCTGTCTTACTGATAGAATTATCCAAATCGCAAGTTTTATATCAGCTTTAGCTATGGATGCAAAGAGTCTGGAAAATGTGGAAAACTCACGGACCAGCCTCTCGCGACTCCGATCTGTGATTGCACCACTCTCACTAGAGCTGGATGGTAGCTCATTGAAAACTGTTCAGAAACTCCACGACCTTCTTCAGAGATGGGAGGAGGACACCGCACAGCTCCAAGATTCTTTAAGTGATGTCATGGACGTCAGGGAGTTCACCAGTATTGCCATTCATGAGATGGTCAGCGACCGGCGTGGATGCGATGCAGCATACAAGGAACAGAGCTACGGACAGTTTCATGAGCATGCAAGGGACCTTGTTTGTCACATGAAACAGGTGATCCAATCAGTGAAAAGACACTTGGACAAGAGCGATAACCCCATATACAGGAATGGCCTCCTGGTGCTGTTGAAACAGGTGCAGTCGTCCCAGGCAAAAGTGGTTGGGTCGGTCGGAGACATGCTCTGTGGATCGGATCTGAATGTGGAGGCATTTTCGCCCTTTTCTGATGATGTTTCCATGGCAATCCAGCACTTTAAAGTACTCAGGGAGGGACTGGATGGCCAACAGCATCCCCATCTCCTCAGCCCGCTGCGGGAGAATGTGCGGCAGCCTGTGGCATCACCTTCCCCCCCACCTGCACCTGTCAAAGAGACTGATGATGGCACAGACCTAGATCAGGACTTTAGCGGTATCGATTCGCCTGAGCTGGAGGATCAGGAGATGGATTTCATAGCGGAACTTGAGGAGGAATACTCAAGGAAAGAAACTGAAGAAGTGTATCTGGCTCATAAATATGACGACGATGATTTAAAGTTGCCAGCTGCCTCAGACGAGCCAAAACTGCTCAACATGCCTCTCGATGTTGATCTATTACCACTGCTGTATGAAGTTGTGACTGTGACTAAAGGTAAAGATGTGACAGCCCTCAACCGGGCCTGCACCAGTGTTCTTGAACTGTCAAACTGCTACGCTCAGGCTGCGAAGGAGGCCTCTGTGATTGTTGATGCAATTGACTGTCAGACACTGGATGACTTCAGGGCAGAGCTGGTGTCACTGACCCCACTGCTAGTCCAGACGGCTCAAGAGACCGCCATGAGTTCAGGGATGAGCACAGAGAGCATCTTCAAACACAGTGCAATATTTTCGGATCTGATCAACAACATACGGAAAGTCCTGCTGCCAGTGGCTGGAACCTGGTACCATTCCATATACACACTTCTTCAAGGGAATCAACTACCGAATATGGCAGCCACTGTGGCAGAGCAACTTGGCGAAGTAGTGGCTTTGTGCAGTGATGTGGTCCAGCTCCTGATGTCATCTGATGTTCCGACACAAAAAGACTGTCAGGAGAGTTTCACAGCTTTGCAAAACAAGTTGAACAAAGCCCAGAACAACACAAGGCATCTGATAGAGCTCATCAACTCACTGGATGGCCAAGTGGATCAGCTAGAGGCACCATGTATTCTGTGGGCATTGTCAATTCAGATTTTGTTAAACTCTCTGGATAAGGTTTTGGGTACATCGACTGCAGTGAGGCAGGTAAGCCCACAGAAAAGGATATCAGCTCTGTCTGAAAACTCGCTGCGCATCCAAGAAGCAGCAAGGCTGACTGGTATCAATTGTAAAAGTGCTTATAAGGTTAAACAGTTGACGGAATTCCAGGAGGAACTGAAAATAGTTACTGAGACCTACCTTCAGGCTGCGGAGGAACTTAACACCACTCCCTGCAGTGTTCTGCTTCTCTCCAAGTCTGAATTCCTACAAAGAAAACTTCTGATGAAGCTGAGACTGCTGTGTGGTCACTTAAGCAAAGCAAACAAGGACTATATCCCCGAAATTCAAAGTATTGTCAACATCGCCTATTTGGCAGCTGAAAACCACCCGGACGACGGGACGGCGGAAGACGCCGAGCGGGAATTTGAAAACGCAGCACAGGTGCTCTTTGAAAACGTCAAAGGCGCCACGAAACGCGTCGTAGACTGCTTCAGCTATGTCCGCGACCCGCGGGCACGCTCCAACCTGAAGTCCATCAACGACCACCTGTCCTTTCAGATCTCCGACATAGTGAGCAGGGCCCGGCTCATCGTGGAGACTCGATTTGCCTGTGACACACTGGGTCTGGAGGTTCAGACGCAGTGCTGGTCAGCCAAGGCTCATTATCTGGTGCAGGAGGTCAGCAAGCTCGACGGGATCCGCCAGGAGGCCAGAGAGCTCATCAAGAGCGGTCTTCAGGGCAGAACGCCTGCCGTGGGTGACAAGGCAATGCTGCTGACCGCAATGCCCACTTCTGTGAAAGAAGTGGAATTTTCACCGGACATAGCACCCTGGCACAAAGACGCTAGGCCTACCAAACCTGCAGAGGTCGCGGAGATAAATGTGACTATGTGCATGCCTGCAGTGTCTCCGCCTATACCTGCAATGGAAAAGCATGTGAGTAATGCATGAGTGATGTGGTTTTACACTAGTTTGCACCACTTAATCCCTCTTTTATACTTCATCGTGTCACGCAAAAGTAGTGAAAATAGCCAATCTGCAAGCGCACAGTGCTTTGGTGAGCTTGTAGATCTGCTATTGTCGCTAATTTTGAAAAGTTAAATAAATGTATGCTACTTGCTACTACTTAATAAAAGGTGATGTTCACCTATAAAGACATGCCAAAAATAGGAACGCCAGATTGAAAGTGGGCAATACTTACAGGGCAGTATTTTTGTAGCCTACTAAACAGGAAATTGTGTTTCACAATAACCGACGCTGTACTTGTACTGTACTACATTTTTCTTTTACAGGCCAGGGCTAGGCCTTCTGTGCTCAAAGATGCCTCATCTCTCGCATACACCTCCCTGTTTCTCAAGCAAGAAACCGACAGCTGGGATCCCAAAGACAACCGGATCGTTCAAGAGACACGGAAGATGGCTGATAAGATATACTACATGACTCAGTACCTGAGGAAGAAAGGCCCAATAGCGGTGATGACCCTATTGTATTATTGTAGCCCAAGACCTGATTGTCCCTTCCTTAACGATCTTTTATCATCCAGTTGTGTGACACTGTAGTATGACAAAGCAGGGTATTAAGTTACGAAAACACATTAAGAAAGAAACATAGAAAGATTCATTATGATTTCTTTCTTCCAGGCAACAACTCATATACTGTAACTGTATACGAGTACTGACAACAAACATTATCTCCCCCTTTATTCCAGAATAAAGAGGCATTTGTCAACACAGCTAAAGACGTGATCTCAGACTGCCAGTCAGTCACCCAGTTTGTCAGAGTCATCGCCAACCACTGTGTGGACAAACAGTGTACAGTGGAACTGTCCCTCCTAGTTGAACAGATCCTCACAGTCACCAACCAGCTCAGCATTATCTCCAGGTCAGAACACACAGAAAACCTGAGGTCAAAGGATCACCATTTTCAACCTTATCTTCGTATAATTGGTCCTCACTAATGCTCCATTATAAACCTGGCACAATTTCCATCTACTCACTCTCCGTCTCCATGGCGGGCTATGGACAGTTCAGAACCCTGCCTACCAATGACATCATAATAGAAACCACAGCCTTTCTCTTACTGTGAAGTTAGCATCCTGAAATAGAAGCTATACTGTAGGTTTTGCATTAATTCATTAAAAAAGAATCACACACATGTGAAGCGAGGGGCGCTCTTACCATCAGACATCATCATACATCATCACATTCCAGCCAATCACAATTGGCGCTCTCACTTATCTGTCCTCACTTTTTATCCTCAATACGTAGCCTAGCTATAATAGCTCAGCCAATCAAATTATCGCTAGTATGGGGTGCTCAGCCAATCAAATCATCGCAATGGGGTACAAACAAACACACAAAGCAGGGCATAGGACTGGGCACCCGAGGGAGGACCCCTCAAAAATTACAAAGTTTGGCATCTGGCTATACCGATGACATCACTTTTAGGGCAGGTTTCTAAACTTTCCACAGCCCTCCTCTGAGAAGAAGAGTGAGGAGACAGACATGTTGACCACATAGAAATGTTGAATATGGCCATAGAAATAATGAATTATGAATTATTGTGTTTAGTGTCAACGCAGTGACGCCTGCAGGGTGCAAGTCGTCAAATGAAATCCTGGTCAAGAACGCACAGAATCTACTGCAGACTGTTCTACTGGGGGTCCGAGCGGCTGAGACAGCATGTATTAAGGTACGGTTCTACTGGGGGTCCGAGCGGCTGAGACAGCATGTATTAAGGTACGGTTCTACTGGGGGTCTGAGCGGCTGAGACAGCATGTATTAAGGTACGGTTCTACTGGGGGTCCGAGCCGCTGAGACAGCATGTATTAAGGTAAGGTTCTACTGGGGGTCCGAGCCGCTGAGACAGCATGTATTAAGGTAAGGTTCTACTGGGGGTCCGAGCGGCTGAGACAGCATGTATTAAGGTAAGGTTCTACTGGGGGTCCGAGCGGCTGAGACAGCATGTATTAAGGTAAGGTTCTACTGGGGGTCCGAGCGGCTGAGACAGCATGTATTAAGGTAAGGTTCTACTGGGGGTCTGAGCGGCTGAGACAGCATGTATTAAGGTAAGGTTCTACTGGGGGTCCGAGCCGCTGAGACAGCATGTATTAAGGTACAGTACGCCGTATTAACTCAATCCTGACAGTTTTATGAAATACCTATGTTTCTATCAGTGGTGCTCAATATTTGTCAAGGACCCCAATAATTATATGTAGTTGGCCGCCAACCCTGATGAGTTAAAAACGTTGGCTCTGAAAGAATATATATTCAAAGATTTGCACCACATTTTCACCATAAAAAAATAGCAGATCTACAAGCTCGTAGCACGACACTCTATGAGCTTGTAGTTCTGCTATTTTTCAACAGCTAAAGGATAACATAATGCTTAAAACACCAAAAGGGGTTCCTGTACAGAATGGGTTAACACATCCAAGACATATATTATGAAGGTCCACAATTAGGGCTGTCACCATCAAGTCTTACTGAGCTGCAAGATCACTAAACACGTCACGTTAAGTGGTCAGATGTTTATTTTAATGATCGATCAATCAATTGATTGTGTTCTGGCTTGGATCAATGGAACTTAACGTAGCATACCCTACGTTAAGTACCCATTTATCGATATCACAATGATACCGATAAACCACCAGTGGTCCCTGAGACCCTGGCCCACATCAGGTTGAGAACCAGCGAGCTAAAAGATGAATAATAGTATTTATTGTGTTGCGTTGGCCAGGGTTTGACCCAACCTATTTATTGTGCGTTGGCCAGGGTTTGACCCAACCTGAGCCCGATTCAGACGGAGCGGAGGCAGCGGCACTGTGCTTCCAGTGGAGGAGGAACCTGCAGATGCACAGAGCCCAGCAGCACTGCAGCCTGGAGACCGACGACCTGGGCCTGAGGAAGACCTCCTCCACCCCCGTAGCACCCAGCCTCGCCTCGCCTATCCACGTACAGGAAGGATTTAAGTGATCACCAGTTCAGAATAGATGTGTCGTTTCAGCAGGAAAGATTAACCACCACATCGTTTGCGTCATCTTTCTTTCGCGTGAAGGCCCAATAGCGGCGATGACCTCATGATGCAGTGGTGTGCACAGACATTTTGAGGGGCAGGTGCTCAAGTGAAAATAGGGCACCTTGTGGGACAGGCTGCCTTAAGATTTATAGATTTTGGGGCATAAATAATATATTAGGCTGTTTTAATCCGGAATTGGTCGATGTCACCATGTGCCACATACTGTACACTGTACAAAACAAAACAAAAAAAACTAACTTTCAAAAGGGCACATTGCTGTCCAGAGGGCAAAAACGCAGGTGCTCCAGCACTACCTCGTGTCTATCTGTGCACGCCCCTGAGTATTTGTAGCCTATGAGGCTTTGTTAACGTTGACTGCGTTATTAATTAATCCCTGCCGTTCTTTTTCACTAACCTTTGAAGAAACACCTGATTGTGAAAGTAGCTCCATTGCACGAATGTGCGCCTAAAAATGCCGGAAAATATTCCACACAATATTCCACACATCATTCTCCATAAGCGTTCCATTGAAGACTCCATTACCCATCGGCCCCCAGAAGCGAGCGTCGTTGTTTTCTTCCGGTCACGTGATCCAAACACGTGACATATCACAAAGTACGCACGGAAAATGTCTTAAAAATCGCAAAAAAACAAAAAACAAAAATGCAACTAGGGAACGAGGTCCTAATCAAGTCGGGAAACTGGGAAACTCGGGTTTAGCAGTTTTTGATCTGGTATATACTGTATATCGTCACCTTGTATGTCCATAACTCTTACTTTTCATGTGTTCAAACTCTCAATGGATCCAATCTAGTTATTATAGTCACAAGCTCTTGCTTTTCAAGTTTCAAGTAGTTCAATATTTAGAAAAACCCACACACACGTAACCACTTTCACTCACAAAAAAGCAAAAATACTAGCCTTTTGAAAATAGTGGAAAGTGCCAATATATGTATAGCCAATCTATGTCTGCCATTTTCCCTGTTTATGAAAATGTATTTCTTTTGTCTTTTTATGTTCGCCTATAATGACATGCACAAAATAGGGATGCCAGGTTGAAAGTAGTAAATCAGGGTTTCTCAACCTTTTTTGGGAATGCCAATGTCCATGCAGGTCTCCAACTGGGACCCCACCTCTACTGGTCTCTCAAGGCCTATTATTCATACTCCAGTATGAATAGGCCTTTAGCCTAAAACACGAACGTACGTGTGTGTGTGTGTGTGTCTGGATATCTGCAGAGGGGCCAACTTTTCAATCAGAGTTTAGATTTTATATTAAATAACCACTGAAACAATCACCGTACATTCAGATACAGAATCTGTTATTTCAGAAATGGTTGATTTAACACTTTTTTATTTAAGACACAGATAATAAAGGCATTGCAACGTGATGAGCAATTTAGTGTTCTCCAAGTGGCCTTACATTGTCTCTGATAATCATAGCTACCATACTGAAAAAATAAAACAATAATAAAGCAATAAACATTGCAACAACATTCAACAATAGACTTACAAAACAAGCATTTAAAATGTGACTATGGGCAAGATAGAAAAGTATAGTGTCTTGAACAAGGGTAGCACCACACATAAATTACATAATATAGAACAGTGGATCTCAAAGTGGGGTTCAGGGACCCTTGAGGACGTTCCAAATGGACCCTTACTGGTCTGTAACTCTGAGAGCGTACAAATGGAACCAAACGGACCATTTGTATGCTCTCAGAGTTATGGGGGCCCTTGAATTAAAAGAAACAAAAGTTTGAGAAGAATTTATATTGAACACATGAATGACCAAATTAATTTAAAAAAAATGTAAGAGATTTTTTCTTTAATAATGCTTCAAAAATAGCAGCTCTACAAGCTCACAATGCATTGCACCGCGACGTGTTATGAACTTGTAGGTCTGCTATTTTTGCTATCCAGCGTACAGTGAAGTATATAGGGCTTAGTGGTTAACACAGACCTTTAACAAATATATTCTTTAAACAGGTTAACCTTTTATTTTATCCACACGCAATCCCTTTCTGATTTCCTCAGCAGACAACAAATAATGTTTGCCAGCAACACAAATAACATTGAAAAATGCAGTTCAGGAAGTCTCGATTGCGAACGTGTACCACAAACACACACACTGTAGCATTTGATTGTTTCTCAGTGTAATACGACGTGTAGCGAGCTTGTAGATCAGCTATATTCGTCGTGCAACAACGTATAAGGCGTGATTCGTACTTGGGTCGTGCGAAGGTGTCACACAGCGAAAACAGCAGATCTATAAGCTTGCGACGTGTTTGTGGGGCTTGTAGATCAGCTATTTCCGGCCTGTGACACCGCCATACAACAAGAGTACGCAGTAAATCAGGCTTTACTTTTTGTGCTACATTTGATTTCCCAGGATGCAATAGAGTGGGTCACCGTTTCTCAACATGGGGCCCGGGAGACAAGTGCATGGACCCTCAAGGGCCTGGTCTGTAAGTCTGGTCTGAGAGAGAGTATTCTTACAGTGTAGACTGGGGTCCCAGAAATGTAAAAGATGTGGCCTGAAGGCCAATGCATGCTCCTTTCGTCCTCAGAAAAAGAACTTCGACAGTCAGGGCATCTGGTGCACGAGTTCTGAGAAAACGTTCTGCAGACCTTCCATCAGAAGTTCTGAATCAATCTGTAGTTATATCACCTCCCTTTACAAATACGTTGTTTTTGGCACATAGGAAAGGAGCATGTATTGGGCTTAATGCATAACACACTAGACTAGGGCTAGGCCCTATGCGTGCCACGGTACCTTATGCCATATCTATATTTTTAAATAGTGAAAATAGGCTGTTTTTCACTAATAAAAAATGTTTTTCAGTATAATTAGGGATCAGATTAGATTGGGCCCTAAGGGGTCAGTGAACTAAACTATACTGGAGCCCAGATCTACACTGTAAAATCTTCAGTGATAATTGAACTGCACAAAAGGTAAGGGTCCATTTGTGCCGCTGAGTTACTGGCCTGTTATGGGTCCATTTGGACCGCTGGTAGTCCCCGAACCTGCCTTTGAGAACCTGTACAGTAGGTTACATTGTGTCCAATGTTTACAGTTGATGAACTCAAATGAAGGGGGGTGTGTGTGTGTGTGTGTGTGTGTGTGTGTGTGTGTGTGTTTCTAAGAAAAGAAAAGGTCAATGTTCTATAAAAGTGGAAAATCTCTTGTGAAATCCCTTTCTACCAAAAGAGTGCACGAAAATCAAATCCCCATGACATAAAAAGTGCCTTCAAATAGATACTCAAATAAAAAACATTCCAAGAGATTTAAAAACGAATGGATACATAACTTCTTATTATGCTGATAACACGACAAAACAAGTGTGTTCTTCCCTGTCTCACAAATGTATGGTTTATTTTAATAGTAGTTAACTACGTTTTAATAAACAAGTTACCAAGTGTGATGTTATTTACCAAGTTGGTAAATAACATCACCGAATCGTCGCCTCGATCATCCCGTATTTTGGGTTATAGGCCTACAGTACCATACACAGAAATTCAATGACAACTGAGGCCATAATCCTGTGAAAAAAAATCCAGATTGTAATTCTGCACTAATATACAAAGCCCCGGAGTAGCCATAGAAAGAGAAGAAAACAATATATTGAGTTAGACCACATTTTACTACATTGAGCCATCAAACTGGCCACAAGATACTCATTCACCGGTAATTCATTTGTTTGCACAAATGACGCAATTTGTGGCAACAAAGTAAATAAAATGTGGGAAAGAGTTACAGGATATCGTTGCTGTTGGGCATACACCTCTTATCTCCTATTATACCCTACTTGATCATACTCTTGATCATACTACAGCGGCACACAAAAACATCGAAAGTAGCAGATATACAAGCTCAAAAACGCGGTGCGACGCGATGTGTTTTGAGCTTGTAGATCTGCCACTTTTGCCGTTTTTGAATTTGAATCCTGAAAAGTAACCTTTTTTTAAGAGGTTTACACCCGGCAGAGACGATATCTTGTGGCCACAATATTGAGTGCTCGATATAGTAAAATGTGGCCTCAATACAATATTTTTTTCCCCCCTCTATTATGGCCATTCTTGTGCTCCGTGCCAACAACCTTTTCAAAGGAATTATACATGTGGTCATACAGTATATACACAGCATTTTCACACTGTCCAAAGTCTGACAGCAATGTGCAACGTTACAAATGTACTGCGTGAGGACTTTGTTTTGTATAATTATGTACAGTTGAAATAAATACATTTCTATGTAAAGTTCGATAAAGATTCATAGATGTGTTTTAATCTGTATATAAATCATACACCACTGGTTCTCAACGTCAGGTCCGGGGGCCAGCAGGGGGTCCTAATTGACCCTCGTTAAGGCTGTAACTCCAACCAAATGGAACCTTACTCTTCCACATGAAAACTTTATTGTTCCCATTGTGTGGTATTTAAATGTTGTACGAGTCACTGTGTACCTGTATTGTATTGTATTGTATTGTATTGTATTGTATGCTGCAGGGCGGGTCCTTGTGGTCCAAGACAAATTTCTCCTTCGGGAGACAAAAATAAAGTAACCTTGCAGCGTACAGTGTACACACTCGGATGAGTTACAGACCCGTAAGCAGTGGTGGAAAAAGTAGGCTACTCAAAAGTGCCAAAAGTTAAAGTACTAATTATGCAGAATGTCCCATTTTAAGTTTTGTCAAATATATAAAAATGTTTTGAAAATGTGACGCATTGTAGATCGGCTATTTTCAAATGGGCGAAATGTATATAGGGCTGAAGTTGTTAATGTATTGTGAGATGGAGACTGATTTAAGCAGTCACACCTGTCCTGAGTTGAACTAGAACTGGACTCAGAGCTGGGTGTGGCTGCGCACCTGTTGTACATGGACTTGATCAAGGCACAACAGCTGATGAGTTGTGTGGTGGTTGGCATTGTGGCAACTTTAACTTTAAAACACGTCTCAGCACATCACAAAAGACCATAGACATTTCAGCAATGTCGTCGATCAACGTCCTTGGCATTCTGCCAGAGGAGCGCTTCGAGTGCAGCATTTGCAGGGAGTTCTTCAGCGACCCCGATACCACTCCGTGCGGACAACTACCTTGTCTGAAGGTGGGAAGCGTGGGAAATGCGCAAACAGACCAAATCCTGTGACCAACGACAATCCAAAGAGGTTTGACTAATATCCCATGGTTTTAGGCGAGAAGGGCTTCACCTCTGGACGCCATTACTGGTAAGTCCAGGTGGGGGTGAGAACCGACTGGGAGGTCGGCGTCGCCAAGGGGACAGTCGACAGGAAAGGAGAGGTCAATGTGAAAAGAGAGAATGGGTTCTTTTTCATGCGGAAGAGCGGTTTAGACTACACATAACGACATTTACGGCAAAACCCTTCCCCCCGGCCGACAGCTGATAAAAGTAGGAGTCTATTTGGACTATGAGGAAGGCCATGTCTCTTTCTATGACGTGGATACCAAGTTGCATATTTCATCTTTTACTCAGGCCAGGTGTGACTGCTTAAATCAGTCATCCTCCATCTCACATGTATGTTTTCAAAATCTACAAAGTAACTAGTAGCCTAACTAAAGTTTTCAAATAAATGTAGCGGAGTAAAAGTACAATATTTGCCTGTGAGATGTAGTGGAGTAGAAGTAAATTTGACCTACTACTCAAGTAAAGTACAAATACCTCACAATTATACTTAAAAGTACAGTACTTGAGTACAGGTACTGTACTTAGGTACTTTCCACCACTGCCTCTGAAGGGTCCATTTGGTCCCCGGACCCGCCCCCCCTCCCCCCACGTTGAGAGAACCAGTGTCATCATATACAACGTTTGTCCACTTTGACTGGCGGGGGGAGGCTTTTCACTGACAGAACGGGGAGGCGGTGGGATCGAACGTCTTGAAAACATCTTTCAGCGTCCTGTCGTCTGCCTCCTCCTCCTCCTCGACTACCTCCTGTTTTGGTTCCTCCTCCATCTTCTCCTCCTCTTTCTCCTCCACCGCCTCCTCCAGGAGGCTTCCTTCAGATCCCTGTGCTGCTACTTTGGCCTGTCTGGGGTCTGCTGCGTACTGCGGGCGAATCAGCCCCGCCAGCGCCTGAACCGGCAGGTTGTGCACGGCGGGGGGTTTGACGGGAGACGCGGCGGCGGGGGGAGGAGGAGAAGGCGGCGGCACGTGGGCGGCGGGCGTGTCGGGGGCTGCCGCGACCGAATCCGCAGGGCCAGAGGAGCCGTCCGAATCGGCGTTTTTTTCCGTCGCGCCGCTCACCGCAGCCTCCTCTACGGAGCCCCGCCGCGAGAGTGACGCCGGCGGAGCGTCAATTTCTTTCTTGGTGCCGGCGGCGGGGGGGTGTTTCAGGATTCCCGTCTTTTTCGGGGGCTCCGCCGCCTGGGGGTCCCTGCTGCCGGGCGTCTGCTGCTCAGTCTGGTTGCGGGGATCATACAGGCAGATGCCCCCCAGGATGGCGCTGGGGCTCTCCAGCCCTCCTCCACCGCCGTCGGTGGAAGAGGAGGAGGACAGGCGAGGGGCGTACGGGGGCAGCTTGGCGGCTTCGGGCTTGGTGGGTCTGGAGGCGAGCGGGACGGCGGCGGTGGTCGCGCCGCTGGCTCTCTGCAGCCTGGGGTCGACGACCCCTCCTCCTCCGCCGCCGGACGACGCGTCCTTCTGGAGCGCCAGCTTGGAGTCCAGACTTAACGTTCGTTTGATTCGGGGGTCCGACATCTTGTGCTGCCGAGGGTCCAGAGGCCTGTCTGCCGAGGAGCGAGGCTCCAGGACCCTGGATGTAAGGGTACTACAGTTAATCAGACTAATTGATTTAGTCGGGTGAAACAACAGGCCCGTTTTCATTAGCGACCTAGTCATGATTGACTTCCCCCTTAAGCCAATGCATACTATACTCTGAAATGCCGCCTAAGCCAATCACATAGTAGCGACCTAGTCATGATTGGTTGTCTCCTAAGACCCTGCCCCGCACTGCGGAAGTCTGGCAACGCCGCTCCGCAGCCACTCTAGATCGCAGCTCGAAAACGATTGCTGCTAATGTTATGAGCTAACTGCAAAAAGGCAACAACAAAACAGTGATTGAACCATGAACAGAACGTCGTAATACACATTATTTTCTTTTGTTATGTCCTGTATGAGTGTCATATATATTGTGAGTACGTCATTATTGTATTTAATGTATGCCCTAAATCCTGAATAAACAAAACTGAAAAAGGAGAGAAAAAGAAAAAATATATATTCATATTTTTCAAATATTTTCAAATATTTGATTAATTAACAATCGATAGAATAATTTCTAGGATAATGACTTAAAGCTGCTATAAGAAATAATATGTCAAAATTGTAATGACAGTCAGACAGCCAGCAATGAGTAAAACGCTCCCAAAAATGTTTTATTTTCTGTGACACATCTAGGGGCCACAATCTGCATTCAAAGTTGTTCCATTGCTGGCTGTCTGAATACAAAATAAAATAAAAAGGTAATTAAAATGTTGACATATTATGGCTTATAGCAGCTTTAACAGGCCTTACCTGGACGGCGTTCGAAGGACGCCCTCCTTCAGGCGCGTGGCGGCCAGCCTGGGGTCTATGTGCGGCGGGGAGGTGACGGCGGCGGGGTGACAGTCTGGCAGCAGAGCGGCGCGGTTCATCTGAGCGTCGGCGATCAGCGGTGGCAGGGGCAGGTTGATGGAGTGCTCCTTTTGACAGCAAGTTTTGATTTTAGTTTAGTCATTGGCTTTGCCCATTTTTTTGTTATTTTTAGTGTTATAGTCTAGTTTTAGTCAACTAAATGACGTAATATTCTAGTCGACTAAAATCGATGGTTGATTTTGTCAACTAAAAAATGTGTTTCGGCGGGCCTCAATGGCGTCGTAATTTGTGATTTTAGAATTTGTTGCATGCTGAAAATAGCTGATCTACAAGCTCGCAACGTGTCGTAGCACGACGCGTTGCGAGCTTGTAGATCGGCTATTTTCAGAGCGCAAGCAAACATAAAATATTTTCTCTTTTAGTTTTCTTGTCCACTAGTTCCTAGTTTTTATTTGTTGACGGAAATGTCAATATATTTAGTCATAGTTTTAGTCATCATAACTCAAGGCCCACTATTTATTCATCATTTGAGACCACGGACCACCATTTGATGAGATTTAGCCTCTCAGACCCAAAACTAACGAATATTTTGTTGTCGTTGGATAATATTTTGTCTACTATTCCATGCTTTTGGCAAATGTTGATCAAAATAACAATTCTTACATTCTCTAATTGTGTAGACTTCTTGTAAATTAAGTAATGCAGATGTTAAATAATAATTTAACTCTTGAGAGCCCATTTGGTTTCATTTTATGCTCTCAGAAGTTAAGATCTATAAGGGTTCATTTGGTTACCAACTCTCCATTATTTAGATGGGGACCACCTGGAACCCCCTCAAGGACCATTGGTGGTCCGGTTGAAAACCACTGTGCTAGACCGCTGGGAGATGGACTGGTGAGGGTGGATCGCCACACCTACCCTCGTCTCCCAGTACTTCCCGCACGACTAGCCACACCCAAGCCGTGCTACTCATGCGCTGGGTTGGCGGTGCCCAGGAACGAACCCATGACCTTGTGGTCCAAAGGCGAGAGCTCTACCGACTGAGCTACCCTGAGTATACACAGTGTACACATTTCTTGTGAAGATCAAAATCAACTCTTACCTGCTTGGGCTCCGGCATGGGGATGAGGTCCTCGGGGGCCCACACCACCGTCTGCGCGAACGCCGGCCGCTGCAGCACCACGTCCACCCGGATGTGGCTGAACTGCTTCAGCTGGCAGCGGGGGTCTCGCAGCGCGGCGCCGGGCCTGGCGTCCAGCGGGATAAGGGCCGCCCTGTCCCGGATCTCCCTCTCGCCTTCCTCGTCGTCGTCGCCGCCAGCAGGGGGCTTGTGCTGTTGTTGCCGATAGGAGTTTGGTTCCGTGGGTCTCACCTGTTATTGCAGATCAGGACGATTTATTGTGGATTTTAACCCACTTAAACCCAAACATGGTTGACCAGAGTCCCTCAGCGCTCTTTGCTGGTGTCTTTGGTGCCGTTTTCTGCAGTGGTGGAAAGTAACTAAATAACATTTACTCAACATTTATTCAACATTGCCTCCGCTCCATTACGGAGCTGTGTGTCTGTATATCTGTCCCTGTGTCTGTATGTCTGTCCCTGTGTCTGTATGTCTGTCCCTGTGTCTGTATGTCTGTCCCTGTGTCTGTATGTATATCCAAGCATGGAAAGCTGCACCAGCTAAAGTGGCCAGTAGAGTACAGCACAGAGTAAAGTGGCAGTACAGTAGAGAGCACAGTGCACTACAATGCAGTTTACAGACCACAGTACAGTACAGTAACTATAACAATAAATGTATAGTTGCACCGCTCACTTCACACAGGTGTGATTCTTATTTTTACGTATTTCCAATTTTCAATTATTTACTTACTATACATCTCAGAGGTAAATATTGTTACTAGTTACTTAGTAGATTTTTATTATTATTACAAAACATACATTAATTTGAGATGTGACACATTGTGAGCTTGTAGGTCAATTAAATTAAATTCAATTGCTATTCTCAAAAGATTGTATACTTTTGAGAACTTGAAATGGGAACTTGAAATGGGAAACCCAACCATGAGTATTTTTACTTTATTTTGATGCCAATGCTTTTACTTTTACTGTAGTACATTTTAAATTCTGGACTTTTACTATATTTAGTATTTCTATATTGCAGTATTGATACTTTTAAATGGTCCTGGAGGGAGTTCCAGGGGGTCGCCAGCTAAATGATAGTTTGTAACCAAATGGACCCTTATAGGTCTGTAACTCAGAGAGTGTACAAATGGAACGTTAGGGGGAACACTGGTCCCTAGCACAAAACATTTTCTTTGGGGGGGGGGGGGGGGGGAGGGGGGTCCATGGCACGTAAAAGTTTGAACTACTGATTTGGAAGCCATGTTGTAGAATGGTCCTCAATCAGGTTAAGGTGATTCCATCCCTAGTTAAGTCTCACCTTCCTGGGGTCGCGGGCCAGCCGCGGGTCCACGCCGCCATCCGGCTCCTTCCTCGCGTCGGGGGGGCGCTGGCGGGGGTCCGTCTTCATACGCGGGTCGCTGGGCGGGACCCTGGGCTCCTTCTGCAGCCGAGGGTCTCCCAGGGCGGGGGCCGACGAGGGGGGCTGCTGGGGGGGTTTGGCTTGGGACTGCTTCTGCAGAGATTTGAGGATGGACACCACGCAGCTCCCGTCCTCGTCGTCGCTCGAATACCAGTTTGGAGTTTCGTCTGCAAAAAGAAAAAAAGGTTGAGCGCGATTGATTGAATACTTTGAACGAGTTGCAAACTGTTTAACTGTGTTAAATCGTAAATTAACGCCCTTCTTGTTCATGCTACAGTCGCTGCTACTTTTGCTGATTTTGTGTGACGCTGTAAAGCAGCAAAATCCCACTCTGTCCGATGGAAACCCCGTAAGAGTGAAAAACGTATTAAAAACGTGAATTAAACAATGAAAACATAACTTGTGTAAACCGTTATTGGGAGGGAAGCTGTTCTACAGTCAATTAACTCGTGTTAGGGAGTTAAGACAGGACTTTACTGTGTGTACCTGGTCCTACTCACCTTTGTTAGAACCCATGTCCTCCTGGCCCTCTCCTCCCAGCTGTGGGGGCTGTTGTTGCTGCTGCTGGGTCACGTGTAAGAAGAGAGCCTTCTGAACGGCTGGCGGTAAAGAGTGCATCTGGGACTCTGCACCCATCTGCTGTTGAAGGCTCTGCATGAAGGCCAGACTGGGATCCACTGCAGCCAAGAAGAGGAAAAGGATTCCCGATTGAGGAATCATAGTACAGTAGCTCCAGGGAATGAACGTTTATGCACAGGAGTTCTATAACATTTTCTTGCTTTATTTGTTTCCAATTCAGTCATTATGCCAATTAAATTAATGTGAGGGAGCCGTCAATCAGACCTAGTCTGTGCACGCCCCCCACACAGCCCTGAGAAGAGGTGTAATTGACTGTTTTCTTTATTTTTTTATTTTGTAACCCATTTTTTCACCCAGTGTCAATTATCTAAAAAATTGTAATCTAGTAATCGTGGGCTCTACACTCCCTCCGCCAACCTGGGGAGAGCAACGGACTGACCTCATGCTTCCTTCAATGCATGAGTGTCCAAGCCGCTTCTTTTCACCTGACAGGGGGAAGTTTCCCCACATGTAGCGCGTGGAAGGAACACGTTATTCCAACCAGTTCCTTTCCCTTCCATCAGCCTGGCTGGCCAGGGGGAGGCAGTTTAGAGACCAGGATTACTGCATGTTTTTTGTAAGGGTACCTACTTATCTATTGACTATCAATGGGTTCAGAGCAGAGCAACCGACAACACCTGCGTGAGTGTTCAGGACCTTTAATAAAATGACACATGCACTAACCTCCTTGGTTCATGGCCTGGTTTCGGAGGAAACCGCTGAAGAACTCTACAGGGTTGGGACCCAGAGGCGGAAACGGGAAGAGACTCTGCAGCATCTGCAGGTCCGGCGGCATGGGAGGGAAGGGAGGAGGGCTCTGCATGTTCATCATGTTGGGCCGGTTGGCGTGGAAGGGCGGGGGGGGAAGTCCCGGCGGCGGTGGGAGAGGAGGGGGCGGCATTGGGAAGCCGTGCGGCGGTGGTGGGTGTTGTTGTCCCATCCCCGGGGGGCTCTGTGGCATGGGTGGGGGGGCCGTGGCGGGGTGGTGACCCGCGGGAGCTCCAGGGGAGTCCGGGGGAGGAACGTTAGAGCCTGAAGGAGTCGTAGTGTTCCCGCCCTGCGGGGCGCCGTCCTCCGAGCCTCCGCTGTCCCCCTGATACTGGGATCCGCTGTGGAGGAGAGGAGAGATGAGATGACTTTATGTACTGTATGTGGAGGAGAGATGAGATGACTTTATGTACTGTATGATACTGGGATCCGCTGTGGAGTAGAGATGAAATGACTTTATGTACTGTATGATACTGGGATCCGCTGTGGAGGAGAGATGAGATGACTTTATGTACTGTATGTGGAGGAGAGCGTGAGATGACTTTATGTACTGTATGTGATACTGGGATCCGCTGTGGAGGAGAGATGAGATGACTTTATGTACTGTATGTGGAGGAGAGCGTGAGATGACTTTATGTACTGTATGTGATACTGGGATCCGCTGTGGAGGAGAGCGTGAGATGACTTCATGTACTGTATGTGGAGGAGAGCGTGAGATGACTTCATGTACTGTATGTGCGCCCCAAGCAAAAACAATCGTGATGCATTGTGATCTTGTAGCTATTTTCAAAATAAATGGCCGAAATGTATATGGAGCTGAAGTGGTTATGTGTGTTACGTAATGATAACCAAAATCTACAAAGTCACTCACTAGTAACTAAGGTTTTCAGATAATTGTAGTAGAGTAAAGGTACAATATTTGCCTTTGAGATGTAGTGGAGTAGAAGTAAAAATACTGAAAACTGTAAATACTCCAGTAAAAGAACAATACTCTGAAATGTGTATCTACACTCGAGTAGATAGTAGTTACTTTCCACCACTGGTCATGACTGGGCAATTAACCCAAAATACATTGTACGAAACCGACATGGACAGCTATACCTCAGAGCAATCTTCTGCGCCAAATCTACAGTAGGCTGAACTTTGATTTCAAACAGAGACGGGATCTTCTTGCCCCCTGTGTCTGCAGTAGGGCTGCCGTGGCCAGGGGTGGGCAGCAGGCCTACGCCAGGCGGGGGCTTTGGTAACGGGGCGATGCCCTGCTTCCTCAGATCCTCCAGCTCCAACTCATCGTCGTGGGCATTGTCCTCCTCCGTGTTTATAATCTGGGAGAGTGTGATGATTTTGATTGAAAGGTTATGAATTATGAAGCGACTTTGGAGAGCTATAATCAAAGCTATGGTTGTAGCTCTTGAAAAGAGGAATTTAAATTGCATGTTGTATTATTATTAATAATAATATTATGACCTTGCTCATCAAGCAGAAAGAAGTTAAAAGCAGTGGTGGAAGAAGTACTTTACTTAAGCAACAGTAGCAATACCACAAAATACTTTAAGTAACATATAACCAAAATTTGCCAAATGTTTTTGAAAATAGCAGATCTACAAGCTCATGGCGCATTGAGTGCTTGTAGATCGGCTATTTTAAAATAGCCAATGCTTTGTAATAATAATGGAATGTAACTACGGTAGTAACTAAAGCTGCAAAATAACTGAAGTGGTGCCATGTTTGAGATGCGGTGTGGTAGAGGTATTTGTAAAGTATCGAACATGAAAGAGCGGTGCCTAACCGCTCCTATGTCTGTGTCTGTCCCTGTGTGTCTGTCCCTGTGTGTGTCTGTCCCTGTGTGTGTCTGTCCCTGTGTGTGTCTGTCCCTGTGTGTCTGTCCCTGTGTGTGTCTGTCCCTGTGTATGTCTGTCCCTGTGTGTGTCTGTCCCTGTGTGTGTCTGTCTCTGTGTGTCTGTCCCTGTGTGTGTCTGTCCCTGTGTATGTCTGTCCCTGTGTGTGTCTGTCCCTGTGTGTGTCTGTCCCTGTGTATGTCTGTCCCTGTGTGTGTCTGTCCCTGTATGTCTGTCCCTGTGTGTGTCTGTCCCTGTGTGTGTCTGTCCCTGTATGTCTGTCCCTGTGTGTGTCTGTCCCTGTATGTCTGTCCCTGTGTGTACAGACAGCTACTACACCTAAAGTGGCCAGTAGAGTAGCCTACAGCACAGAGTAAAGTGGCACAGTGCAGCAGTACACCTAAAGTGGCCAGTACAGTACAGTACAGTACAGTACAGTACAGTACAGTACAGTACAGTACAGTACAGTACAGTACAGTACAGTACAGTACAGTAAAGAGTAGCACAGTAGAGTACAGTACTGAGTACAGTACAGTACAGTGTAACCGCTCACAGAGTACAGTACAGTACAGTACAGAGCAGTACAGTAGAGTGCAGTACAGAGTACAGTGCAGTACTCCGCACTGTACTCTCTGTTTGCAGCGTGGCACTTCTGCTAAATAAAAATTATCGTGAAAATGTGTGCAAATCTTTGACTATATATTCTTTCACAGAAAAAACTTTTAACTCAAATATTTGCTTCTGGGGGGTCCCTGGAACAACATATTTTGGTCCCTAGTTTGAGAACCACTGACATAGAAACATACAGTAGGTTTTTCTGAAAACTGTCAGGATTTAGAAGACTTCAGGTCTTCAGGTTCTCAGGTCTTTACGGGTTAAAAAAGTCATGCCATCCTTGGTTCTTACCTTATTCAGCAGCTCTTTGGTCACGTCATTCAAGGCATCATGAGAGAACTTGCAGTTTTCTCCCTGGTAACACTTGGCTCCTGTATGAAAGAACTTGCAAGGATATTCATGTGCAAGGAGACGTTAAGGATCCATTATGAAGGCATTACTGAATCAGCAGAAAATAGCTCATTTACATAACAACGGATGTTAGTTGATTAGAGCAGCGATTCCCCACCTGTAGACCGGGTGCCCACTGGAGGGCTGTGAGGATATTGCCAGCAGGCTCCCAAAATTGGCAAAACATTAGATTTTATTGATAACATTAAAATAAAATCATTTGTGATAAATAGGAACTTAAAGCGGCACTGTGTAGCCTAACTATTATTTAATGAATAAAATGTAATTTTGTCCAATCTGTATGGTAGAGTATGTTATGGGAAATTGAGTCCCTGTTGTTTACAATGGGAAAGCTGCCTAGCAGCGCGTGGCCGCCCCCAAATGGGGGTCCACAGGCTAATTAGTGTCATTTTGGGGGTCCTTGACATGAAAATGTTTGGGAACCACTGGTATATACTACGTTTGATAGTTCCATTGATCCAAGCGAGGACACAATCGATCGATTGTGAGAACACAATTGATCATTAAAATAAATAAGCATTCTATGACAATGCACGTGGCCCACTAGATGGGTGGGCCGTGAACACTTTTGAGATTTTCAAGTGGGCTCTGATCAAGAAAAAAAAAAAGTGGGAACCGCTGAACTACAGTATAGAACATTGGTTCTTTTGTGAAAAAGGGCCCTTTTCACAAACACTTTGTTCATCATTTATAGAAGGATATTGTGCATGTAAATGCAATTGTCCCCTTTACTGCAGTATCCTTGGAGGTAGAATTTACACAGTTCCTTTTTCTTATCGGGAACAACCAGGTCATGCTCGAACTTACACTGCTCTCCCTGAAAAGAGTAAAGAGTTACAAGTCAACTGTCAGTGAGAAAAGTATTTTAGGTTGAGCAGGCGTACACAATAGGGTTGCAACAGTTCATCATATCAATTAAATCTATTATAAACAATAATCGATAATGTAGTAAACTATTTGGAGTCAGGTTACTAGTACACAACTTACACCCAAAGGATAAACAGCGTTGATACAAACGTACCTTGATGCATCGACCCTCGAGGAAATATTTGCAGATATATCTGCCGTTGTGTTCCACCGTGTGCTGATTGATGAACTCCTTGCTCATGATTGGTCGTTTCTTTTGGAAACCAGAGGGATTTTTACCTTCCTATGGACAAAAAGAATGTGTTTTTTCTCTCTCACAGCAGAGAAGCTAACACACACAGACAGTGTAAGCAGCACACCTAAGATTCCATGCGCGGACTAAGATTCCATGTGCGGACCAAATGTACGGGTCCATTTGGTTCCATTTGTACACTGTCAAGAGTTATGGGGATCCATGGCCTAATGCCGGGGGAACCTCAAAGACACACATTAGCGCTGTGCAGTGGTGTAAAGTAAGTAAGTAACTAAGTACATTTACTTAAGCACCGTACTTAAGTACAATTTTGAGGTATTTGTACTTTACTTGAGTATTTCCAATTTCCAATACTTTTACTTGTACTCCACTACATCTCAGAGACAAATATTGTAGATCTTGGAATGGGACATTATGCTTAATACTTTTGGTACATTTTGATTCCAATACTTTTATACTTTTACTCAAGTACACTTTGAATTCTGGACTTTTACTTGTAACAGAGTAGTTCTACTGCATATTGCAGTATTGATACTTTTACTTAAGTAACCACTGGCGCCACTGTCTACCACTGGCGCTGCGACCTAACACTGAGAGAACAGATGCATGTGGCTCTGCTTACCGGCTTCATCATGCCTCCCTCAGTGGCCTGATCTCCACCTCAGCCTCCCCAGTTCTTACCGGCTTCATCATGCCTCCCTCAGTGGCCTGATCTCCACCTCAGCCTCCCCAGTTCTTACCTGCTTCATCATGCCTCCCTCAGTGGCCTGATCTCCACCTCGACCTCCCCAGTTCTTACCTGCTTCATCATGCCTCCCTCAGTGGCCTGATCTCCACCTCAGCCTCCCCAGTTCTTACCTGCTTCATCATGCCTCCCTCAGTGGCCTGATCTCCACCTCGACCTCCCCAGTTCTTACCTGCTTCATCATGCCTCCCTCAGTGGCCTGATCTCCACCTCGACCTCGGCCTCGACCTCCCCAGTTCTTGCCCTTCAGCTTCTTGTTGTTGTTGTTGTTGTTCTTATTGAGCATGCCTCGCCCTCTGCCTGTTCCATTCCCTCTGCCACGCCCCCTCTGGCCAACTGAAAGAAATACACCAATCATGAACGATGTCAGGTTTTCTCCCTTTTTCTTTTTTTAATGGTCAGTTTCAGTGTAGATTATAATAATAGTCATCATATGAATAATAAATACAATTATTCATATGATTATTATTATATTTCTATTTTTTTAATGCTCTTTTACATTTTATCCCACGATTCATCCCTGGGCGCTACACTCCCTCTGCCAACCCGGGGAGAGCAACGGACTGACCTCATGCTCCCTTCTATGCATGAGGAGTCCAAGCCGCATCTTTTCAGATGACATTTATTATGTTTCTTTAGGGGGCAAATTTAGGTTGCTCCAATCACTTCCATTACCCCATTAAGACCGGGAACGCACCTGTGTCACCATAGCCTTTAGTTTAACCGCTTTAACCATTATTTGAAACTTTAGCTGTTGAAAAATAGCAGATCTACAAGTTCATAGCGTGGTACCGTGTGCCATGCTACAAGCTTGTAGATCTGCTGTTTTTGAAAAATCGTGAAAATGTGGTGCAAATCATGAATATACTGTATTATTCTTTCACAGCGAATGTTTTTAACTCATATCTTTGCTTCTAGGGGTCCCTGGGACAAACCATTTTTTATGCGGGTCCGCGGCCAAATACAGATAATTTTCTGAGTCCTTGACATGAAAAGGTTTGAGAACCACTGACATACAATTTTACAGGTTTTGTAGAATCAGGTCTTAATGAGTTATAAAGAAGTGACTACAGTGTTGACGGCTAATCGGAAACAGGTGAAATTCGAGGACAAAAGATTCGTACATTGCTTGTGTTGTCCCCTCATGTTACCCCTCTTGGCATGGCGCCCCCTGCTGTTGGCGTGACCAACGGAGTCTTTGGCGTGCTGATAGTCGGACATGTCCGTGTAGTCGCCATCCTCCTCCTCTTCGTAGTCGTACTTGTCATCGCTGTAGTCGCTGTACTTGTCGAAGTCGCTGCTCTTGTGCTGCGGCGACTTCTGCGAGTTGCCGTGGCCCGTCTTGGAATCGCGTCCGTGCTGGACACACAAAACATCATAAGGCTCAATGTAGCCAGCCTTCATCTGCCTTTGCAATGCATATTGCCCCAGGCAGGCAGATTAAGTTTGGCCCCTCTCAATTGTGGGAGGACTTCATGGCTGAAATTGCTATAACCAACCAGATGCGTCTGGAACACGGCTATACCCAACCAAGGCCCGGTAAGCAAATATGGGGGTATATATGGGGGTACACACACACACACACAACCTGATCTTTGAACATTCAGTGGATTTTCTGTGGTCTGGGGTTTGAAATTAAAACAGGCAGATGTCCCTCAACAGGGACATCTGCTGGCAAATTCCTATTGTGGACTCTTACATCACTGTCCACAGGAAAATCAGAGCACTTGTTTGAGCCAGAAAACCCCAGACCACAGAAAATGTTAAAGTTCTGTTTTTGTTGGGTGCAATTGAGCTTAGAAAACCTAAAATTACATGATCCCTTTAAGTAAATGTACTTTCCACTACTGGATTTACACTCCTGTCCTGTGCACAACAGTGTCACTTGCTGAAAATAGCCGAGCTAATATTTTATCAAATTAAAGCTTCAATCTGTAAAATTTCTACTGCCGAAATTAGATATTACATTTTGAGCTCCATGCAATACCTCTTGTCTTGCCCTACCCAATTAAAAGGGCAGGATGACCACCTCTAACCACTGCAACTGTGTTGGCAATGTATTAACATACTCTAACAACCAACCACCAGTGTCGGTCTGCGGCGCATGCACCACTAGGTGGCCGGGAATCCCAATTTATGTGTTTTGGTACAATTCATGCACAACCACCACGCAATCTGAGAATCCCATCTTCAAATATTCGGGGAAAACAGCGCCTCCCCTACCACGTGACAAACTGTACTGTAGGTCTCTGCAAAAGCCAGTTTAGAGCTGAGGAGCTCACCTGAGAGGTCTGGCCATCAGGCTCTCGGTTGGAGGCCTGGCTCTTCCTGGGTTTTGGCCTCTCGTCCCAGTCATCGTCAGAGTCATAGCTGTCAGAACTAGAGGTGCTGGAGGGGGAGTGGTGCTGAGGAGAGGAAAAAACACCACGTGTCTGTATATGTAAATATATATTGTATTGTTCTGTAATGTGCATTTTCTATCCATTCTTCTCCTTGATTTACTATTTACTACCCCCTCTCCTTTCTTTCTTCTTTCTTCTTCATTATTTTTTTTACTCTGATGTGAATTTTGTATTGTGAACACAATGATGACAATGACAATAAAAACAATAAGTTGCAACAACAAAAAACTTGAAATTTGACATTCTGCTTGAAGAATACTTTTGTTACTTTAAATACATTTTGATGCCAATACTTTTGTACTTTTACTCAAGTACATTTTAAATTCCAGACTTTTACTTGTAACGGAGTATTTATTTATTGCAGTATTGATCATTTTAGTAACAAAATGTGAGTACTTTTTCCACCACTGGTAAATTGATAGCCCTATACAGAAAACTTGCTAAAGGTCAGGGTGATGAGATGAGATCATGAGAGAGAGTGGTCGTAGTGTGTTGCATTATGGGTAGTGAGTTCTTACCCGTCTCCTCCTTTTGGACCGTCTCTTTTCTCGGGTCTTTTTAGATCTTTTCCTTGAGTGTCTGTGAATCTTGTCTTCTTTCTCTTTGCCTTTCTCCTTCTCTCTGTCCTTTTTTTCATCATCTTCATTCACCTCCTTGCTTTCTTTATTTTCTTCTTCGATTCCGATCCCTTCGTCATCTATTTCCCCATCTTCCAATTCACCATCCTCTCTTTAAAAAGAAGCATACCGTCAGTATAAACTAAAGCCAGATTTAGTTAGAAATAGTAGAAATATATTTTTTTTGTTTGAAATTGGTTCTTTTCTTAAGTGATCACTCTACCGATTACTTTTTAGATTCATCGAATAGTCGAGAAGCACTTTTTTATATATATATATTTTATATATATATCAACAAATCAACAAAAATAAATTGATTTGGGTTTGTTTATTTTCATATTGTTTTGTATGTAACATTTCCCATGAATCCTGGCCATCATTAATGTCAGGAACATTCCTTTGGCTTTGGTCAAGTTGAAGGTCAAATCTAATGTGGTTTTGGTGAAATTAGGACACACTGGCCCATTGGAAAAGCTGAGCCTTGCATGACTGAACATTCTGTATGTTCCCTGTCCCAGACAGGGATCTGTTCTCCTTATCTGCATATGTATTAAATGATAAGGTGAACATATTGTCACTGTTGGGCAGAAATCTCAGATTATTTTTTTCTGTAAATGAATGCCCTACTTCATCATAACTAGTGTGTCACACAAATGTATCAAAAATAGCTGATCTACAAGCTCTTCTGAGCGCGTTGTGCAGCTTGTGTGCTGTTTTTGCTACTTTTGTGTGATTCTCTTTTACGACGAAGTAGGACATTAATTTATGGAAGAAGTAAAAACATAAAAAGTTGATAATATTCAGATACAAGGGTTCTGCCTGACAATGATATGTTTAAAATAAGGGACACACTTTTTTCCCCCACTTTAAAATATGTGTTAAATATATTCTGATAGTAATTATTGCTATATTGCTATAAATCATTGCTCAGTTAGGGCCGATTCATACTCCTATTTTAGAGCCGAATAAAAGTTGGTTCGGCTCTGTAGAGCCTACAATGTGACGTCATTTGAGGTTCGGGGGGACGGGTACCGTCCTAAAGTCGGCTCTTCGGTGCTACTGAAAATTTCTGACGAGCCAAAATCATTTCGGCACTACAGAGCCGAAACAGCGGTAAAATAGGAGTATGAATCGGCCCTAACAGGTGTCTCTCCAGCTCTTTACAGAAAATGCATTTTCAGGAGAGTGAACTCATGCAAGATAGAGCAAGTGAAATTGGAAGTGATGACACTTTGAATTGGAACAATATACATTTTAAGATGATTAATGGTTACTCTCTTCGGATTGGTTGAACCTGTGCAAGCCATCTTAAAATGTATGTTCTGTTTATCAAAGAGCAGGCGAGATGGTGGGGGGGGGGGGGGGGGGGACCCCTGTTATTGAACAAGCACTCTAGAGAAATGAATACCATCACAATATAGTGCTTTAACTCTTAATATAAATTGCCCAAAACATATAGTTTACCCTACCTTTAACCGGTCCTTTATCATTTAGTAAAGGTAGAGATAATCAGAACAGATCCCTGTCTGGGTCTAAAACATACAGAACGTTCAGTCATGCAAGGCTCAGCTTTTCCCCATGGGTCAGTGTGTCCTAATTTCACCAAAAGCACATTAAATTTGACCTTCAACTTGACCAAGGCTTGGCCAGTCTCTGACTTGGCCGGGGACTGGATTAAATGGGGTTTGAGTCAAGTGTGTCTCAGATTATCTTCAATACAAATACAAAGATCACAATGAAATCTATTTTTGTGCTAAATGACACATTTCCATAGCATAGTACTTAGAATTAACTGGCATTATAGGTGTACTGTAAAGCACAAATGTACTTTATTCAAAAATAACTGTAATGTTGAAACTCAATTAATAGCCATGTGAGTTCTATAGTGCAGTGGTTTTCAACCTTTTTCATATTAAGGCCCATTATACATTCATCACTTGAGCCACGGACCACCATTTGATGAGATTTAGCCTCTCAGAACCAAAAATAAATAATATTTTGTTGTCGTTGGATAAGATTTTGTCCACATGCCATGCTGTATCGATGTCGGTACCATTAGGAGAGCTAACGGGCAAATGTGTTGATCAAAATAACAATTATTCTGCATTGTATAATTTTGTAAATAATGCAAATGTTTAACAATAATTTAACTCTTGAGAGCGTAAAATTAAACCAAATGGACCTGTAAAGTTAAAGATCTATAAGGGTTCATTTGGTTACGAACTCTCCATCATTTAGCTGGGGACCACCTACCCTCAAGGACAACTGGTTGAAAACCACTGCTATAGTGCATCTCTTGGACCATGCATGTTATAGCCCTAACTAAACAGTACTTTGTGTTCTCAGATACTAGAAACTGTGCAATTATTGGTAACAAATAGTATCTTCTGCTATAGAAATGGCTATGAGCTCACACTGAGAGAGAGTAGAAATATGGCAGGGCTGGAAGAAACTCACTTTGTTTGAAATATACGACAACAAACGCTGCAGTAAGCATAATGGGTGCTGACTTCTTGATTGAAATAGCTGATGAACTTAGGTTATTACTTTAAATTGTTGTGCGACAGGTTTAAAACATGGGTTGATGAGGAGGTATGGTCAAGAAATGTCTTCCTTGTATAACAGTTTTGTTTCAAATGGATGAAATCACGATTGCTGTAAGCTACTGTAAATGGCCAATTAAGAGCATGCTAGACAGAAGTCGTG
Organism: Protomyctophum parallelum; assembly: GCF_964188405.1. NCBI lineage: Eukaryota > Metazoa > Chordata > Actinopteri > Myctophiformes > Myctophidae > Protomyctophum > Protomyctophum parallelum. The sequence continues at coordinate 19,149,253 of NC_139704.1, read as the reverse complement.
TCCAAATAGTTCATGCACATTTTTTCTTGATAAGAGCACTGTGCCTACGGTGATGTATCACATTCTTTGTAAAATGTAATGGCAGCTATACTGTTGAGAAAACTGACAGGTAACAAACACCATAGGAGAATGTCCTCCCATTATCCCATAAATTCTGTTCTGTTGCTCAGAGACAAATTTGCCATCATCACTTCTGACACCAATGCACTATCCTGTTGATTCTCAAACTATTTGTGTCGTTTTTGTCCCCCAAGGACCTCCAGTTTATGTATTAGGATTTATAGGATTTGCACGTTTGTGTCCGAGTGTACAAGAGTAATTTGGACCGTTACACTCTAGGAGTTTACCGATCTCTAAGGGTCAATTTGGTTCCCAATAATCCCAACAATCAGTCCCCAGTTTAGCTGGGGACCCCCTGAACCCCATCAACAACCCCTGGGGGACCCCAGGCCCCATATTGAGAACCACTGCAATATCCAATGGCAGTCAGAAAAAAAACAGATTTTCAAGTCAAACATTGTACACTGAATTTAGGAAATGGCCTCCATCCATAAAATGTGTGTAAGTGTATAGCCTACACTTTTACATGATCATGGGGGAAAAGTAATAATTACAAGCCAAGATAATCATTAACATACCCCTCTGAGAGGTAAATAACGTGGTGTTATATTGACCACATGGCTTGGAGTTGGCGGGCTTCTTGAAGCTTAGCCAAAAGCCACTCATCATAACATAATCATAATCCTGCTGAAAACACTACCGCGAGATTGCCGCTAGGGGGTGTGAAAGTGCGAGGATGGGCGTGGCATACTACAAAAAAGGGGGAAAAAACAAGATTAAATATTTGCATAGCCTGCTGCAGATGGCAACAATGAAGCCATGATGATAATAATCCCAGTTCACAATAACACAATGATGGAAGTCTAGCTACACGTATGTGGCATGGACATGAATCACATGATCATGGAAAAACATGGTGAGCATGGTGAACTGCACCGAAAAAGGCATGCAAAAAAAATAAGTGTGGGGGGAAAAAAATAAATCCTGCTGGAATTAAGTGTCTGCCCTGTAATGATACAATAAATAAAACAGACAAGCATGTAGAAGACCCACAGCACCGGAATTCACGCACAGATGACGAGCGTAATATATATTAAGAATTGCATAAGATTTGTTACTCGACCTTTCTTCCCCTGCAAGCTCAGAGTCTGTCATGTTTTTGTCAAGAACAGGGGCTGTAGTAGTAGTAGTAGGGGGACTGGAAACAACAAGGCTCACAGTAGCCATCCTTGTTCGCCTGTGTCGGTAAACAAGAGTGAATGACTCAATTCACTCGAAAGGAGACGTTGTTTTGGCTGTTGTTGTTGTTGTTGTGAGAGAGAGAGATGCTGCAAAGATGTTCAGTCACAGACTGGAAATGGAAAAAACTCACGGTTGTTACCATGTCTCGACACAGAGAGACGAGTAAAACATTCTCCTCTTTACCATGTCAGACAACAGAGAGACGTTTTTTTTTGTTTAACTCAAGTGTTCACACAGCTTGAACGCCCCGCTTTGCCATTTAAATGTCCCGTCGGTAGACAGTAGTCAGCGGCCATGGTGAGCTAGAGGAGACGGAGGGAGAGACACACACAAATGGAACCATCATGGTCGTTGGTTTCAGCATCTTCCCAGTGTTTCTCAACACAGACATCATTCTCAAAATGGCTTCTGGAGCGAGAGAGAGAGGGCTTGTATGTGGAACATTCCTGGCTAATGCACTCCGTCCGCGCATTATAATAACCCTAAAAATCTATATGCCCCGTCGCCGGGCGACGGTGTCGCGCGCCCCGGCAAAAAGCTAGACCTACAAGCTCACGACGCGTCGCTGGCACTACGTGCCGTGGGCTTGTAGGTCGGGTGTTTTCGGGCGCGCGATACCGTCGTGCGACGACGTATGGAAGCGGGGCTTAAATTCCCCACCCTATCAGGATCCATCTAACATGGACTGGGACGGAGCCTCGCCCGGCGATTGGTCCAGTGTGGTGTCTGGTTCCTCCCAGAAGCCTGTGTCCTATTGGCTCAAAGAGATGCCATTTATTTTTCAGCAGCTAAAGGCGCTCATATTTATTATAGAATAACACATTATTATTCTAATACTTTATAGTAAAAGCCAAAAAAGGTGCATAACATATTGAGAAATCCATTATGTACACAGTTATACAACATCACGCTGCAAAAAAATATAATAATATATGTATGTATGTGTATATGTATGTGTGTGTGTGTGTGTGTGTGTGTGTGTGTGTGTGTGTGTGTGTGTGTGTGTGTGCGTGCGTGCGTGCGTGCGTGCGTGTGTGTGTGTGTGTGTGTGTGTGTGTGTGTGTGTGTGCGTGTGTGTGTGTGTGTGTGTGTGTGTGTGTGTGTGTGTGTGTGTGTGTGTGTGTGTCTGTTTGTCTGTCTGTACTGTAGTAAAAAGTCATCAATACTGATCTCCGCCGCTAGATGTCACTACAGCTCCACAAACCAAGACAGAAGAGAACAGTGACTATCCGCAGTTAATAGTTTACGCGGCAGAAGCCTATTAAATATTACATTTATTTAATAATTTGATCACCACCGGATGAGATCCTTGCGTAACAGATGTATAGGGCAGTACAGTAGGCGAGGAGACCTATAGCTATTTATGTTAGATAAATAATTATAGTAGGCCTACTAGGCCTATTATGCTTGCGAAAATATATACGATTCTTTTCTAAATTGAGTCGATTTAATTCAAAATTGTATCCAATAATCGCTTCGAATACGCTGGGTCTGAAAGAGGACTCCAAGGGAATAGGCTAATAGTTTAATTTATTCTTGTTGAGCTGGTGGGAGGGATTTGAAATGGTGGCTTCTATGGGGTCTTGTGGTCCAACCCCCAGCGCTCAGACAGGGGGACGTGCATCTCTACCACACTGACTGACGCACCTGAGGAGCATCCTCTCCACTCTGCAGTCTGACTATAGTTTATTAGTTATCGGACCCAGGACATACAGTTGTTGTTGTTGGTGTTGGACTACTGCTCTTTTGAGAAAGAAAAAACAGTCTCCACGTTATAACCGAACTTTCGTCTTCCAGACATGGCACTGTCACTTCAACAAAGCTGTTTACTTTTGCTGTATTTGGGAATTATACAGAATTGTCATGGAGTGCAGGTTAGTAGGTTAATTCGAGCAACCGCGACTAATAACAACTAAACTAATCATATTTGAGCGTTTCTCTTGTAACCTTAATTAGATCTTCCAAACTTTCTACTTCTATGCTATTAGGTTTGGGACCTTTATATGTGCATGCAATTACTGTGAATGCCTGGTACAGCATCTCGTTTTGGAAGAATTATCCGTTAATTCTATCCTTCCAACACAATCATTAATGTAGACTGCTGCAGTCACAATCACAAATCAATTGATTTTGGCTGACCACGTTGTCATGGTCAGCTGGTAGGCCTACAATTTCACATGATGCCTTGTTTTTTCCCCTCTGTTTTCCACCCTTTACCTTCTCTATTTTCAAAAGTTTATTACCGGTATTCTTTTTTTTGCTCTTGTTTTTGACAGGTGGACTGGCTCAAACATCATACATCATGATTCATGAAGATTAAATAATGTATTTTTCAAGCCTTAAAGGCAGTTATTAAGATATTGTGCTCTTTCTGGGTCATTGTTCTTCTTGAGCAATGAGCTTGATGAACTTTTCTCAAAGGATTAGTGGCTGGTTCTCTGCAGAAATTTGGAACATTGGCTAATCGAGCCCCATTTGCTCTTTAGTCTTAAGTAACTACGCATGGCTATTTTGAATACAAAGCCTGTCCATTCAGGATTTGTTTTTTAATCCGAGGAGGCAGTGCCTTCCCACTGCCATGCAAAATATACACAGAACCAGTGGGCTACTCACATTTTTAACTTCAGTAAAAGTATAGGCATACCACAATGTAGAAGTACAGGTAAAAGTAATTTTACTTGAGTAAAAACACCAAAAGAAATCACACATAAAAATCTGCTTAAAGGACCACTTCACCACTTTTCAACCTACCTTCATATAATTGGTCGTGACTCCTCACTAATGTTCATGATAAAATGCCACAATTGGCAGACAATTGGCAGACATTTGACCTAATTTCTCCTTTGTCAATGGCAAATATGAGACGTGTGGGGACAAGATTTGGACATTTGACCTAATTTCTCCTTTCATTGTCAATGGCAAATATTGAGACGTGTGGGGACAAAAGCTGTATATAGGAGGGGCTAGCGCCCCTCAAACAAGGCCTACCATCATGCAGGATGTCCCAGATTTCCTGCATTTCTTTCAAAGGTTTTCCAAATGTGAAAAATATTTAAAAATAATATATATCAAATAATAATATATAAAAAATAGCAGTTCTACAAACTCACACACGTGACCTGTTGTGAGCTATAGATCGTTAGGGCCGATTCATACTCCTATTTTACCGCTGTTTCGGTGCTGTAGTGCCGAAATGATTTCGGCTCGTCAGAAATTTTCAGTAGCACCGAAGAGTCAACTTTAGGACGGTACCCGCCCCCCCCGAACCTCAAATGACGTCACATTGTAGGCTCTACAGAGCCGAACCGACTTTTATAGACCAGAGCGGCCAATGCGTTACCCCAGGCTTTCAATTTTTTCTCAGACGAAAATGAAAGCCTGGGTACTGAGGCTAGTAGATTGTCTATTGTCTAATTGCAGAAGTAATTGGTTAATGTATGTTTTGCCATACTAATTTACAAAGTAACATTTCGAGAAATTACAAGTAACTAGAAAATACTGTTCCAGAAGAAACAGTGTGGGCTCGAGTAGCTAAGTACAATGTGATGATGATGTATGATGATGATGTACTTTTGACCCACATGATGTCACAGGGGGAAGAATAATAAATATACTATATTTATCAAATTACTATCGTCTGGTTGCCCTTAGGGAAACAACATTAACTAGTAGGCCTATCTAAACAGAAACAGGAAGATGCCAAATAGTAAAAAGTAAAAAATGTACTTAATTTACTTCCCACCACTGAAGAGGACCAGTGTAGTGGACTGAGGTCTGGCTGACATCTGCCAGACAGCTTTTGTCCAGCTGTGTCTGCCACTGGAGTTGGTGTAGAACAGTGAAAGGGGGTGGAGAGATAACATCTCACATGCCAGTGCCACAAGGTTTGCAAGAGAAAGTGGCTGGTGACATTTCCAGTGACAGGGGTTCCCAAACTTTTCAGTTCAAGAGCCAAAAGATACATTTGGTGGTGTCAACCCCGGGAGTTCCCGTGACCAAAAGTTACAAAAATATGAAGCCCTTTTTAAAAAATAGTGAAAATAGCCACAAGTTAACAATGCATCGCTATTTGTTTAAATGTTTGGAAATGTATTAAAAATATTTAGATTTTTTTGGAATTATTTTGAAAATATATTAGTTTTCTTGGTAATTTCTCCTTAAAAAATCACACCCGTGTGAAGTGAGGGGCGCTAATATATTAAATTCTAACTCATGTTGCTATGATTAGGTGATGTAATGGTGATGTAAAACAAACACAGACAAAACAAACATTAAACTCTTTATTGTTAATGGCATTTACTTGTGACACATAAGAATGGGTCTGACCCATTGTTTGGGAAACATTTAATGATATTTCTACTGGTTATGATAAATCATGGTGAGACGGACCCCACCATTTGGGGACGGAGGTTTTTAATGACAAGGGTACACTGAAGGAAAATCTGTTTTGTAACCATAGCGACGGTTTCTTTCTAGTGGTCATTACATCACCCTCCACAGCTGCATTTTATGTCGACTGTTTTACCTTCCATGTTTCATATTTTTATGACTTGAGCTTCAACACACGCTGTGAGTAGTAATGGGTTCTTTGGTCCTCGCTTGTTTTCTTACTGGTGACTCATTAGTGCTTTGCAGAGAGGCTCTTTTAACTATTTGCTGTACAAACAAGGCTCCAGACTTCCCAAAACAAACTGGTCAGGCTACTACTTGGCCTCACTCCCCGAACCCACCTCACCCCTGCCCATTTTGACAGGCTGGAATGGCTTAGGGTTGACGACAGAGTACAGCTTCTTGCAATGGTTCTGGTCCCCCTTTTCCTCTTACTGTATATGTCTTTTCCCCTTCTTATATGATGATTTCCTGTTTGTTTTATATTGAAGTGTATATTTGTACGTCTCTAAATGTTCTGATGAATTGAAAATGGTGGACCCTGTTGTAAACAGGTGTAATGCTTTATGGAGTCGTCCACACAGTAACATTGTATGTATTGAGTTGTGCTTTCGTGTGAAATGCAAATAAATACTTCAATCAATCAATCAATCTAACCCGTCATCCATAGAACTGCATGGACAAGCACCAGGTTACCGGCGTCCTCCGTCAAATGGAGAAGTTCCTGAAAGGCCAAGAGATGAGATTCACAGAGGGTCTGCGCATCATGAAGTCAAAGCTGGCAGCGCTGCAGAACTCTGTCTCAAAGCTGCCACAAGCCGACCAGTCAGCTGGTGAGAAATCTATAAGAATGACACTGTATGCATCGTCAGCATCATGATTATCACAGTCATGGTCACCTCATCAAAAGCTTTCTTTTAATCTAAGAATAATTTACTCCAATAGTCCAATACATGTAGTTTTTCAAAGGGGCACTTGACGTCCTGACGTCACTCGCTCATCCCCTGGTTTGCGGAAGGTTTTTTTCCTCTATGGAGAATAACATTGAGTGATCTTAAAATCGTCCAAAAATAAACAAACTGTTTCGGCAATATTGTCGAAAGGTGTCTCATATTTGATACAGTCTGTTTCACTTGAAAATTAAACATTTAACATTTAAAATTTAACTAATTTGGCAGCAGTCAGTTGATTCTTCATATCCATATGAGAGAAACGGCCGGGATGATTTGTTTATTTTTCAAACACAGTTCTTATAATGACGCAATCTAAGATCCCCATATGGGGATTATATAATACAAATAAAGTACATGAACCCTGGGAACAGTGCCCTCTGCCGATATTGACGTCAGTCTTCGGTGCTCTATAGTGGTTCGAATCTATGGTTCTGTACAACCGCCGTTCGGACAGTTTGTGAGATACGTGAAGAGACACGCAAGCACATTTATAGTAGGATTATTGCATCATTTAAATTGGCAAAAAGTTCAAGGCAAGCCAAAACCAAACATGTAGAGTAATTCATTCGAGGCACTGTGAATATAAGCACGGAAATTGGAATGTACTAAATTCCAAAGTAATTTCTTAAAATGAACCGTAGCATAACATTTTTGACTGTTCCTTGCTAAAGTTCTTCCCTCACAACAAATGACCAGTTCACTGCTGGACTGAACCAAGCATTCTGGACTGTTGTTTCCCATGAAGTTTCTGCAGCTCAGTGACACATGCATGTCCTCAGGCACATCATGCCACAGGATGCAGGAAGACTTAAGCCTCATTTATACGTCATACGACGGTGTTGCATGCCAAAAATAGCAGATGTACAAGCTCACAATGCGTGAATGTGTTGCGTGCACGACGGTTGTTAGCTTGTATGTTGGTATCTGTTATTTTGGGCGCAGAGATAATTCAGACTTTATTTCACTTGACCAGTGTGGAAAGTAACTATAGGTACATTCACTCAGGCCTACAGTAATTTTGAGGTACTTTATTTGAGTATATTTTCAATACTGTAGGCCTATAGCTCTACAGTGTACATTACATGTTAGAGCTAAAGGTTACACTTTTTACTCCACTACATTTATTTGACAGCTATTATTACAAGTTACTTTGTATATTATTATTACAAAACATACATTAACCACTTAAGGCCTATTTTGAAATTCAGCAGAAGTTCACGAATCACAACGCATCTTTTCTATTTCATATTTTTAATATAAATGAATACAGAATTTGTTTAAAATCTGACTATTTCATCACGTTATTTCACATCGTTGCTGTCAGACAGAAATCTCCTATATATCTCCGTGTTTCAGATTTTTCCTCATCCTACAAGAGGGTCACAAAAGTAAAAAAAACAAAAAGCTCACAACACGTCTTGTACTGTACATTGGCTATTTTCACTATTTTAAAATGTTCTTAAAATAATAATAATAATAATACATACAAGGTTGTGACAAAGCTCCATCTCCCCCACAGCTCCCACCGGCTGCCCGTCCCTGGAAGCTCCTACACACGGACGCAAGTTTGGATCCAAGTACTTTGTGGGTCACGAGGTCCATTTCACCTGTTCCCAGGTAAGGCCTGCAACTATCCATTATTTTATTAGCAACTATTCTATCCATTGCTTTTTCTTATATATTTTTTCAATTAATCAAATTATCGAAAACTTTATTTTATACAAATCATTTCTTATTATTTTTTATTTAGAGCCTCACAACCTTAGAATAGCGGCTAATGTTATGAGCTAAGTGGAGGTACACAATCAGTCATTGGACCCACCAAAGCATGTCAGAAACGAATGCGAACAACGGCCGCGAGGTTGTCACAGAGAAACAAAAATAATAACAAATGATAGGGAAAAAATAAATACAAAAATGGGGGGACAGACGCACAACGGTGACAGACAGCGCTTGTTTCACCTGACAGTTAATGACGTGTCATTCTTGTTTTTTATAATCGATTATATGGATAAAGTGTTGCACTGCTGTTCCCAGGGCTACCACCTCGCCGGCCCGGGGTCGCGTGTCTGCCAGGAGAATGGAAGCTGGAGCGGGGTCAACGCCGTCTGCAAAGGTGACGTCAGTGTGTCTCAAAAGCTTCCCGAGCCTCGTAAAAACACCGGGACTGTAAAGTGGGCCAATGTCATCATCAGGATCTAACACCTAGCAATTTAACAACGATTTGCCCAAATCGCAGTTGTAAAATATATATTATGTCGTAAATCTTCACGCTTTAAGTATCGAGTAACTCAGTAGTTCTCAAAGTGCGGTCCGGTGCACCTCCAGGGGTCCTTGAGTGGGTTCAAGGGGAACCAAATGGACAAAAATGGTTCCATAACTTAAAGGAGCATTCAGTGATTTGGGTGATTTGGAAAAAAAACCCGGTCCGCCCCGGTATACAAGATGTGCACATGCACACACTCTACAGTGGGGGGACATGCAACAGGCCAACAGCACGCACACCAAGGCCCTCCTCCGCTCGATCATGATTGGAGGAAGGCCCCTCTCTATCCTGATTGGATGAAGGATTGGCCACCTAGCCAAAAACGACCCCAGGGGAGAACTGGGGAGAGGGAGGAACTCCTTATATGGTCAGCACACTATAGTAGGAAGGATTATCACAAAAAAAGAAAAAGAAAAGTCATATTTTAATTAAGTGAAATCACTAAAGATACCTTTAATGGTTCTCAAAGGACCCCTGCTGGGGCCACAAAGTTAGACATCAAAAACTCGGAGACTGCACGAATGGAACCAAAATTAATGGACCGGTCCATTTGGTTCTAACTGCATCAATTGCGCTACAACACTAGGGGGTCCGTGAAATTTTAAAAGGTTTGAGAACCACTGGTGTAACCGAACGGGGACTGTTAACTTATTTGTGTGTATTTGTACATTTTGAGGAAGGAGAGAAACGTGTGATTCTCTCATATAGAATCAAGAATTTAGAAGTTACCCCTCCACCTCCCCACTGCAGTCTGTATCCATTGCCACTTCCAGTGAATCAGTGGAATGCCTTGTGGCTCATAGCATGCTATGTCTGCCACATTATTCAGTCTGTTGGGGGTAAAAAAAAGAAGAAAAAAAAAGAAAAAGCAAGGGAAAAAAAATCCCCATACCCCATTCAGGGTGACCTTGGGCGGGGCGGCCGAACGTTGAATGCGGGGTTGAAAGAGGCAGCATCCCGTGAGCCCGGAGGAGGAGGGGGGGGGGGGTGGGAGCTCTCCTCCTCCCCGCACAAAACAGATAAGACAGGCAAAGAAAAGAGCCATTATTTAGTGGAGACTGGGGGCTCCGAGCACACACTGAATGAAGGCCTCGTTAAAATGGCATTAAATGTCTCCAGAACACAGCAAAACACCTGTACCGCATTCCACTGTGGGGTACCTCCCCCCTTCTGTTTCCATTCCTATACTGTAAAAGAACCAGTAGCGGACAGTAACAAAGCAAAACATTTGCTTGAGTACTTATAATGTATTAAGTACATTTTTGAGTGTCTGTACTTTACTTGAGTGTTTATTTTGATGCTTATGACTTTGACTCCACTACAGTATCTACATTTCAAAGACTATTGTACTTTTGACTTTTTTTTGGAAAATGGCAAAATAACAATAGGCCTACAGCAACGCATTGATATTAAAAAGAAATGTACCTTAGTTCTAATTCATACTTTTGAATACTGCAGTATTTTTTTTTAAAGCAAGTAGGCTACTCCAGCAAGTACTCAAGCTCAAATTTGACTGAGCAACTTTCACTTGCAGTTCTATTGCCTGCTGGGTACTTTGTCCATACACTGTAAAATAAGCGGGCCTCGGCTGATTATGTTTCCTGGGCTGTTTGACGGGAGGGCTTCCACTGGACAGGGGGTTAGGTCCACACACTATGCCCAGACCCATGGTCCCATAGCACGCAAGTATGCTAAGCATGCTATTGATAGCGCCTTCAGCCTTCGCAGCTGGCGTGCCTCCAGACATTGTGGCATGCTCGCTTCAAAATGTGTGCAGTGGTGGAGAGTAACTAAGTGCATCTACTTAAGTACAAGCTTGGGGTAAATTTACTTTACTATACGTGTTTCAATTTCCAGCTTTGGTCACAAGTTACTTTGCTGTATTATTACAAAACATAGATAAACCACTTTAGTCCTATTTTAGTCCTTCAGCTGTTTGAAAAGAGACAATTTAACAAGCTTGAAAAGAGCTTGTACTTTTATTTTGGCAATTTAACTATTTCGACACAATACTTTTAGCTCAAGTCACATTTTACAGATCTTACTAAGGTAAGAGCTGACTACATCTTCCACCAACACTGGCCTCCTCCATGACATTCCAAGTGGCTTTAAAATGTGTGCAAGTTTGTTGACTTTGGTGTTTGAAGAGGGCCAGAAAAAGCAGCCAACCTGCACAGTATTATCTCTGTTCGGGTGCTTCAAGTCTATCCTGATAGCTCTAAATGTAGCCGTTGCTTGAAAAGCGTGATTGATACAGAGTGGAAAACATCGATGTCAAAGAAAGCCTAAAAATATCCAGGAGAACCAAGTGGGCCTTTTTTTGTACGTGTTGTGCTCATGTTAGGGAGCCCTAGAGCTAGCAAAACAAACAGTGGAGCAGTGTTGATTTTGTCAACTAACAAATACTATGACGGAAAATGTTTGTCGACTACCTTTTTTGACTGACGAGAACGAAATGGAAACTAAATAAATTAACTATATGACTGATGGCTAAAACTAACACTAAATATATTGACAATTTCATCAACAAATAAAAACTATAGACTACAATGTTAGGAAGGGACTAGTGGACAAGAGATCCAGTATAAGTAAAAGACACAAGTCATTTTACACTTTGTTGGCAGTGTTGAATGCTGAAAATAGCAGATCTTTTTTTATTCGCTGTCAAAATCAACACTGCAGTGGAGCGACCAATGAAGTTATCGAATATCCTTGCTGTCGGGCAGAAATCTCATGTACTGTATCTCCATATTTCATCATTTTATGCTGTTTATTTTATGTTTTACGTTATAGTGTAACAGAAGCAGCAAAAATAGCACATCTACAAGCTCACAATGTGCCGTGCACATTGTGAGCATGTAAATCCCATGGGAGTTTTAAATATTAACTTTTTTAGTTATTTTCACAAATTAATGCCCTGCTACTTGAGCATACTACGTCACACAAAAGTATCAAAAGTAGCAGAGCTGCAAGCTCAAAATGCGGTGTGTTTTGTGTTGCTTTTGCTATTTGCAAATTTGAATCCTGAATAGTAAATCTTTGGACGATATACAGTGGCCTCAGAGCCGTGGCCTCTGGCTTTGGAGTTGAGCAGGGGCAGCGCTCAACTCCCTCAGTCATCACTTTTTACACGTCTAGCACGCTCTTAGTACTGGATATAAAAACAATGGTCATGAGGCGAGCACGGCTATTTGTCCGTTTTGATTCCTGCAGCTTAACAGACTAAACAAGTTTAGGGCAGGCACACAGGAATGTCTCTCTGGGATCTACAGCAGCTTCTAGTCCGTCTTATGTTAGGTTTCAGCACGTCGGCATCTCCATTTAACCAATCAGTCGTATGATGGTTTCACGCGATAATAGCCAAGCTACGCATCTGCGATATGACGGATTCTGAGCCTGTTGATCAGCTATATTTTAGCTATTTTTTAAAAATGTTTTGAACATTTTGGAAAATCTTCATCTATTATTATGACACGACCAAAATAGGGAGTCCAGGTTTTAACTTAAGTGTAAATGTACTGTTTCTAAAACGGGTAGTCCCAATACTTCATTCAGATTGTCTGGTTACCGTCACGTGACCGGTGTAAATTTCACCGATAACCCACTCCTTCAATCACTTTGTATCATCCATAGAGTATATTTTATATGAATAGAGAGGACACCCGAGTTCTCCTCCCATCCACTTGCATTAAGTTGCTCAAAAGCGCATGAGGCGATTTCACTCCTCCTTCCTGGTAGGAACAGAGTGCATTCTGGGATGGATTTGCCTCAAACACATGAACGCGCTGCCGTTGACTATCATTGTGCCGTTTGTGCGCGTTCACGTATGAAACATTCGTTCACGTGTCATGGCCTCAAACACATGAACGCGCGCAATGATAGTCAACGGACCAGCGCTGGCTCGAGCTGCAATGACAAATCCGGCCACTATGTCCATTTCGCCTCAGGGTTTCCTCTGGGTGCCTTCTCTATTCATATATACTCTAAGGTATCATCCTGCAGCCTTGTAGCTGAAGTGGGGAAGGGGAGCACTTGATTGCTTTACAAACACATGCCGTGCAGGCGTCTAAGCACCGCCCGGCTCATATGACTGTGAATGTGTGGCTCCAGGCAGCCCCGTAAAGACATCAAGCGCTATTCTCCCGTCACATAGCCTACTTGCCGAGCACAACAAGGAAATGATGTTGCTCGCTCTGGTGGTGCAAAGCGTAGCTACTTTTGTGAATTCAATAGTTTTATTAGGTTAATATTGCTATATGTTTGTAACCGTTTTAGAAAAGCAATAAGCCACTCGAGGCCCCAGCTTACCTTAGCTTGGGAGGTAGAAGACCCTCGGCTGCGCCTCGGGTCTGCCTACGCCCCCAGCCAGTGTAAAATACCCGGTAACCTGAGACCTCTCGTGGCTTATTGCTTAAATACACTCCACCTCTTTCCTGAACCAAGGCTTTGACAGCAGGCAATCAGATGTTTCCATAGTTAAAATGGTGCAGAAGAGTGGGGGTGATTTATATTGTAATGGCCATCTTTGCTGGGGAAGCAAAGGGCCTCTAGACATACTGAGGTGTCTTCAACCTGCTATTATGGTCATCATTTTACTGTTGCTCCATACTGTCCACCTCATTGAAGGAATTTGCACTAAAACAGTGAATTCCCACATGTTTGGGGTGAAAAGTGGAAACTACAGCATATTTTGTAAAATAGCATGAGTGAGGGTTTTAGTGTGAGAACTTGAGAAGTATTGCTAAAAACGTTAAGAATTTTAAAAGGGCCTTGGGTGGAGGTGTTGACAGCTAAAGACTTCACAGCCCCTGATTCTGGCCATGAAAAGAACCTCAAGTTGACCTTCCAAGTAATACATCAGTGTAAATTTCCTTTCCTCCAATGGTTCTCAAACACTTTTCTTTAATTTCACGGACCACCATCAGTCTGTGAGTGCACTGTCTGTACAGACGTACTCAGGTAAAGTGAAAGTACCTCAAAATTGTACTGAAGTACAGTACTTAAAGGTAGGGTAAGTAGTTTTCTTTGGTTAAAATAAGTGTTAAAATGCTCTATATTGTGCTAGTACTCATTGCTATAGAGTGTTTGTTCATTAACAGGAGTGTCCATGTCTGTCCAGCTTTTTATTAAACAGAAAATGCATTTTCAGGTCGGGATACCAATTTTATCCAATCAGGATAGAGAACTCAGTCAGGGATACAGATTAAACAAGTGGAATTGTAAGTGATGACACAAAGCAATGAACAGACAAAATTGGAACTGGAGTCTGGAACACTAAAACAATTAAGCTGATAAATGGCTACTTTCTCCTGATTGGCTGAAATGTTGTCACATACCTGAAAATGTATTTTCTGTTTATTAAAGAGAGACAGGGAGACCACTGTTACTGAACAAACACTCTATAGCAATGATTATCAGAATATAGTGATTTTACCTTTTTACAAAATACCTTTTTACCTATTTGTTTTAACCTAAAGTTACCCTATACCTAATGTAGTTACCTTCCACCTCTGCCGAAGAGGAGAAATATGAAGAATTGTGTCCATAAATGATGGTACCATGCAGCCTCTCTCATTCCTCAGTGTCAGTTATCATCAGTCCTGGGCAGACCCAGTCTCACCACAACCCTATATGACCCAGGACAGGAAGGATAACACAGCCTGTATTCTATTACATGGGACACACAACGCACTCCACAAGACCTTCTGTTTCAGGCATACCAATCGGACCAGTCATCATTTGTATTTGTATTGGACTGTTGTATTAATATATTTCCTTGCATGTGAACAGTCCCTCTGAAGCAACTGAGTTTAGACTTTGAGAACCCCTGCCTACCCTATTAGGTAGGCAGTTATTAACCAATAATGTACCGAAACCGACATTGAGAACCAATAAGAGGGCTCCTATGTCCAGCTTTGAGGGTGCGTGTAAACACAAACATTGTCCCAACACAAACATTAAATGCCATTGAAAATGAATGGCCAGCTTTGGAGTGTTTGTGTAAACATTGTGTTGAAGACGAAGGTGAGGACGCAAATTCTAATTGCCCAGAATGTTATGATGTATGATGATAGGAGCGCCCCGCCTCACTTCTTTTTAATAATCAACCAAATGGATTAGTCTAACCCTTAAGCCCTGTAATATTTTCCCTATTCTTCATTGTCTGTATTAATCATAATCGAGGTAAGAGTTTGAAATCACCGGCATATCGCCCGGGCCTGCTGTACTTAGAGTTGAAACGTTGATGTTATATTGAGAAGCCTCACCAATGCGGCAATGCCCACAGATGTGAGTGAGTGTGACAGCAACCCGTGTCAGAACGGAGGGACCTGTGTGGAAGGGGTCAACCACTACAAGTGTACCTGTCCCCAGAACTGGAGTGGCTCCCACTGTCAACACCAAACCCAGACAGGTCAGTCAGTAATGCATGCATGCATGCTTTTTTATGAAAAATGGACATACTGTACTGTTATGGTATTTGTACTTCCAATTTCCAATACTTTTACTTCTACGCCACTATATCTCAGGGGCATAATATTGTACTTTTACTCCACTTCATTTATTTGAAACTTTTAGTTACTAGTTACTTTGTAGATTTGGATTATTATTACAAAACATGCATTAACCACTTAAAGGTATATTCAGTGATTTCACTCAAAAAACCTTAGGTTTCATTTTTGGCTGTGGGACCCAGCCTTTCGTCCAATCAGGATAGAGAGTCAAAAACGAAACCTAAGGTTTTTTGACCCCCAGGGGTTAACTGGGGACAGGGAGGAACTCCTTATATGGCCAGCACACTATAGTAGGGAGGATTATCACAACAAAACCAAAAAATAAGTGATATTTGAATTAAGTGAAATCACTGAATATACCTTTAAGCCATAAGCTTAATACATTTTGTCTATTTGAAAATTGCCAATGCAACGCATTGTGAGCTTGTAGATCTGCTATTTTCAAAATATTTGTATACATTTGAAAACTCAGAACATTCTACATAATGAGTCATTTTACTTTTGGTACTTTTAGTACATTTTTATCCCAATACTTTTGTACCTTTACTCAAGTACACTTTGAATTCCGGACTTTTACTTATTTCTATATTTCAGTATTGATACTTTTACTTAAGTAATACCATTTGAGTACTTTTTCCACCACTGTGTGATATGTACTGTATGTGTCGCAGGGTGAATTCTATAAGCTATATATCTTGTATACTTTTGGTCTTGCGCACACACAGCGCCACCCGAGTGGAGCGTAATGAATGACCCAGCGTTCAGTCGAAGACCTCGCTGTGCCAAGGTGGACAGAGCTCAACACTGCAGCTGCGACGCAGGCTTCCACATGAGCGGAACCTCAGACAACAGCATCTGCCAGGGTGAGGCCTGAATTATCTGTTTGTTTAGTGTTTGGTTTGTTTTCTTTTTTTTCCCCAGGTGATTTATAAGGTCTGTGGTTTAACCAAAAATGTAAGGAAACGCATTACTGGATAGACTAGCAAGACCTGGGAAATAATCTTTTTGCTCCATGCAAAGTATATCCTAGCTGTCTCTCTCTCCACTTACCCTGGACTGACAGAGCCACACTCACCAGGTGGTGCCACAAACATTGTGAGTGCCAATCACTCAATCAGTGTAGGCTGATAGGTGAGTCTTGGGCGGGGTTTCTCAATGCCATATTGAACATGAAATAATAACTCAATGGCTTCTTATAGAACATAGATCAGCAGATTAATAGAAAATAAGAAGGCACATCAAAGTTGAAACCAAATTACATTAGAAACACATACTGTGACTCTAGGCACAGAGGTTACATCTATTACGAGCATTTCATAATAGACATAATAAAATTGCCAGAAGTCACGACGTGTTGAGAGCTTGTAAATCGGCTATTCTCGCTATTCAGCATCTAATGAAGGATACAGTGGTTCATTTTTTCAGAGGTCGAAATGGGCTTCCATAGAAACGACTAGCACTGGTCCAGAGTGTCAGCGAGTGAGAGACTCGCTGACGCACTGGACCAGGGCTAAGAAACGACTAGCACTGGTCCAGGGCTAAGAAACGACTAGCACTGGACCAGGGCTAAGAAACGACTAACACTCGACAGCGATCCGTGAAGCAGTGATAAATAATAAATAATAAATACATGTTTTCTCTCCAGAGGTTTCAAGCTGATTAGCAGCTATTTAGGTCATTGTTAAGTTGCTTTTAAGATGGATTGGATTTGGTAACTTCTCTTTTTACATTTCGTGCAGTCATGGAAAAAATACTTGATGTTGAATGTGTGAATGCAATGTTGATGTGGCTACTCAGGGTGCATATCTTTGGATGACAGTGTCCTTGCAACTGACTAGGAAATTAACCTTTTGAGTTGGATGAACTGGAGAAATCCATTGTTCTGACTTGACTAGCTATCTACTACTGCTAGTCAAGTCAAAGCAATGGAAGCCAGCAACGTGAAGATATAAGGCCGACACAGGTTTGTATATCTGCTACATAATCGACAAAGCAATAATCCAAGTTGAGCTAACTGCAGCTACAAAACATTCAAGTGTTGTTTTACCATTTCCACTCTACTTCGCTCTCCACAAAACTCCTGCTGAGGCTGCTTGTATTTGGTGGGAAAGCAATTATTTTTGTCAGCCAGTTTCTTTTTGTTCTTTTAAAGCCCACGTTTATGCTTTCATAAAAAAATGTCTCCCTTGTCGGACGCTTGCTGATGTCAACAAGATCAACACAGATAATGCTCTGTCACTTTATATTGTTGCATCTTTTGTATCTGTCAGTATGAACACAGCTTTTAAAACAATGTTCCAAAGTGCTTAACAACATGGGGTTCCAGGAGGTCAGATATGTATTGGGGTGACAGGCCGTTAAGAGCTTTAAAAGTCAACAATACAATCTTAAAATCAATTCTAAAGGTTACAGGCAGCCAATGCAGTGTCGCTAAAACTGGGGTTATATCTATGCTCTTTCCTCCTGGTCCCAACAATAAGTCTGGCAGCTGCATTTTGCACTAACTGCAGGCGGTGTATAGATCCCTTGCTGAGATTGGAATAAAGGGCGTTACAGTAGTCCAGGTGAGATGAAATAAGGGCATTAATGACTTTGTGGAGGTTAGGGATGGAAAGGACTGGGCGGATTCTGTAGATAGTGCGTAGGTGGAAAAAGCAGGTGAACTACGGTTTTCACCTGAGCTTCAAGGCAAAGGTTCAGTAGTACACCCATACAGATTATTTGCCACTGGTGTAATATTGACTGACATGGAGTCAATCAAGACAGTTGTGTATGTGAGATCTGGATGTTAGGGAGCCGAACAGGACGATTTCGGATTTGTCTCTGTTGAGTTGAAGAAAATTTGCAGCCAGACATCCAGGTTTGTAGGTCGGCTAGGCAGGCCTTAAGGGAGGATAGACATTTTGGGTTTGGGGTGTTGAGGGGCAGGTACAATTGAGTATCCTCTGCGTGGATGTTGTGTTTTCAGTAGACATTTCCATGTCCTGTAGTAAGTTATTTGAAATACTGTATGTTCGAATGTCCCCGCCCCCCTGTCAAAAATAGCTAAAATCCCTAAAACGAAAGAAAGCGACAGCAAATAAAACATGAACCTTGGTTGAAAAATGTTTTAAGTTGTCCTTTAAATTACAAAATTCAATCCCTGGGTCTCCCACGTGGGAAACCAAACATATACCGAAGCTCTCATCATCCAACTGGGAATCCCCCTCTTGGCAACGGCAGATGTTAACGCTTCTCAGGGCTTGTCTGCTACACATGGACATGGTCACAAGTGTTTATGACACGTGTACAATGCATGTCTTCCTCTTTTCATTCCCTCTCTGCAGATGTCAACGAGTGTGAGGTGTACCGGCTGGACCAAGGGGGGAAGCTGTGCATCCACGAGTGTGTGAACGTCCCCGGTTCCTACCACTGCTCCTGTCCCAGCGGCTACAAGTTGCTGCTAGACGGACGGAGCTGCGAGGGTGAGTGAGTGAGAGGCACAACGCCACAAGACAAAGGCTCATTCATTCACACAGGCCCCCTTGGCGGCAGACCCGGCCGTAACATCAGAGACGATTTACTTTGTGAACCCATTAGCTCACCGCATTAAAAGAGACTTTATAGCGGTGGATGCCATGGGTTCCCGCGGAGGTGTCTGTCTGTGAGTCAGTCAGCCCCCCCTGGCCGGCGTCCCTATACTTTCATTTGCACCTCTGAAGCTTATAACGCTGCCTGCCAGACCAGTGGAATGAGTGACCTCACCCTTTCCCCTTGCGAGACGGGATCTCCAGGACATGAGGCGTTTTTTTGGGGGGGCGGGGGGGGGGGGAGACTAAACTTGGAAGAACCAAATAAACAATCACCCACAACCCGTGTTCCTGGACTGTGGTAACCAGGAAGCAGGGATGTCAGTCAAGCGGGGGGCAGAACAGTGTTGATTTCGTCGACTAATACTATGACGGAAAATGTTCGTGGACTACCTTTTTTCACTGACGAAAACTAAATGGAAACTAAATAAAAACTAAGCTACGATGACTAAAACTAAGACTAAATATACTGACAGTTTTGTCAACAAATACAAACTAGACTAAAATGTTAGGAAGGGACTAGTGGACAAGAGATCCAGTATAAGTAAAAGACAGCAGCAGATCTGCAAGCTGCGACGCGTTGTGAGCTTGTAGATCGCTTATTTTCAGCAAGTGTAAAATCAGTCATTACGACAGCATCAAGGCCCGCCAAAACACATTTTAGTCAACTAAATAAACTGTAGATTTAGTCTACTAAAATCTTATGACATTTAGTCGACTAAAACTAGACTCGCTAAAACATTCCAGGTGACTAGAATGTGACTAAAACTAAATGAAAACTATTCAAAAGACTATGACTAAGGCTCAAACCACACCAATGCAACTCCTTGCAACATGCCATTGGGTCGGTTTGCAAGTAGGGATGTTTTTTTGTTCCCGATCCGATCCCGATAGCTGATACCGACACCGAATACACAACAATACCAGTGTTGTGATTTTGTGTTGTGTTTATAGCTATATATCTCGTGTTGTGTTTATAGCAGACTCCTCACTCAAATGTGCACTTGCAGTTTAGGCAACTCGAAAGCAAACTCCACATGCCCCAACATTTTATTTACCTGCCATAGTGTTAACCCCTTACCCCTGTGTCGGATTGGTGGTTAGACTGGCATATTCACCGATACCGATATGACCTGATATGACAAATAAGGGTCGATACCGATACTTTTCCCATACCGATAACGTATCTGGACATCTCTAGTTGCAAGTATAGTTGCATGTTAGGGCTTAAAAATAAAATCTCCTGCCAAAATTAACACTGGAGCAGAAATTGTCAGTACTGTTGGGTGGAAACCTTGTCTGTCCATTAAAACTGTTACCTTTTCAGGAAACTGAAAAATAACCCATGTTCCAGGTTTGTGCAGTTATTACTAGTCACAAGCTCTTGTTAATACGTTTCATTTCAAAAAACACAAACACATTCAATTTAACCACTTTCACTTTCCAAACCTTTACAAACTAGCCAAAACATGGTCAATACACAAGCTTGTAGATCGGTTATTTTTGCGTGACAAAGTAGAATATTAATTTATGAAAAAGCGAAATGGTCTCCCTTCTTCTTCCGCCTGTTTCTCTCTGTCTCATTCCTGCATGCCTTCCTTTGCTCTTTTGTCTTCCAGATGTGGACGAGTGTTTGAGCCAGCAGCACAACTGCAGTGAGGGGACAACCTGTATCAACACAGGCGGAGGATTCCAGTGTGTCAGCCCCGAGTGTCCCCGCTCCCACGGTGACATCAGCTATGTCAAGACGTCACCCTTGTAAGTGGAATAACAACTAACTCACCCGTTTACCAACCAACAGGGCGTACAGCCGGCGGAACTGCTCAACCTGCAGTATTCCTAAACTTAACCTAAGTAAACTATGCTTACACTTTTAAACCTAAACGTATTCCTAGCCTTAACCTCAGTAAAACTATGTCTAAACCTAACCTTATCCTCAGTAAAACTATGTCTAAACCTAACCTTATTCCTAACCTTAAAGGACAACTTTAGTTTTTTTCAACCAAGGTTCATGTTTTAGGTTGTTATTAGAGAAAGTAAAAGATGAGTGTAAATTTTTTTTCATTTGCTGCTTTCTTTCGTTTTAGGGATTTGGGGGGGGGGGCATTCGAGCATGGGGCTAAATATGTATTTCTTTACAAAATGTTATGGTGATTTATCTTTGTATTATTTACTATAGTCCTACTAGACCCCAATAAATTACATCTGGCCACAGAAGATCACAGGATCTACTGAATGTGAAGGTACCCTACTGGGGGAAGGCTTATACTGTGTGTATAGGCTCAATATGTCAGTTTGTCATATTCAATAGATCCTGTGATCTTTTGTGGTCAGATGTAATTTCGTGGGGTTTATTAGGACTATAGTAAATAATAAAAAAATAAATTGCCATAATATTTTGTAAAAAAAACACATATTTAGCCCCATGTTCGAATGCCCCCGCCCCCCTGTCAAAAACTGCTAAAATCCCAAAAACAAAAGGAGGCAGCAAATGAAAGAAAATGAACACTCACCTTTAAATTTCTCTAATAACAACCTAAAACATGAACCTTAGTTGAAAAAAACTAAAGTTGTCCTTTAACCTCAGTAAAACTATGTCTAAACCTAACCTTATTCCTAACCTTAACCTCAGTAAAACTGTCTAACCCAAAAACGTATTCCTAACTTAACTTAACCCCAGTAAAAGATTGCCTAACCCCTAAACTTATTTCTAACCTTATTCTCAGTAAAAACCTAAATATGTGCCCTACCGAGCGAGCAGTCAACGTGAGGTCGGCGGAAAAAACCAAGGGCGAGCGTTTTTTAGGCCAACATTCGGAATACCTTGCAACTCCTAGTGTTCCACTGTTCTGGACGTCGGTGTGTAACTTATGCTCAACGTCATCGTATTCAAACCAGAGCATGTCATCATAAACTAAATTATCATCACATCCTATAAAGCAGGGGTTCCCAACCTTTTTTGGACCAGGTACCCCTTTTGCGGTAGATATTTTTCCAGGTACCCCCTCATCCTCGCAACACAGATAACAATATATTTACAACCACAAGCAGTGTTTCCTGCAGGAAAAAGCTTTGGCATGGTGCTGGGCGCAGGCCGCAGGGGGGCCTTCTTGCGTCGAACATTTTGATTAATTAATTAATTTGATTCAATAATTAATGAATAAGATTAATAAATTAAGATTGATTTGTATTATTGCTCTTGTATTGCTATTGGAGACACTGGGGGGACACTGGGCAGGCACTGGGGAGACACTCGGGAGGCACTCAGGGAGGCACTGGGAAGGCACTCGGGGGGGACACTTGGGAGGCACTCAGGGGGACACTGGGGAGGCACTGAGTGGACACTGGGGAGGCACTGGGAAGGCACTGAGGGGACACTGGGGAGGCACTGAGGGGACACTGGGGAGGCACTGGGAAGGCACTGGGGAGGCACTGGGGAGACACTGGGGAGACACTGGGGAGCATGGGGAGGCACTCAGGGGGACACTGGGGAGGCACTGAGGGGACACTGGGGAGACACTGGGGAGGCACTGGGGAGACACTGGGGAGGCACTGGGGAGGCACTGGGGAGACACTGGGGAGGCACTCAGGGGGACACTGGGGAGGCACTGGGGGGACACTGGGGAGGCACTCAGGGGGACACTGGGGAGGCACTGGGGAAGCACTGAGGGGACACTGCAGGAGGCACTGGGAAGGCACTGGGGAGAAACTGCAGCCACTGGGGAGACATTGGGGAGCCACTGGGCAGACACTGGGGAGGCACTGGGCAGACACTGCAGGGAAGACACTGGGGTGGCACTTGGGGAGGCACTGGGGAGGTACTGGACATTTCATATCACACACACACACCATGATTCACAAGCCCCCTCTTTTTGAGGGGGCTTGGGTACCCCCTGGCTATGCGTCGCGTACCCCTAGGGGTCCGCGGACCCCACGTTGGGAACCGCTGCTATAAAGAATACATGTTGTACATTAAAGGTGCGTCTTCCCATGAAGTTGCTCATTGGCTGAAAGCAGACCTCTGGTCTGTATCCAGATTGGAATAAGCCTGTTATAGTGAACCATGTCCATGTTGAAAATCAGCTTGCCTATACTTGCCAACTATATTTCAATCAATAAAAGTTATATTTTTATTTATTTTTAATCTGTGCTTTCCTCAAAGCCAAACAGTTAGAAAAAGTGTTTTTGGCTTCATTCTAACATTGCATTTGCCAGTCACTTGCAAAACAACCTCATTTAAGGGCATACATACAATGCAGTCCTGTCAAATGTGGTGCAACACTGCTCTGCTGCCAGCTGAATGAGGGAACACGTTGGCCAGGGAACTGGGCATTACATGGAAAAGCAACATGATGACATGTAGTGTTGATTTTGGCGACACATTTTGATTTTTAGTTTAGTCATAGTCTTTGGAATAAAATGTAATTTAGTTTTAGTCATCTGAAATGCTTTAGTGTTAGTCTAGTTTTAGTCGACTAAATGTCATGTGATTTTAGTCGACTAAATCTACAGGTGAGATTTTGTCGTCAAAAATGCATTTTTGCGGGCCTTGATTTGTCTTTAAAAACTTTTTTACGATTTCACAATTTTACGGCTGATTTTACTGAATTGTGTCTTTTACTTATACTGGATCTCCACTAGTCCCTTCTTAACATTTCCTGACATTTATCGTCACAGTTTTAGTCTACAAAATCAACACTGATGAGATGCAGGATCAGTTCACAGGGGACAAGTTCACAGCTTACTGTGATCAGAAATTACCCACAGCTGTGTTTGTTGGCTGGAGGTGTATGACATTTTGAGACGTACTGTAATTTGTTTTGCTTAAATGTAAGTCGCTCTGGATTAAGAGCGTCTGCTAAATGCCTAAATTGTAAATTGTCAAAATCACACAGAAATAACTATGCTTTGCATGTGCTTTCCCAAGGGCATATATGAATTATGTAGTGCCTTTATGTACCGGGTAACAAAACTATATATTATTAAAGGCGAAATGTTCAAAATATTCAAATGAAATACAAAATATCAGCTCTAAATGATAAATGGCTACACTCATCTTAGGGGTTAATAAAGTAAACAAATACCTATTTAAATACCTATTTCAATACCTATTTTACACATGTCATTATAGTTGAAACGTTTCAATTATTTTAAACAATGAAAAATGAAAATACAACCTCTCAACGTGTTGCAAGCTTGTAGATGTGCACAACGTAGTTGCAATGTTCGATTTGTTGATATCTGAATAAATTACAAATATAAAAAGGTGCTTCTCAATTTTGAGCAGTTGAGACGAATAACAGTCTAATAAATTATTGGACTGCTCAATTATTCGATTAATTGAACAATTAATCGATAGAATAGTTTAATAGAAAAATACTGTTTATAGTTGCAGCCTAACCTCGCATCACCATTATTAGGTGATAATTATCAGGCTTTCCTCCGAGGCGGTGGAAAGCCTGGTCTCTGTTTCAAAAGTCCGTATGATCCGGGCTGTGGCCGGATGATGTGGTTACGTCATGTTGTAGTATTGTTTTGTAGTCGCCAGACAGGATGAACAGGCGGCGGTAGGCAAACCATTGCCTACAACATGACGTAAGCATATCATCCGGCTCCAGCCCGGATCATATACCGAAATGAAATGGTGCCCAGGCTAGTTGCAGCCCCATTCATCATTTGTGTGTGTGTGTGTGTGTGTGTGTGTGTGTGTGCGTGTGTGCGCGTGGCTGTTTTCCTGTCCCCCCCCCAGTCAATGCGAGCGAAATCCTTGTCCCATGGAGAGCCGCTCGTGCCACCTGGCTCCCAAGACTGTGTCCTTCCACTACCTGTCCCTGCCGTCCAACCTGCAGGCGCCGGCCACACTGTTCCGCATGGCCACGGCCTCGGCGCCGGGACGCACCGGGCCCGACAGCCTGCGCTTCGGCATCGTCGGTGAGGGCAACCCCCGGGGCATGTTTGTCATGCAGCGCTCGGACAGGCAGACCGGCGAGCTGATCCTGGTGCAGCAGCTGCGCGGACCGCAGGACATCAGCATCGACGTGGACATGTCCGAGTACAGCGATCGCACCTTCCAGGCCAAGCACGTGGCCAAGGTCAATGTTCTGGTGTCGCCATTCAGCTTCTAGAGGGTGGACTTTCCTTTTCCAGTGGGGGTCATCGTCATGTTTGGCGTGTGGTGGACATTTTTGTCAAGATTCCATTTTTTGTCACAGACAAAATTGACAATATTATTACCGGAAACTCAGAAAGAGCAATGACCATATAGCACGCCATATAGCATATGACCATATAGTCTGTAAATCTGAGTGTTCAAATGGAACCAAATGTACCCGTAAGGGTCCATTTGGTTCCATTTGTTAGAGTTAAGGGGGTCCTTCCAAATAAAACATTTGTCATACTTCTTCTGAAGAAAACCTGGAGACTTGACATTCAGTAATTGGGTCTATGATCAAAATATGAACATTTAATGGTGGGTAAAAAAAGTTATCTAAAATTTGCCACAAACAAGACAAAGTCTTTGCCACGGACACATGTGTCTGTGTACGGACATGTTGGTGACCCCCGTTGCTTTCCAGGAGGTGGAGAGGGACGTTGAGAGAGAAGGATGTGGAGGAGTTTATGAAGTGTACACTGACTTGAGTTTTTCGGAGTTTCATTGCGTTGGGTCTGTTCACACAGGCCTGCCTTTGTCCAGCGGGCCAAATGTTATACTTTGAGGTCCAAGAATGTTCAAACTTAACAAAGGGGCGACTTGGGCGAGGGACCAAAGAGTTATATTATGAGCTGGGTTCAATTTGCTGGTGGGGAATCCATACCTCTGCTTTTGATATGCCCTCTCTGGTCATTAATTGCAATGGCCGGTGGGGATATGTTTTATCCCTGCTTCAGGGTTAATGCCTAAATTAAATTCATGCATTTCCTTTTGGGAAATGTAGACTTCACTGTCAGTGTCTGATATCACAATTTAATACAAAACAAATCATATTAACCACCCTGGTGTTTTATACCGGTATTTGGATTTTTTCCATTTTATTATTTTATTCAAAAATAGCAAAAACAGCAGATGTAATATCGGCTAAATATATAGGGCTTCAGTGGTTATGAAAATGCCCGGTTTATTTTGTACACATTGAACCCTGATTATGAGCATACTGTACTGTACGGGTGAATATATGGCACAATTTTCTTTTTTAAGTTGACTCAGTGTGTAAAGTATGTCTGATGTTGGGACTGAGTTTGATTGATTGAGTGACTGAATGAATGAAACAGATTGACAAGCCAGCCCAAAGCAAGGATTGGTACCATTTTGTTTTTGGTGTTGCTTTTATGGCTGTTACTTAGTTTTATTTGGGGGGGTTCCTATAGTTACGGTGACCAGATGTACCCGTTTGGCCAGGATTGTCCCGGTTTCAATCTGTGTGTACCTAATCCCAACAAATCTTACAT
Organism: Protomyctophum parallelum; assembly: GCF_964188405.1. Lineage (NCBI taxonomy): Eukaryota > Metazoa > Chordata > Actinopteri > Myctophiformes > Myctophidae > Protomyctophum > Protomyctophum parallelum. The sequence goes on along the minus strand of NC_139704.1, from coordinate 19,122,816 downwards.
ATTGTCTGAGTTTTATTTAATTAAAATAACACTAGTTTTGAATGCTTAACAGATATTTATCATGTTCTCTCAAATATGTCAAAGAAATTGTCCAAAGTTGTGAAAATAGCAAAAGCTCACCACGCAATGCAATGTGAGCATGGCGATTGGCTATTTTAACTACTTTTTAAATTAGATTTTCAGTGATTAAGGGTCTAGTTATTTTATTTTCTTATTTTCCTTAATTTGTTTTAATAATATGGTCACCCTACCTATAGTAGCCTTTCTTTGCGTGGCTCAGGTGTGAACCCTGGGATTGATGCACTGCCCTAGACTTATCTCAAGAGAGTCATGAATCCCTATGACACACTAATGTTCCCATGGCTCTAATTTATTGGAAATAATTATTGTCACTTTTTTTTTTACATTGCATTATGTGCAGCATGTTTATCTTCCATCATATACTGTATATTTGTCTTTTTACAGTCTTGTTTTGCTAAATGAACCATTATTAACAACTAAGGGAGGCTTTACGTGCAGTACTTGGTCACATTTCCTCTATTACTCCTACTCCGTATACTGTATGATCAAGATGTTGTGTAACCGTAATAACAGAGGGTAGGCGTGCAGTGCAGTGCACAATAATCTGGCATCTTAGTTAGTCATTACATTACTGTTTTTCCATACCTGAAATAAAGTCTTGTCTGATGATCCTGTGTATGCTTGAACTCTGTTGGCTATGATTTCAAATGTTAAACCTGATGTATCATGTATGCATGGCTGAAAACTAAGTGGATGTTAACGTATCCGAACATCCCTATAGAGCACCAAAGTCCTGACGTCACTCACTCATCCCCTGGTTTGTGGAAGTGATTTCTCTATGGAGAATACAATCGTCTCCTAGAAGAATTGTGGTCCAAAATTAAACAAACTGTCTCTGCAATATTGTCGGGGAGGTGTCTGTATTATTTACGTTAGATGAGTTAGTCACTCATATTTGATATGGTCTGTTTCTAGCAAAAATGTAACTAATTCGGCAGCAGTAAGCCAGTAACATTTGTGTTTTCCCGCAGTCAGTTGATTCAAGCGTTTCAGATTAATGTTAGATTATGAATGCAATCTTAGTGTTTTGTCCCATTTTTGCGGTGCCACTTTGTCCCATTTTTGGGGTGCCACTTTGTCCCATTTTTGGGGTGCCACTTTGTCCCATTTTTGGAGTGCCACTTTGTCCCATTTTTGGGGTGCCACTTTGTCCCATTTTTGGGGTGCCACTTTGTCCCATTTTTGGGGTGCACTCACGACCCACCGTAGTGGGCCCCGGTTCACAGTTTAGGTATCGCTGGCATTTGGGAAATACTAGAGCAGTGGTTTTCCGGGGACCACCAGTGGTCCTTGCTGGGGTTCCAGGTGGCCCCCAGCTATATGATGGAGAGTTGGTAACAAAATGAACCCAGTGCTATATTGCTTCATAGCCTTACGGTCTATAGCCCTAGCCTGGTTAATAAACCAGACTAATATCGCACGGACCGCGGGATATTAGTCTGGGGAGGCTCAGCTTGGATTTCATTTCCAGGGGGGCGGGTTGAAACATTTTCTCTTTGACGCAATTGGTCAGAGCTACTGTCAGTCAAAGGTCTCAAGCATTGAAAGTCACTGTACCAAAGCCCGCCCATATTGCATACCGTGTCCCGATTGGCCGCCCCATTTCTCTGGTGTAGGAAATGGGCGTACAATTGAGCCTCTCCAGACCGTAATCCGCCGGCAGGCAAAAAACGGCTGATTCGGTCTGGTTTATTAACCAGGCTACTATAGCCCATGGAGAGTGATGGTTGCTGCCTTGAAGTCTCACTTGTGCTGCACCGCACTGGAAGTGCATGGCAGGCACTCACTTCTGCTGATTATAGGAAAATTACAAAGAGATGTGTAGGAGAATAAGGAGAGATGAAGCAGTCTGACAGTGACTCCGTGGACATCTCCATTGCAATGCAGGCGTGCGGTGCGCACCGCTCTATACCAAACTGATTTGGCATATACGGCTTGCGGGTTCTTTTAAACTCCACTATGCGCCTTCCCAAATGTGTGTGTCTCCTACTCTCCATCTTCATCCAAGGGTTTAGACGGTAATAAAGGACATCAAAAGCATTGCAACCCTTTAGGAGGGGCTTGGTGCTGAAGAGTCAGACCAGTGGTGAAAAGTAAGTACATTTCAAGATAATTGTACATTATTTGAGAATTAAAATACTTTTACTTCTACTCCACTACATCTCGGGTTCCAAATATTGTACTTTTACTCCACTACATTTATTTGACAACTTTAGTTACTAGTTACTTTGTAGATTTGGATTATTATTACAAAACATACATTAACCACTGCAGCCCTATATACTGTACATTTCGGACATTTGAAAAAGCTCATGCGATGGAGTTTTCAAAAGATTTGTATACTGAAAACATACATACTGAAAACATACTGAAAACATTTAAAATAATCTATGTAAATAAACCCTGGTATTTTTTCATTATTACTGTATAACCTTGACAGAGATATTTGGCTCCTGTGTTAAGTGGTCAGATGGGTGGGCCACGCCACGTGCATTTAAAGCCCTCGCAAACAGATTTCTGAGTGGGCCCTGATCCAGAAAAGGTTGGGGAACCACTGGTCTAATAGCTGCAGCTATACTTCCTTCAGTAATCACGCCAGCGCTCTCACGTTGCAGTCCTTTGTTTGAAGCTTGTGCTCAGCTTCTTCAGGAGGACTGAGGATATCGCTGAGGACAGATGAGAGAAGCACAGCCTACATAACACAAGCCATTCGCCTGTTCAGATGACAATGACATTTCATTCCAATTCAATCCATTCAGAGAGAGGGCCTTGAGGCTAAACCGAACAGTTTTTTTTTATAATGATACTGCATTGTGTGGTTGCCACCAATCAAAAGTTTTAAAAAAATCCAGAAATGATAACTAAAACACAGCTGAGCACAAGCTTTTTCCCCTTTAATATAATAAAACAAAAGGGAACATCTGTCGAGCATTACGCGTAATTTCGGTATGTTATCGCAACATGTGTTGACAATAATATTCTATTATCCGGGTAGAAGTGATCCTATATTGATAGACTGTTGAAGTTTGTGAAACATTCCTGGGATTAAGACACCTGCAAAATTGGCATACAGCCCCCCCCTAAAAAAAGAGACCAAAATAACAGTAATGTCTACATTCCAAATTCTCCAGATTCCAGGGGCATTGGTAGAGCGTGCTACATCCCCCCTGAAACAACATCTCTTTGCTTTACCCATTTAACTACATGAAGCCAGCTCCCATCAGTGTTCTGGCCATGTCATAACAGGCCAATGTTCAGCAAAAATAGGAAAACATACTGTGGAAATGGGAGATTTACAAGCTTACAGTGCGTATCGACCTGATGCATTGCGACATTACCTTATAGATCGGCCATTTTCAGTATATATTGTGTATGGGGATAAAAGGAGTAGTATAGACCCCTGGGGGACCCCGATCAACTGAACTTTAAAGTGTTTGAAATACGCTACACAAAACCAAAACTACAAGGACAAGGAGGGCCAGCTGAAACCAGTTACAACCGAATCCCTCCCAGCACCAGAGGCAATCATTGAGATGTTCAGATGTCACTGTAAACAGACTGTTCATCATGTAGATCAGGGATGGACAACTTTGACGATGGAGATGGCCACTATATGTCCACACCACACTCACTCCACTCACTCCAGAGTGCATTGCATATTACTGTCGCAACAAATATAGACAATCTACAAGCTCAAAACGCATGCCACTGCGACGTGTTTTGAGCTTGTAGATTTTATTTTTGCTTTGAATTGAAATCCTGAATAATGTTTTGCTATTTTTGAATTGGAATATTGAACATTTACATTTTTATGTAATTTCAAATGCCTTTCAAATACTCATTATGAACTAAATACAAATACATTGGACATAAAAAGACAATAACATTTTAATTTAGACACATGTGCATAATATTGACACTAAATTAACTCTCTCTCTCTATCTCTCGCACACACACACTCTTTTTTGAAGCCATATATAAAGTCAGTCATAGGATTGGTTGATGCTTGGTTGACCCCCAATCCAACCCATGTTCTATATTCCACTCTTGGCTTGAGTTTAAATCGGCTGATCATTGTAACTTCCATCCTACCGTTCTCCATCTGAAAGTTCTCATTCTGTCAGACTAAGAATACTAAAAATTGCTTTATTTTTTTGTTTCCTTTGTATTTTGTAAAAAAAAAAAAAAAAAAAAGCTAGGCAAAATAAGCATCGGCTTCAGCCTAGACCTTTTTGGTGTCACGTACCTCTTTGTATAACATAAATGCAAATGATGAAGTTTACCATGTAACTGTACAGCATTCGTTCATTCATTGATGCTGAGTGCCAGGCAGGGAGGGTCCCATTTTTACAGTCTTTGGTATGACCCGGCCGGGGATCGAACCCCGACATCCCAGTTTCAGGGCGGACACTCTAACCACAAGGCCACTCTCTGGTATATAGTGTAGTATGACATTTTTGATTACAGAGTATCACTTTTGCGTTTTGTTTTGAGTTGTTTTGATGAAAACAGTGTGATATATTGTAATGACGTATGGTAGTCTTTTAGATTTTAAATACAAAGTTATTACCGACACTGCTTATAGCTGATGAGGTAAGGTTTTCTTTATATTTCCTTGCAGTCACTTTGCTAAGAAAACATTGTTCTTTCACTCTTTCCGCACAGTATTTCAACTATTTTGGTTTTTTGTTTCAATTAAATTACTCCGTAGTACACTGGGGTTTGTTTTAGTAATCGAAAAGATTTATTCTGCAGTTTCTCATGGTAGTGACTTTCCTACTGGATACTGTCTTTGCATGTCGACTCTAAAAAGAAACAGCTGTCAACTACTAGTGATACAGTAGTGGAAGAAACGCCAAATGTACGTTTTCAAAGTCCCCCCCCCCCAAAAAAAAAATAGGCTATCTACGACGACGCGATACAACACATGAGCTGGTAGATCGGCTATTTTTTAATAGCCAAAGTACAACATAGGGTTTTGTAATAATATTCTAAATCTGCAAAGTAACTATACTTCTACTCCACAATTATTTGACAACTTAGTTACTATAAAGTGTTGAAAAATGTATGTCATGTAGGTATAATACATGATGTACAGAGGTAATATCGACCTCTAGATACAGATAGGGCAAGAGCACAAATCTTTGTAAAATATATATATTTATTATTTATTGACAATTAAATATCAGACTCGGATGAGAGAATACACACACACACACACACCTCTCTATGTCTAATTAACATTTTAGTCTGGGTGTATTCTCTGCATTAGGAGGAAAGCAAAAAAAAAGAAACCGGCAAAATGTTCCGATTAAAAGCTCTCTGACTGGTTCTGAATGTGAAGTCCAGAAAGACAGACAGGTCATATAACCCAGACACCTCTCTCTCCACTTGTGGAATTAAGTATCACAAGAATCAGCCAAACGCCCATCTGTACAAATAATCAAAAGTCCAAGGCAGGTGGTTATAATTTTACATAACAGACGAAATACTTTGCCATCATAAGCAAAAAACGATTCCAGGTTTCTCTGACACATACTGTACATGGGAGTGTCTAGATTCATACAAAAAGGAAGAGAAATCTTAATAGTTACATTATAAAAGTGCTCAGATGATGAGCCTGTGCTGGAACTCATAGTTGCGTTCTACAGTGCTGCAGAGTGCAGGCATGGCTAGACCGGTGCTTCTCAAAGTGACACCTCAGGGCTCCTTGAGGCGGGGGTTCAAAACAGACCCTCACACGTCTGTTAACTCTGAGACAGTGCACTCTCAGAGTTATTGGGGGGAGGGGGGTCCTTGAAATAAAACGTAGTTTGAGAACCACTGTTCTACACTCTGCTGCATAGTGCAGTAATGGCTGGACCAACAAAGGTTTGAAGAACCAACTACCATTTGTGCTCAAGACAACACATCTGAAGACTTGTTCCAAATCCATACGTACCACACTGACCGACACCAGCACCAGGCCAGCTACAGTATATTCACAGTCAATCCCACAAAAATAAATGATAAGATTAACTGTGATATAAAGCCTACTTTGTCAAACGGGCTGGTATGACATGCCACAAATAGCCAATCTACAAGCTTTAGGTCATCTATTCTCTGCACACGACACCCGTTTAAATCAGGCTTAAAAGTGTGAAATCTTGCCTGAAGCAATGAAAGAAAAAAAAAAGAAAAAAGAACAAAAACCAAGAAATAATATACACATGATCTGCCGCCCTTTAAACTTCAGGTAAAAAGATGCAAACAATGAAACGGAGTTGCAGTAGTCACAGTAAACAATGTGTGTGTGTTTTTTGTTTTTACAATTATTGTTAAGTACACTTTAAACAAAAAATAAATAGTGATGAGATGAAACATATACAGTAAGATCCTGAGCATTAAATCTGAAAGTGTAACTATGGACCCTCTTTTTTTCCACTCTGGCTTTTGCAGTGTAGAGGGGGCTGAACATGACCCTACATAAATAGTCTATTGCTCCATACTGTATTTCATGAGAAGATTCCTCCAAATACAGTTTCACAATACAAGCAGAACTACCTCCACCATCAGCAATGCTCCAATTCTACATGAATGAACACCTAGTTACAGCTCAGTTGCAGTGACACACACACACACACACACACACACACACACACACACACACACACACACACACACACAGGAAGCTCGAGACATAAATAACAGTATTTCGCCCCAAAATCAGAAGATAACACCACTTACATAAACATTCTATCCCATTTACTTTGTATCACAGTTCAATCATTCCGTTAGTGTTTTGATCTTGAAAAGGGTTGGAGTGCAATTTGAACCAAATGAACCCTGGCATACTACAAGAGCTACAAGTTCACCTTGGTGGTTAAAGTCTTTTAACCACTTCTTAACGACTTTTGCATCTTTAAATACAACTTTGCTTTCCTTTGTTAAAGAATATCTGTCCATTGATTCGTCTTAGAGATTAATAAGAAAATAATGCTGTTTGTATTCAAAGAAAACAATTGGAGGCCAAAACAAAGTGACCGACCAATGGTTTATCAGTGGTTCTCAAAGTGGGGTCCAATTACCCTCAGGGTGCCTTGAGGGGTTTCCAAACCAAATGGACCCTTACAGATCTCCAACTCTGAGTTATGGGGGTCCTTGAAATTAGTCTGTTTGAGAACCACTGGTTTATGTGATTTGATTATTATATCTTAACATCAAACTCTTCTTTTAATTCTATTCATTACAATATGATCACATCCTAATTTCATTACCGCCAATCCGTGTGTGTAGTTTTCAACTATACTGTACAAAAGAACATTGCAAATTCAGAATGGGACATCATATCTAACAATAGATACGATCACACCCAGGGCCAAGACTAAGCATTTGTCATCAAGGCCCGCTTTTCTTAATTATTACAAAATAATCTCAGATCATAATTTCCACATGCATAAAATAGATAGAAAGTAAATACAGCAATGCCGACAAAATAACAATCTCTTTGGAAAAGAAGGCTAAAAAAACCATAAAAGGGTTAATTGTGCATGGTTTGATTGGAGATAAGAGAGGCCACGCCCTCTTTGTGAGCAGGAAAGATGAGGTATGAGATAAGTTGGGTCTCGGTGAAATTGCCAGGTCAGAGGCGCTAGATGGAGTTCGACAGGGCAACGAACCGGGGCCTCCCGAATAGTTTTAGCACTATAGCTGCATCACACCAAGAGTGCTACGCTTAATACATAATCTGTCGCATCGTGGTGTGCGCCAAAAGTAGCCGATTTACAAGCCCACAACATGTGTGACCCATTGTGAGCTTGTGAATTGGCTATTTTCACTGTGTGCGTCACCGGCGTTATAAATCAGGCTTTGCTTGAAACATTCAAGAGCACAATAGCATCACCTTGTCTTAAGGTTCAGGAAGGGGGACCCTGCTGTGCATGACAGGGTGGGTGACATCATCCCGTTTCCTCCTCAGTTGTTGCCAAACCGTAGTTCAGAGATGTTTGCTGCTTCTTCTCACTCCATCTTTGACATCTCATACTTTGTGGTCATGATTTCCTGAGAAATGACATGCAACACGTTTACATCAGATTCAAGCTCTTTTGTCGGTTAAATGAAAGGAAACCACTAAACATTGTCATGATAAGTCAGTAAAACCACTGGTTTGAAGCAAATTAAGCTATGAATTTATAGACGGAACAAGACGGGGGGTACATTTCAGTGCAAGCGGACAATAAACACGGTATGATGGATCTCAGACTTATGACTACATATTAGGGCAAGGTTTCAGCCTGATTAGACCACCTTTCGCTTCACATTATTTCCATTATAAAATTAAATATTCCAAAAATATATATACACTGACTGTATTAACTAACTGGTATAATCGCAATGTTTCTGGCCTAAGTTTCACATCTACAATCCTATCTAAATAAAGCTAAATCTTCACAATAAATTTAATGAAAACAACATTATCCTGTCAAAGATCCCAAGAATAAAATAGATAAAACATCTGGAATTCTAAAGTGAACAATAGGTAGACAATAAACTGGAAATTCCATATGAATTATAATCATTGGTGTAATTCATCCATTTGCAACAAAGTTAAATGTAACTGTTGCGAAGGCTTTTACGTAGAGCTCCATATATGGGGATAACCTATAGTCCCATATATGGAGATAACATTGATATCCAGCGCTGACATCAGATTAATGTAGAAACCCCAAAGATGGATATACACAGTGTGATACCATCGTGACACTAGATCACGCATCTTGCACGCATCATAAAAGGCAGATCCCAACCTCTAAACCTGAGATACCAAGCAACGCACGCGGTATCTCAGATCCCAAATCCTCAGAATCTACAGCACTCAAGCAAAAACACAGGATCCAAGATCAAGAACATGTCAACACATACGAACCAAGGTGTCTGGCTTTACAGCCCAGATACCTTGAATAGCTTCTATTACTTTTGGCACGAGTCTTCTAGATGAGACAGCATATCTGGCTAATGGCTCAGCAACTCATAGAGCATTGAAGTAGAGGTTTCTACATCCAGGTTAAGTTCGTATCGAACACCACTGTAGCAGGTCCTAACAAAATAACCAGCACTGGTTCGAGCTATTTAATAGTAACCAAATGGGCCAGTTTGGAACTTTGGTTACATTTTGTACCCTCTCAGAGTTAGGATTGTACTGTGTAGGAGCATAATATGATGCATAATATACCTCATCGGAGTCGAGCAGCACTGGCAGAGCTCTGAAACGACAGACAGCAGAGGGAAATCCTGCAATTAAACCCTGCAATCTGGTCACATATGAAAACATTTAATACACGCGTTTAACGATGATGCTTACACATCTGAGAGAGAGCTGGGAATGTTGTCCTCCACCCACTTCAGGTCCTCATCCTGTACAGGTGGGAAAAGAGGAAAACTGAGTAAATACTGCCATCTGTTGAAACATTTAAACCTTTGTTACTGTACCAAAGGGGGGGAAGCCAACATTCCATCTGCATAGAATGTTGTGAACTGGAAATATCTGACACAGTATCAGTCGATCATTCAGGAATTGAACCATTGAAAATAGTCTCTATTGGAGACACTTAGCTGCTGCTGCAATTCGGTTTAATTAAATTTTGAGGATTTATTAATATACTTTTCACCAAATATGTTCCATATTTGAGGATAAAATTGTATTATCGTATTTATTTACTGTCATTGTATTCTTTCGTTTTAATGTACGCCAATTATTCTGTGGTTGTCTTTATTAATGTGTTTATTTGGCAGTACCATCATGTCTACTCTGTTATTGATAATAACTCAATCTTCCTATCATTTTAGATGTGTCTGTCTGTCTGTCTGTCAGTCCTCACTGGCAGCACCAATTACTCTGAATTTTGCACACAGGCATTGACCATTACATTATGCAGGGCTTCGAGAAGCCATTTTTCATGTTCTCAAATTGTACGCTGTTTATTCACATTCTTTGGGAAGTCAGATGAGCACAGCTTCTTTTTCCGGGTTTTTAGACAGCTGGTGGATGGAAAAGAAGCTCCACTTCCACGGACGACTTGCGCGACGGCCAGATTCCCGGAAATGCTCTCCTCCGCATCAGTCGTCCGTGGAGGTGGAGCTTAATTTCCATCCACCAGCTGTCTAAAAACCCGGAAAAAGAAGCTGCGCACAGCTTCTTCTGTCCGCGGCTGTCGACCGTTTTGCGCTTAGGTGTGGAAATGGTGAATGATGACCTTAAGCTCAGCTTCAGCAGAAAAGTGTACATTTCACTGCAAATGGCTGTCGGCCAAATTGGCTGACTCTGACCGGCCCGTAAAAGGTTACATGGAAATGAGAAAATAAAACGTACTTTCTAATTTTACCTTATGTGTGGACTAAAACGACATTGCTTTTATTTTTAAGCCTGTTTATTCACTTAAATGAAATCTGTCAATCACACGCAATTCACGGCAGGAAACAACCTGTTACCTTCCTTGTCACCCATCAAAAATGTCTGCTCATGCCAAAAATAGAAAGGTGGATGACAAATGCAGAGGTTTCAACAAAAATATGGTATTAAGTAACTAAATACTAAGTATTTATTTATTTATAAATACTAAGTATTTATTTACTGAAGTCAGGTAATCATAATAATAATAACATCTTACCAGCTTGTCAAAACAATGCCAGTCACTGCTTTTTAATTAAAATGTATATGAATGCATAATTGAGTTGGTATCCGGAGAACTCACCGCAGCAAAATTCTTCATCACTGTCTTCATCAGTGTAGTATGGTATGTCAAACCCGCAGATGTTATATTTCCAAAGTGATCAAATTATTTTGTGCAATTAAATGGTCAGCGATTAAAGGATAAAAAGTTGAGTATGTGAATACCAATGATAGTAGGCCTACCAATTCAGGATATTGTTTACTAATGATTAACATTAGTTTTGGTACTTTGGTGTTTAAACTTTAGCATTCCCACTTCATCTAGTGTAAACTCTAAACAACTATCATCTCTCTCTCTCAATTCAATGCAATTTAAATGAAGGTAAAGTAAAACTAAAATGCACTAAACCGCGGCGAGTCTGGTATCCATTGAGTTCAGCCTTCTGGCCCAGCCCTCCACAATATTTTCTGTTTCTCATTTGGCCCCTTAAATAATATAAAGAGACACTGACCGGGTTGGCAGCAGGAGACTTTACTGAGCCATTTGAATCACCCTTCGATCTCAGCTTCATGCCGTCAGCTGTGAATAGAAAATGGGTCAGTTTTGGGACTGCAGTTCATCATTTCAAAGCAGTGTGTATAATTGTATACTGTTAATTTGAATGGAGAAGATTCCCTTTCTCAAGGTATTACCACACCTAAATTCGTATTGGCAAGATATTCCTCAATCTCCTCATCGTCAGAGTCATCCATCAATGGAGTAAATGCATATCTGAGGATATTAGAGGACAGTGAGTAACAAGTCTCCCCGCCCCACTGTACATATTTTCCCTTGTACATCTTGCAATGGGTCTGGTCAACAAGATTCGATACACCACCAAGATACCCATGTACCTGTCTAAATACTTCCTTAATGTAAACGAAGTCCACACCCATAACACCAGAGGGAGTGCAACAAACCATGTACAACCCAGATTCGGCACAAACAAGGGACTAAATAATTTTCGCTCCTATGCCACCAAAATGTGGAACGCCCTACCAACAGTCATTAAGACATGTGAATCCCTTGACTCCTTCAAAACCGCTCTCAAAGGGCACCTACGGACGGATGCAATTCGAAACTGGCCCCCGTAAAATCTGAATGCCCCCCCACCCCCTTTTTCCCCTCACTGTTTCTTTTCCCTTTTTGGTTCCTTTATGATGAATTCCTGTTCTGTTCTTTAACTATATAGTGTCTATTTGTACGTCTCTAAATGTTTTGATGAATTGAACATGGTGGACCCTCTTGTAAAGTGTAATGCTTAATTGGGTCGTCCACTCACAGTTAACAGTCTTTGTATTGACTTTGATTTTGTGCTTGAAATGTACTGTAATTCTGCAAACTGTTAATAAATATTTCAATCAATAATAATAATAATAATCAATCAATCAATCAATCCTTATTTTCTAACCGTGTATATGATGATTTCTTCTCTTTTTTCTTTGCATAGAAGTGTATATCTGTACAAGGGTTAAAAACCACCGTCATGTTTGTGGATGTTTTATTTTAGTCCAATACTTGCCTTTGGTTGTTTGCAGACGGTCTCCATAAGAACATGATGACAAGCAGTATGATGGAGAACAAGAACCTCCAGAATGCATCATCCACCCACAACTCTATCCAGTCCTGCGTGGAATAAACCACATGGACAATGCAGCATTATTTTAAAGCCTAGATCAGTCATTTCCCCCCCACAAATGTGTACACTCCCGCCCCCCTCTGGCAATGAGAAATACTGCAACTGATTTCCTCTTTACTACAAAGCATGGTGCAGCAGGCATTGTTTTTTGCTTGTTTTTCCATCGGCTCTCGGTTTAACCACTTAGTATAAACTACACCCAATATAGTTTGTTGGCCCCCTCTACACCGAAAATAGTTTGGCACCCAAACTTGTGCTGTGGGAGTGGGAGATATCTATAAACAGAATGATAATGCAGTTAAAATAGCAAAGTAATAAATAAAATAAAAACATAAATATATTTTAATTTTTAACTGACATATAGTACTGCGACAATGGCCCCCAGAAGTCGGCATACCCCTCCCGGAGTTAGGACCAAACACAACATAGTTTTTCCTCATCTCTAAGGCCTCCCATACATGAAATGGATTCTTGTATAAAAATATTTTACTGCAAAAGTGGTGAAATTGTTATTTAAACTTATACACCTCAAACTAAAAATAAAGCCTGTCCGTCTGGTGGTTGAGGCACTTAAAGGCATGTAGATTCACAATGGAAGCTCTGAGAGGTTCAAAACTTGGCATACTTGAAGCCAGAACATACCTCTACATTCTAGAAAAGACTGAATGTCAATATCTGAATGTCAATATGAGATATAGTCATTTACACACATACTTACAGTAGGCGGAATTGTACATCTATGTAGATGTCTTCTCTACTTTGTAGTGACTCTGGAATGGATTGTCATAGCAACACATATGATGGCTTGTAGGAAAGGTGAGGTTCTACTGAATCCAGCAATACCAATTGTGTAAATGTAGCTTGCATAATCGTGGAGTTATGGCACAAAACATATATGGTGTCCCAAACGGGGGGAAATAAAACTAATGAAATCTACAGTATCACATTAGTTTTATTTTTACTTCACTTATCAAGGGTGGGAAAACATAAACAAATCACTTGAGTAGAAGTCCCTAAAATGTATGAAATGTCTCAAACTTGAGAAATGAGAAATTGTGAACAAATAGATGCCGCTTCAATAGAGAAATATGCAAGCCTAGATTGGAACTACTAACTATTATTATGTTGCAGCACATGACCTGGATGTTCCCTCATCAAGCTCAGATCTCAATATTATCCTCATAAATATAAATAATCAAGTTATTCATTTCTGTTATTTGAGTTATTTGGTTACAGTCAATTTATACTACAGTATTTGGCTCCACCTATGTGCATCTTATGTGATCTTATAATGTGAAGTGTATCGGAAATCGGGGCCGATCATGACATTTTTAAATGATCAGATCAGGAGCACAAAAATGTGATTGGGACATCCCTAGTATCAATATGATAGCCATATCATGATATTGGACTGTATATTGTCCGTGATTTGGGATATTGTACTATTGTGATATTGGAGGAGTTGCATAAAAATATAATTTTCAGATGGGGAAAAATCGGTATCGGCAGATACTCAAAATTAAAATGATCTTACTAAATGTTGCTCAACAGAGAGATGATGATGTTCATAACACCGTGGCTCTATATACAGACAATATTCTGCAGTAATGAGCAAGTTGCAAATGTTGAGTGAGAGCATGCCTGCACCAGTCTCATCAAGAAGACTGAATAGGGTTGATACAACATTGTTTAACATACAAAGATATTTTTCATTTGTGTGAAGGCCAGTACAAGACCAGAACATCTGACAGCCATTATGGCTGGTACTGGTATGTGTACCAGAGACTTATGGTCCTTCATGCAGCATCAGAAAGGTTGATGAAGTTGTACATCATCTGCTCCTCTCGTACCCAGATCTCTTTGTGTATGATGACAAATATACAATAATACTGGTAATATGCCGAGGTGGCAGTGCCTCAGGGATAGATTGGCCAATAGAGCGGCTGGATGGAGAACCGTGAGGTTCGCAAGACAAATTTCAGTGTGAACTAACAATATACCGTTAGTACTATATCATACCATATTCTCAGTTCGATCCAGGGCTCCCCCAGAGTTAGACTCTGAACCCCTAATTGATCCCGATGTGCAGGTCGGTGCCTTGTATGGTTTCCTCTGCCATCGGTGTGTGACTGAATGTGTGAATGTAATGCACAATCTATGTAAAGTGCTTTGGATAAAAGCTCTATATACTGTAAATGCACCAATTTCCATTTACGGTATATAAACTCCTTGACTGTTATGATGACATACTGAAGACACTGACTCTGAGGAAGAAGATGATATTGTCTAAATACAAACCCTGGAAACATACAGCATTATAATTTGTAGAACATGGAAAGTCTGATGTTGCATGCTCTAAAAGTGTGCCCATGGGAAATGGGCACAATGAGAGAAGATGCAAATATCCAAGAAAATCCAGAACTACTACATAGACCTGCAGATATATTGATGAAGAAAACCATGGACCAGTGTCTTCAGTATGTCATAACTCTTATTTATTGAAAGTGATGACTTGTCATCACTTTCATTTATTTAAAGAAAGATGTTAACTATTTCAGTGAGATTAATAAAAGCTTTGACATAGATACTGGTCTGCTGTTCTAATTCTTTGTTTTATAGCTGCTATATTTCGTTTAGATATTTAGTGTTTTAGGTAGCATTTATGATATTTGTCATCATATGCAAAGAGATCTGGGTACGAGAGCAGCCGATGTACAACTTCATCAATCTTTCTGATGCTGCATGTGAAGGCCCTGTCTCTGGTACTCTGACCAGTGACCATGTGAAGGCCCTGTCTCTGGTACTCTGACCAGTGACCATGTGAAGGCCCTGTCTCTGGTACTCTGACCAGTGACCATGTGAAGGCCCTGTCTCTGGTACTCTGACCAGTGACCATGTGAAGGCCCTGTCTCTGGTACTCTGACCAGTGACCATGTGAAGGCCCTGTCTCTGGTACTCTGACCAGTGACCATGTGAAGGCCCTGTCTCTGGTACTCTGACCAGTAGTCCTGGTTTTGTCTATGAACTGATTGCAACAAGACCGCGAGGACTTTTTTGTGCTATCCCTTTTGGACTAATTGTATGACTGTACTCTGTTGCTGTTTTTACATTTATGTCTAATAAACTATTAAATCCATCAATCAATCAATCAATTGTGCTGGCCTTCCCACAAATGAAACAATATATTTGTATGTTAAACAGTGTTGTATCCTATTCAACAATGTTGTACCCTGTTCAGTCTTCTTGACGAGACGGCATGCTCTCACACTGGTCTTACTGGAGTAGTTTTCTCAACATGATACAGTATATGATGAGGAGAGGAGAGTATATTGAATTTGGGTTTGCCAGGGTTTTATGAACATCATCTCTCTGTTGAACAACAGTTAGTGTTGAAGGTCTTCTGCCGTGGGCTTTATACATTATGGGTCTTGTTTCGTGCCTTTTTCCAACTGTTTAGCAAAGATGATACAAAGATTTGGATCCAATATTCCATTTTGGTAAAAGTTTAAAGATACACTTCAGAATTTGTACAGTATCTATGTTGTGCATTGCGCGCACTATTTTTAGGCTATAGTATGTGCAGTAACCATATTACAAGTGATACTAATTAAGTCTATTTTCCATTCTGGTGAAATAGTGTCAGGGCAGGGTTCTGCTATTGTCAGTGTAGACTACTGGACAGGCAGTAGGCTCTGTTACATTAAAGATAACTAAATACTAGGTCACTCTCCACTCCAGTCAGCTAAATAGCTACTTGATTTGACAAGGTTCATCTCATCTTTTCACATTCCAAAATATGTGAAATGATTTTACCTGTCATTTTATGAAGAAAGCCACATACTGTAGGCAATAAGATGCAGGTGGAGCCAAATACTGTAGTGTAGTATAACTTGACTGTAACCAAATAACTCAAATAACAGAAATGAATAACTTGATTATTTATATTTATGAGGATAATATTGAGATTTGAGCTTGATGAGGGAACATCCAGGTCATGTGCTGCAACATAATAATAGTTAGTAGTTCCAATCTAGGCTTGCATATTTCTCTATTGAAGCGGCATCTATTTGTTCACAATTTCTCATTTCTCAAGTTTGAGACATTTCATACATTTTAGGGACTTCTACTCAAGTGATTTGTTTATGTTTTCCCACCCTTGATAAGTGAAGTAAAAATAAAACTAATGTGATACTGTAGATTTCATTAGTTTTATTTCCCCCCGTTTGGGACACCATATATGTTTTGTGCCATAACTCCACGATTATGCAAGCTACATTTACACAATTGGTATTGCTGGATTCAGTAGAACCTCACCTTTCCTACAAGCCATCATATGTGTTGCTATGACAATCCATTCCAGAGTCACTACAAAGTAGAGAAGACATCTACATAGATGTACAATTCCGCCTACTGTAAGTATGTGTTCAAATGACTATATCTCATATTGACATTCAGATATTGACATTCAGTCTTTTCTAGAATGTAGAGGTATGTTCTGGCTTCAAGTATGCCAAGTTTTGAACCTCTCAGAGCTTCCATTGTGAATCTACATGCCTTTAAGTGCCTCAACCACCAGACGGACAGGCTTTATTTTTAGTTTGAGGTGTATAACTTTAAATAACAATTTCACCACTTTTGCAGTAAAATATTTTTATACAAGAATCCATTTCATGTATGGGAGGCCTTAGAGATGAGGAAAAACTATGTTGTGTTTGGTCCTAACTCCGGGAGGGGTATCTCGAAAACTAAAGCACTTTTTGACTGTTTGTTGCAGGACTAATAGCTGATAATGAGATTGTGTTAAATGCAAGCCTGTGTTGTGCCTGATTCCATGGCCCAAATTGATAGATGAATACATTTTTGTCAACGGAAATATCCCAGATCAGAGCTTTAAGAAATAAAAACGTAACATATAAGTGAATGGATACTCACCGACTGGCAATCTGCTAGTCTGAACTTTTTGGTTGTCCACACCATGAAAATGATGGAAGCTGAAGGAATAGAACAATCGCTAAGAACATAGTTGATAGTTGAAGCCCTACTTTAAGTGAAAAAAGCATAAGTTGCCACTCACCTATGACAGCAAATATTAGAGTGTTGGTAAAGTGTCTGTAGAGGGACAACTTGACCGGGTTTCTCCTCAGCTTCAAGGTCTTTATAGTTTGTGCCAGGCTGACAAATATGTTAGTGGCAGTCAAGGTAAACATGGATTCATAGATTTACACATCGTGCAATGCAACACTGACTCTGAGTTAAATTATCCCAGAGCATTGCATACAGGATCTATCAGTCTACATCAGTGGTTCACAAACGGTGACCCAAAATAGAAATTAATTAATTATCCCAGAGCATTGCATACAGGATCTATCAGTCTACATCAGTGGTTCACAAACGGTGACCCAAAATAGAAATTTATTAATTATCCCAGAGCATTGCATACAGGATCTATCAGTCTACATCAGTGGTTCACAAACGGTGACCCAAAATAGAAATTAGATGTTTGGCCGGGAACCAAACTAGTGAAAATAGCAGATCAAGCAAGCTTGTAGATCGGCAATTACCCCTACTTCTTATTAACATGTGCACTCTAATTTATGAAATTTCGTTGAGTTTTCTTTTTTTTTCTTATCCCACAATTTGTGTCAATTATCTAATGTAATCATGGGCGCTATGGTTCCTCGGCCAACCTGGGGGGGGGGGGGCACCGGATTGACCTCATGCTTCCTTCTATGCATGAGGAGTCAAAGCTGCTTCTTTTCACCCGACAGGGGGGAGTTTCCCCGGTTGGACGTAGCGTGTGGAAGCAAGGAACACATTGTTCCGACCAGTTCCTTGCCCCCCCCCCCATCAGGCACCCCGGCTGGCCAGGGGGAGGTAGTTTAGAGACCAGTATTACTGCACTAGGGGGGACACGGGGAGAACATACAAATTCCACACAGAAAGGCCCTTTCGCCAACCCCGCCTCGGGTATGGGCACTGATGACGCAGAGGAGAGAACACCCCCCCAGCTCCCACAACGTCCCCAGCGGGAATCAAACCCAGGACCTTCTAGCTGTGAAGCGACAGCACTACAGACTGTGCCACCGTGCCCCTCTTTTACTTATTCAAGAAATTAATTTAATTTGGCATTAATTCATGTAAACTGTAGCTTTTTAGGGATTTTTTAAAATAATAATTAAAAGCAAAATGTAGGAATAATAGGAAACAAAAAAAATAACGGACCCACAAAAATGTGTCTGCAACCCACAAATAGGCCCCGACCCACAGTTTGGTAACCCAGTGCTCTACATTCAAGGAGGCGAGGGTAGAGAAACACCCCAGACAGACAACAGGTATCAGCTACACACCCAAAGGATATCCACCAACAGAGAGAGGAGTCAAGCAGTGCCAGGGGAATGTTGGCCAGCAGAGCCAGGTCAGAATCTTTGGCCTGAGAGAGAAGGGGACAGAGGGGCCGTCACCATATGAGAAAAGAGATGGAGAGAACAGGGGACAGAGTGGGGGACCGTCACCATATGAGAAAAGAGATGGAGAGAACAGGGGACAGAGGGGGGGACCGTCACCATATGAGAAAAGAGATGGAGAGAACAGGGGACAGAGGGGGGGACCGTCACCATATGAGAAAAGAGATGGAGAGAACAGGGGACAGAGGGGGGGACCGTCACCATATGAGAAAAGAGATGGAGAGAACAGGGGACAGAGGGGGGGACCGTCACCATATGAGAAAAGAGATGGAGAGAACAGGGGACAGAGGGGGGGACCGTCACCACATGAGAGAACGAATGGGAGAAAAGGGGACAGAGGGGGGGACCGTCACCACATGAGAGAACGAATGGGAGAAAAGGGGACAGAGGGGGGGACCGTCACCACATGAGAGAACGAATGGGAGAAAAGGGGACAGAGTCTGATGACACACAGAGGAGTCATAGGGAGAGGGACCAAAATGAGACGAGGACTAGGGCTGGGCAGTTAACTGAAAACATATCTAAACCGATATTTAGAATCTTGCTCATCTGTAGATTAATCTAATCAAGAAGCAGTGTTTATAATTTTTTGTAAATTTTCTATGTCACCAAATCGACACAATTAAAAAAATATGAATAGATTATTTTATAATCGACTACTAAATCAATCAGTCACAAATAATTGTTCATTAATCGTAATCGAGGCAGAAGTTTGAAATAATCATATTGATTTGAAGCCATATTGCCCAGCCTTAACGAGGATCTTTGTCACAGCGAGGTAGACAGATCTTCACTAGCCCTGGTCCAGTGTGTCAGTGAGTCTCTCACTGACGCCCTGCCGGGCATGCCTCCACTGCTCTCTAGCAGTTTTCCCACTGCCGTGCGAGGGTTTAGAATTCCCCGAAAATAAACAAGCTTTTCTCTAAAATGCACTATTGTTGTCATGAAATAAAATGCATCGCACTGGATCAGCGCATGCGCAACCCGGAAATGTAGTAGTAGAAAAGATTACTCCGTCTGGTACATTACTTTATTAAAATGGCAAAAGTGTATTTAGAGAGAAGCTAGGGACCGGGCACGCTTCCCAGCTTTGAGAATAGACTTTTCCCAAGGTCTAGCAAGCTTTGTTTCGGTGAGTAGCTATGTCGTTTTGTATATTTTCGGGGAATTCTAAACCCTTCCACGGCAGTGGGAAAACTGCTAGAGAGCAGTGGAGGCGTGCCCAGCAGGGTGTCAGTGAGAGAGACTCGCTGACCCACTGGACCAGGGCTAGATCTTCACCAGAGTGAAACAAAGATGAAAAAAGACCAACCAACCACCCAAAGCAACAAATGAGCCAATTATACAATATCTGGTATTTTTAAATTAAAATCAGTTATATAACTCAAAGGGGGATTGCTTTGTAATAACAAACAAAAATGATAATTATCACACAGACACACACTACTGGAAATTGTGTCCTGGGCTCAGCATCATGTTGAGTATTTTGGAAGGATATGAACCAGACGCAACCGGAGTCAAACACGGCCAGAACAATGGCTCCGATGAGATCTGGGCCGTTGTCTCGTTGGGCCTTAGATGATCCAACATCCAAACCAAGAAAATAATACAAATCATGGTGTGGAAGTACAGTAGACTGCTGCCCACGTTGAAATACTCCAAAAACTATAAACACAAGCCGACTCAAAACCTCAGGTCTGTCTGTCTATACATCTATCTACCCATCACTGACTATCAATTAGTTACTGAATTACTTATAATTCATTGCATGATGAATGGCAAACGTGTCATAAGCTTGTAATTATTTTTGAATATTCTGGCAATTTTTGGAAATGTTTGGCTAAAAGTGGTTAAAGATTAAGAATGAATCTAACAGAAACACCATTGGCATCCAATACTACAAGCTTTTCCGTGCTGGGGATAATTGACAAGTAATTTATAATGACAAGTAAAGGTTTTCTCACCCCTGTAATCCTCAGAACACCTTCAATACTAGCGAAGCCGAAGTACAAGACACCGAGCCCCACCACTCTGTGCATCACTGTTCCCAGGCGAGGTCTAGGCAGAGACATGATGGCATTACCCGACATGATTGTTACATTTAGAGCAGTGTTCATTTTTTCAGCAGATCTTCTTAGTATTTTGAATAACACCATTTAGTCTTAGTCTTCTGAAATTGTTTAAGTCTTAGTCTAGTCGACTAAATATCAAAACCCTTAGTCTTAGTACTAGATCTTTGCCTTTTTTTTTACCTTTTAAAATAACTTAAATAGAATAGTTAGTTGAACCATTTTAAAATGCTTTTCAAAATAGTAAAAAATGGCAAATAAGTTTAGGGGTAAGGGGTGGCACAGGATAGTCTTAGTCAACAAAATTAACACTGATTTAGAGGATTGATAAAGAAAAAAGCATTGGAGCTTAATCCAGTGTCTAATATTAACCTCGGCCGGGCACCTGGCTCCGATTGATTTAGCCACTGATATAAATTGGAAGACTTTCACTCCAAATAACGTGATTGGTAATTGTCCAAGTAACCCGATCGCAATCGATTAAAAGAGATGTTATAATGAGTGGGCAACCTTGATCCAACCACATACGCAAAGACAGAAAAAATAATAAACAGCGATCAGTATCTGATGCAAAAGTCCTGAATGGAGCATCCATAAATGACATGCATATACAAGTTACCGTCCATATGAACAACATTCATAGAATGAGACTTGTTGGCTTACTTTACAATGCCGTAGCCAAGGCTGACAATGATGACAAGCAACCGAGCCAAGGTTCTCTTGAGGGCGGAGACCAGCTCAGCAAAGATCAACAAGCCAGGGGCTAAAAGACAAGAGAAAATACCAAATTTGACACACCAACATACGAGGAAGTGGCTTGGCTGCATCAGTGACCAAGTACATTTGCTCAAGTAAAACAATGTTTGCCGCATTTTACTTTTACTTTAAGTATATATTTTTATTCAGGTTTTAAAGCAGAAGCCCAGGGCAAAGTATAAAAGTCACAAGTTCTGAGAAAAAATAAAAACATCATAATCATGTAAGAGTATAGCCTTCAGTGGTTAAGTGTAGTTAGTCAGTTACAGATGAAACATTAGGTCAGACCGCTATTAAGTGTTGGTGACTCAGAGGAAATAAAGAGGAAACTCAGAGGAAACAAAACAAAAAACCTCAATGCCCTATCCCACCCTATTTAAGTATACAGTATTTTGATGCAAATACTTTTGTACTTTTACTCATGTCAATTTTTTAATACAAAGTATTTCTACATTGTGACATTGCTACTTTCACTCAAGTCAAAAAGTCTGAGTACTTCTTCTTACCACAGCTTGGCATAAAGCGATGAACGGTAAAGAGCGGAAACTCACAGGCAGAACCGACGGTGTTGGTGTTTTCGTACTCGGCGCAGAAGACTGCCTTCTCCACCATGCCCAGGAAGATGACGCCTGCTATCCAAAACTGGATCCTTAGAAGATCCTTCCAGTAGCAGGCTGCCCACATGAACCACAGCAGGGCATACAGGATGTACACCACGCACATCACCATGTAGAACTACACATGTCCAAACAAAAGGTTTTTATACAGACATTATAAATACAACAGCAGAATTCCAGTGAGGCCAAATGCAATGGCTATCAGATACATTGGAGAACTTTCTTGTGACCACCACGCTCTCCGCTCTGACTTACATGTATGGTGTGGTGTGCTACGAGCTTAAATCAACAATGTGTGTCGCACACACCAAGAATGCACACACCAAGAATGCATTTTCAAAAGATTTGGCTATCCAGCGCCTTCATCAGTGATGAAGGCTGGATAGCCGAAACGTTCAAACGTCTGTCCTGTGATGTAGAGAAGAAATCTTTTGAAAATGCATTTTGTGGTGTGTGCGACCCTTTACCTATTCTACAATAACAGATACATTAGAAATTATAATGTTTATAAAGTGTTAATTAAGGTCATTACACACTGGCGAATTAGCGACGCGATTTATTCGCGCGAATAATTCGCATTTTTCAGTCAAGTCATTGCAAGCTTCCACATCAGTGACGAATGTGCGAATGTGCGACAGTTTTCGCTCTTTATTTGTTCGCTCTGGTGTCGAATTTTGCAGACATTCGCAGGCGAACTGCAACACCTCTGACCAATCAGAATGCAGCCCAAACTGCGTTGCTGTGTAAACAGCGGCTGTACTGTACAATAGCTGTCAACAGAGCAGCAGCCGGTCCGCGGGTCCGGCTACGCAGGTCGGGATAGCACAGCAGCACACGCTGTTGCACACCTCCCCTCCTACAACTCTGTTGGGTGTGTGTGTGTGTGTGTGTGTGTGTGTGTGTGTGTGTGTCGGCCGTCGATCCCAAATGACTCTGGACTCCACATCACGGTAGTGAAGAAGACAAGAAGTGGTGGAAAGGATAGTAGGATATACCAATACAAACAAAAGAGGGATTAGCGCACGCTGCACACCAATAGTGAGGAGGTGCTGACCACGGGACGGGAGACAAACTTGTAAAGGAAGGAGAGGTTGCACAGCTCGTAGTCACGAATCACGATACAAAAAACAGACCAACGTTTCGGCACCTGAGTGCCTTCTCTTCAGGGTATGAAAGAAAGGCAGGGGAAGAGGAGTGGAGTGGAGGAGGAGCGGAGAGGAGAGGAGGAGGAGAGGACATGAGTGGAGGGGTGGCGAATATAATCGCACAATACGCGTCGCATTTATATGTGTACAGACGCGACTAAATTCGCCGGGCAAATATTTCGCCTTTTTTGGATCGCTTATTCGCATCGCGTCGCTACTGTCTTGTAGCCGTCTTGTTGTAATAAAAGCCTGTGTAATTCAGTTCTTCTTATGATGATTCTTGATAAGGCTCATGGCATGAGCGGTTTTCTGATACACTATGTTGTACTACAATGATATAATAATAATATTGAATTCACTTACAATCATGAGAGGCCATTCTGTAATGGAAATGAATCCGTGGGTGCCTTTCATGTTGATGTTAACTGGAGAAGCAAAATCGGGGATTATTTGAAAATGAAGTAGAACATTACAAAGAAAAAGTAAAAGAAAGAAAAGAAAACTGATAATATAACAGATTCAATATCAAATATCAAAATACAAATTAGTAGTAGTGTCAAAAATAATCCATTCAGGAATGCATCGTGATTCATCCGTGGACGATTCTGCATCGATGCAGCAATATGACAATCATAGTCTGAACATACCAGTAAGACGAGTAAGGGCGAGGTCGCGTGCACACATCCGCCTTGTTGACGGCAGACTGTTTGGCGAGTACTGGCGCTTTGGCATGGGGGGTCAGATCAACATGGAATGAATTCTATACTGGCCATATAAAAGGAGCATGTTTTGAGTGTATAGGGTTTCATGAGGTCAGATCAACATTATGGAATGTCAGAACAGGTCAGCTCCATATATGGAGATCTAAGGGTGGTAGTGGGGACATTCTCTTGATTGTACAGGGTTTGATGAGGGCCGGGCCTTAATCTTCGGGCCTGTTGAGAACTCTAGTTTTCTCCAGCTGCCGGGCGCGGCTGCACTAATAACTTTGGGGCAGGCCCGTCTAGAGTTTGAATGGACAGGTATCAGTCAAAAAGGAGACATCGAAGAGGAAGGATCAACATATCAGGGAGGGATCTCCATATATTATGGACTTAATTGCAACAGCAGATTGTGTATTTACTATGACATCAGGGATCTCCATCCCTGATGATGTCATGAGACCTGGGCACCATGTATGGGGGCATTCCCATGTATGGGGATGATTTACTTTACTTACTTAATCATGATTTGATATAAAGCTGTACTATCAAATAGTTTAAACACTTTCAAACCGACATCCCCACTTTGGGTCAAAATAGCCGATCTACAAGCTCACACAACACGTCGCAAAACACAACGCATTATAGGAGCTTGTAGACCGTCCATTTTCTCTGTGTGACACTATCGTACAACAAAGCATAAAATAGGACATACGTGGTTAAAGGAGCCATTCATGAACTGACCTGTTAAATTCCAGTTGGCCTCTGGTTTATTTGAGGTGATCTTGACAACCAGTAGATACGGCCCATCCTTCCATGTGGTGGCGATAGTGTCATCTTTCAGTCTCGTACTGCTGTTCACATCACCACTGCTGCTACTACTGGCAAACTCTTCAGTTATCCATCTGGTATAATTTTCATCCTGGAAAACCACAAAAATAAAAGTCACTTCACGACGTTCGTGAAGTTAATCCCTGCCCATGCACCCGTCTGAGCCGATTAGGTCTTTTTTGCATCCTGGAAAATCACAAAACGTGTTTAAAGTACAGGTAAAATAGTTAATCAAACTAATTGATTTAACTATTATAAAATATTATTGATAATTTAATAAGATAATCAATTCATAATCCCCATCTTGGGCATGTTGAAAGGTAAAAAGAAAGTAGAAACAATTAGAAAAACAGTGCACAAAAATAGTGACCTTAATCTATTAAACACTTGTTATTTTGTACTTTTGTACTTGTCAAACAATGGTGTCGTGCAAAAGTTGTGAAGCTAGCCAATCAATCTTACATTACAAAAACGTATGTACAAAAACCCCACTACTAAAAAAACTATCATAAAACCACAATTACTTAAAAGTTCTTATCAAGTTCATGGTCTGGTCTGAACTGAAGTCCATAATTAAAAACAAAGTCAAATGTATTTTCTTACTGGTGGGGCCCCCTCAATAGGGGGAGACACTTTGCGTGGCTGTGCCTTGGCTTTCTGGAAGAAAAAAACAACATTGACAGAACTTAAAGTTATGACTTGATATAATATTCAAACTATATTAGAGTGTAAGGTAAAAGGGAGTATAATACACTCCCATTTCCAAACATTATGCATGCTTGATATTTGCTTCTATTTATGTCTTATAATACACAAGACTACACACTTTACACTTATTATATTGTTACTCCATTTTAATTTTACTTTAAATGTAACAGCAATTTGTGGCTAGCTTGCCAGCCACCAAAAATAATTTCACCCACTCTAAACACCTTTAAACTTGTGATATGACAATGAAGTTGAGAGGAAGTTGTCTTACGCGGAGCATGGTAAAGGAGTGCAGTCCACTGTTACACGTTAAGGGGCTGTGTTTGTGTTCAATGTATTCTCCTGGTCCCAGGGGGTTAGGGTCCATGCTCTCCCCTCGACTCAAAGGTGTTTTCTCATACATTTCCTGAGTAAAAAGACAGGCACGATTCACATGACCAATGAAGCTCCAATAAAGACCCAAAGCTTAGTCCAAGAGCAGAGTCCTAATGATTACTAGTTGTACAAAGTGCAGTGAGTGCTGCTTTACTTACGTCAATATTATTGAAATCATTGTGACATGGGTAGTACTTTAAATACCACTGGATGGTTAAAGTCACCTCTTCTGGACAGCCAAAGGATACGACTGACAAATGGAGACAAAAGCATTTATTTGAATGAAGAAAAATCATGAAATCTGTTAACTTTAATCATTACAAATGTCCACAATACCAATACCATTTTACCATCAATCTAAAATATGAAAGCCTACACGGCGACGTTGTACGCTTGATGCAGTCATAAGACAAAGTAGAAAATATAGTAGTAATATTATACATCCTACCTTTCAATTTAACATCAGTGTCTTTATACATTGATTTCCTTAACAGCAATGGTCTTGAGGTCTGTATCGGATTTAACAGAGAGAGAGAGAGAGAGAGAGAGAGAGGTGTGAGACAATCCACTGAAAACCATGGCATCTCACCTTTCACTGCAACTTGATATGGAGGCAGGGCACAATCACAGTGGAAAAGACTGGAACTTTTTTACTACACTGAAATATTGATGAAAGCCACCTAGTTCTCCAAGTTCACTATGTCTTAATGTCAATACTGAGAATGTCTTAGTGAGTATCGCTGACGTGGGGATCTTGTTTAAGATGTCTTTCACTCTCATAGGAGCTAAATTAAACCGGCTAACTGCTATTGATGACAGGAAAAAGGCTACCTAACCCCGGCTAAAGAACAAGTCAGACAAGTCTTGGTTTGTCCTGCGGTCTGTCTGTCTGTCACATTGTTCCGTCCATGTTTATCGGCAAAACAGGAAAACAGCCAATGTGACAACTTAGTACACAGCTGTTGTCAAAGGACTCTACACATTCCTTGATTCAAGTCACAAGCATTGCATGATCTGCTTGCTAGCGGTTTTAGCACAACAAGCTAGCCCCTGGCTGATCATAATACTAGCATGTTTCATGTTTGTTTACTCACGTTGACAACGGCAACGGTCCACTGTCCCGTCTCTGGCGCGCCGGTGACGGTGTCCCCCTTGCTCAGTAAAATGGCTGTCAACAGGTAGAGGACAATGGGACTGAAAGCTGCCGTGGAGGGACGCACACACATCATCCACGTCCTCATCTTCACACCAACAGCCATGATGATACTATAATGGTTGGTGATGGTCGCAGCCTGATGCGCATGCGCCCCACCACAACACCTGAGAAACACGTCACACAAAACAGTAGTCAGCGGCTCAGCCTGTCCTCTGGTCTGGTGATGCGCCGCGCAGAGCCATATGCGATGTTACTGAATACATGATTGATTTGATCTAGTAACAATTTTATTCAGAATCATATTTACATCACATCACAGGTGTATAGGGGAGGGTTCTGATAAAGTAACCCATTTGATATTGCATCAGTTAGTAACGTAGCCCTGAAACATGACTGCCATGATGATTAATACGAGAGTCATGAACCATGGCTCCTCAAGCCCCCCCCCCCGCACCCCGACGCTGATTTGCATCACTTCAATGTCCACAACTCCAAATACACTTTCAAGTGCAACTAGTCCTTCATTCGGTAACAAGATAACTCACCCCTTTTACCCTTTTTGGTGAGTTGTCCGGACACCTCACCAAAAAGTGCAGACAACTCACCCCGGGGTGAGATGTCTGGACTTTCGGGTGAGATGTCTTCACTTTCCGGGGTGAGTTTTCTTCACTTTCGGGGTGAGTTGTCTGACTGAATATGTACTTTTGGAGCTCTTTTATATACTTTACTGAATATTTCACCAGAATACTTTACTGAATATTTCACAAGAATATAACACAAGAGTCAAATGTACGGTCAAATGTAATGTATTTTATTTAAATATAGAAACAACAGTTTTTACAAAAAATATAGAAAAAAGGTAAACTTTTCAAAAAACATCAGTTTGTACAAAAACTATAGAAAAAAGTTGTCGTATCTAAAAACATCAGTTTGTACAAAAAATATAGAAAAAAGTTGTCATGTGTACAAAAACACTGTTTCAGTGAAAAAGTTGAAAGTGAAAAAGTTATAGAAACAAAATTGTCATATGTACAAAAACACTGTTTCAGTGAAAAAGTTGAAAGTGAAAAAGTTGTCATAGCTGCAGTGTGCTGTCCCATTTTGGTTAGCATCTCCACACAAGGTGCAAGGTCCTTGTGCAGCAAATCGATGAGCAGATAAACTGGCAAGTTTGCCCGCTGTGCTTTCCGATTTAGGCAGTTATGCCACCCCTCGACATCATTGTCCGTCCTGATGGCACACTTGTACATACACACCAGTGCTCTGGCTTCCACTGGCCACTTATCCAGGTGGACCGCATGTAGTCAACGAAGGGTTTCAGCTCGTCTGAGGCATATGCAGGAAATCATCATATAAAGAACTAAATAAATAAAGGGGGAAAAATATCCAGTAATGGAAAAAAGGCATGAATTTAGAACTAATGGTGACATATAGTTCCTATTGGATATTGAGGTAGTCTATTTTATTGCATTTTCAGAACATTACAACAACAATGTCTACAATAAGTTATAATTAAGTCTAGGCATGATAGCACAATCACAATATATAGGCTACAGATGTAAATATATTCCCCACACACACACACACACACACACACACACAAACACACACACACACACACACGACAGGCAAGGCTGTTGTTTGCATCGTTAGCAGGCAGCAGCTAGCTTGGCTAACGTAGTTCTACCACTGCCCTCTATGTGACTCTGTGGTTGTTTCACCATGTTTGCGCATTTATGAGAAAAAAAAACACTAATGTGGGAATTATTTCAGGTATACCCCTGGCTATGCGTCGAGTACCCCTAGGGGTCCGCGGACCCCACTTTGGGAACCGCGAGTGAGAGAGAGACGCTCTTCTCCTTACAACAGTGTTTCACCGGATTTTACTGTTAAATAAATAAATAATCTCAGCTAAAAGTTCAGACAACTCACTTCGCCGTCTCAGAAAGTGAAGACAACTCACCCCGGTGAGATGTCTTCACTTTTGGTGAGTTGTCTGGACTTTCGGGGTGAGTTGTCTTCACTTTCCGGGGTGAGTTCTCTCAGAGAACTCACCCCGGAAAGTGAAGACAACTCACCAAAAGTGAAGACAACTCACCAAAAGTGAAGACATCTCACCGGGGTGAGATATCCGGTATTCCTTCATTCAGTCTCTCCATTTTTCCTGTGACCATTTTCCAATATTGGTCTCCGCCAATTAGGACTAATTCCACTGCATCCATCCATATGATGGGTACATCTGCTATGGGCATTCCTTTTGCTTCCAAGTCCCTCCTTATCTTTCCGTTTGGCGCTTTAGAAGAGCTCAACTTGGGTGCACATAAATGGACATCAAATTCATCAATGCTTTGATTGTTCTTAATATTTCTCAAACAAGCCTTCACTTTTCCTGCAGGTAATTCTCTGGGGTGTTTTGGAACCAAACACATACATATTCAACGTTTCTTTAGCTATAACTGGCAGGTTAAGTCAAAGTGCTCTGGAAATATCCTCTTTAAAAATCTCTAAACTCTTGAGCTGGATGTTAAACTCACCTTTCAGACCAATGCAGATAACATCTACAAAAAGGCAAGGCAGCGGCTTTATCTTCTCAGGAAACTGAGAAGTTTTAATGCTAGTAAACACACCCTGACCATGGTCTATATATCACTCACACTGTAGTGTTCTCACTTTTAACATCGTGTCCTGGTTTGGGAATCTCTCAGTTAGAGATAAAAACAAACTCACCCAGGTAGTCAACCAGGCAAGTAAGATCATTGGAGACAAACAATTGCAACTTCAGGACATATACAACCGCTCCATAACCAAAAAAGCTATTCAGATTTACAATGATTCTACCCACCCTCTTCGCTCTGAATTTGACTTGTTGCCATCGGGCAGGAGGCTTAGAGCAAACCTAGCTAAAATGAAGGGTTACAAAACGTTTGTGGACATTTTAAATAAGACATTGTAAATAAGAAAATGTTTAAATAGTTCACCTAACACCCACTGTTCATGATCACTGTTGCTGTGTTTATGTGAATGCATTTTATATAGTATTTGAATGTATCTGTGTATTTTATGTAATGTTTTATTGTTGTAACTGACTGCCGGTGTGCCACAGACAAATTTCCATTTTATGTAAATGTAATGGACAATAAAGTTTTCCTTATCCTTATGTTTCATAAATTCCTGAAAAATGAACGTTTTGGAGTTAGGTGGTTTCTTCCAGGCAGCATATTATATCTATCAACAGTTCAACACACACTTGTTTTATTAGCATTCTCGTTTGCTTTACTTTCACCCTTTTACCTGTCTCCTTTGCACTTCTACTGCCTGTCCAACCCCCAGTGAATGCTGAGTTGGTGTGCTGCCACTCTAGGACAGCAGGGGGAGCTTTTCCTCCTTTAGCAGCAGCCATGGTGGCATGGCCTGCCAGGGGGCTCCGTCTTTTGAGCTAATTTAGAACTTCCTGTCTGAGAGCTAGCTAATTTAAGACATCCGGTTGCCTTCAGAATAAAATAAGGTTATTTAATTAATAATTATTACATTACATTATTAGTATTATTATTACATTACAGTTATTGTAAAGACACACATTATGTTTCTGTGTAAAAATAAGTAATTAAATAACATCAAAAAGTTATCTATGCTATTCACTGGAGTGAATATTCTATTCTATTCTAAAAACGACTTATAAATCCTAAAGCCTTGTCTATACTTCACTGTGCAACGGTCCTATGCTGGACAATAGCAGATATGCAAACTCACAGCACATCTCATTCAAGACACTGAACTTGCAGATCTGCCATTTTTGAACACATTATAAAGTTAACCATTTATCATGCTGCTCTACGTGGCACTGCATTCTGTGACATTAAACCAAATGGCATTTTCCACTCTATGACACTACTGTTCTACATTTTTGTCTAATAAAATAGGCTATTAATTGAATCAATCAAACTGCATTAACTAACAGAGATACTACTAACCAAGCTATCCATGTCAACATGCTCTATAGGAGTCTCAATAACAGGTATAAGTAACGTTTAATGTTTAGTAATTTTAATGTAGCAGAAGAGGCCATTCATTGAACAGAGTTTTGCACAATTTTAACATCCCAGATCGATTGAAATATGAATCTACTGTGCTGTGCTACACCATGATATATTAAGAGTACAATAACATTCCATTGTGAATAAAAACGTATTAACCACAGTGTAATGCTAAAGGTTTCATCACAGGGCTGTCTGCTTCATGTAATATCATTAAAAGTGTTGTTGGTGACAGTTATATGAGTTGGAAGCATTAAGACCCATTTTAACCCTCAATGGCTTCCTTTCTGACAAATAACGTTATTGTAAAAAAAAAAAAAAGATTCACGCGTTCATATGTAGCTATTTTGCATTAGAAGCGGATGGGACCAAGGGACCCGGATGTAACGTAGGGCAATATGACTACAATATGACTACAATAGATTCAGGTTAAATCTCGCGGGCGTGGCCTCACACCGGAAGGAAGTGCCGCCGCCCTCAAATACGGAAGAGACGCGTGGAGGTAGGTTTGGTCAGTGTTTGTTTGGAAGTGCCACGTCACCATCGGTCTTCGGAGCAAGTAAGTGATAAATGTTATTTAATACTTAACGCTGTTGTTGTTTGTGTGTTCAAACGTCTATCACTTGAAGTTACTTGTTATGATGTTTATATATGATGTTTGTACGAAACTGTAAAACAGTGTTTCAGTAGCCGAATGGTTAGTGTCGAAGGTTTATAAACAACTATGCCCGGCCTCAATGTTTACTAACCGTCGACAGTACCCACTCGACTACCGAAACACGGCTTTAAAGAGTAGTATTTACATATCTAAACACAACAAGTAACTTCAAAAGTGATAACATGTTTGAGCCACGGACCACCATTTCACATTAATAGACTCTCACAATGGTGGTCAGTGGCTCAAATGGGTCTGAGAGACTAGATGGCCTCAAATGTTGGTCCGTGGCTCAAACGCTGAATAAATAATCGACTAGAGGTGAGAAGAGTATTGTCTGGTAGGTAAAAGGACAAACATTCTGTGAAAATTGGCACGAAGCAACAAACATTCTTTGAAATTGGTGGGAAACGATCCCGGGCACTCATGTTAACAAAGCTCAGTCACTAACCACTATCGCTATGCTACAATCAGCATTATAAAATCCAAGGATCAAAAGTAGCAATCTTCTACATTCTCTAATTGTGTAGTTTTTTGGAAATTAAGCAGATGCTTAACAACAATTGAACTATTGAGAGTGTAAAGATCTACTATTGGGGTCAATTTGGTTACCTCAATTAAATTGCTCTGTATTGTGACAGTAATCATTGCTATAGAGTGTGTGTTCAGTAACAGTGTTAAATAGCTCTATAGTGTGACAGTAATCATTGCTATAGTGTGTGTTCAGTAACAGTGTTAAATAGCTCTATAGTGTGACAGTAATCATTGCTATAGTGTGTGTTCAGTAACAGTGTTAAATAGCTCTATAGTGTGACAGTAATCATTGCTATAGTGTGTGTTCAGTAACAGTGTTAAATAGCTCTATAGTGTGACAGTAATCATTGCTATAGTGTGTGTTCAGTAACAGTGTTAAATAGCTCTATAGTGTGACAGTAATCATTGCTATAGTGTGTGTTCAGTAACAGTGTTAAATAGCTCTATATTGAGACAAAATCATTGCTATAGTGTTTGTTCAGTAACAGAGGTCTCCCGGTCTCTCCAGTTTTTTGTTAAACACAGTCCCATAGTAACGGTACCTCTCATTCAGTCCCATTCACTCCCATTCACTTTTATTCACTCCCATTCAGTCACATAGTAACAGTACACCCCATTCAATCCCATTCACTCTCATCGTATCAGTCCCATAGTAACAGTACCTCCCATTCACTCCCATTCACTCAAATAGTATCAGTCCCATAGTAACAATACCTCCCATTCACTCCCATCCACTCCCATGCACTCCCATAGTATCAGTCCCATAGTAACAGTACCTCCCTTTCACTCCCATAGTATCAGTAACTCCCATTATCTTGCAACACAGCAGCCAAGTATATGCAGAACACATATACACGCATTTGACACAAACAACAAGACAATTTACATACATAAAGACATGAAGACAAGAGCAATATCCACCGCTTAGATTATCCTGTGGCTACTACAACTCCTGATTAAACCCTTTTCTATTTATTAAAGAGCTGGAGAGACAGGAATATTCCTGTTACTGAACACACACTATAGCAATTATTACTGTCACAATAACTTTGTACTTTTGCTACTGATGTTTGTGTGCAACATTTGAGCTGTGGTCAAGTCACCTTAATTCAAGTGATAGATTATATACAGGGGCATGCCATATGGTCTACCTGCACAGCCTTTGTGATTACTGGTAGATCACGATGTACCTTTTGGGCACCCCTGCAATACAGGATTCCTGTCCAGAATTGTTTTTTATTAAATATAGAGGGTTTAAGTGTAGGGTTTGTCATGTTGGTGTTCTCTATAACTTTTCGTCCTGGGCATGACGTTAAACTGTCCAGTGTAACTCCAAGTTACATGGGGTGGGTATGGTTTGAGAGTTTGTGATGCTCAGTTCTTTTTTTGCGTCTCGGTTCCTCAGGTGGAAGCTGCATAGTTGGGTTTTTGATGGGTTGGGTTTCAAGTGGCTGGTCGTTTGTTTAGATATTGAAAAGGAGGGGGGCGAGCGCGCTACCTTGTGGGAGGCCGTTCTTTTCGGCTTTCCATTTACTCCTCTGGTCATTTAACTGAACATAGAAGCGCCTGTTGTTGAGGAGGCTTTTCCTGACCATTGTGCGGTGTTGGACAGTGTCGTAGGCAGCAGAGAGATCTCTGAATGCTGCTCCAGTTATTTGTTTCCCCTCAAACCCATCCTCAATGTGTTGGGTGAGGTTGAGCTCTGTCCAGCACAGGAGCGGCTGGGACGGAAACCAGCTTGGTCTTTAGTCAGCTTGGTATCTATGAGTGGCAACAAGGCGTTGGAGTAGCAGCTTCTCATATAGCCTTGTAGGTGATGCAGAGGGAAATGGGTCGGTAGCTCTTTGTGGATAATGGGTCTATGCCAGGTTTAGGGATTGCAACCACGTTGGCCTTTTCCCAGACAGAAGGGATGGTTTTCTGTGCTATGCATGTGTTCAGCATCCCCACAAGCCAGGTCTTTGCGTTGGGTCCCAGGTGCTGTAACATTTCTGCCAGTAGGTCATCAATCCCTGCTGCTTTTCCGGGTTTCAACTTTCCCATTGCAGTTTCAAGTTCTTCTAGGTCGAAGGGTTTGGTTTGAGGGCTGGCTGATTGTGGTTGGTCTGATACCACTGTGCGATGGTATTCTCCTGTGGGTCGGTGGCGGTCTTGGTCACAACTGGTGGCCAACAGTTGTAACCAACACCGCCACCGACCCACATAGAATACCATCGCACAGTGGTATCAGACCAACCACAATCAGCCAGCCCTCAAACCAAACCCTTCGACTTAGAAGAACGTGAAACTGCAATGGGAAAGTTGAAACCCGGAAAAGCAGCAGGGATTGATGGCATACTGGCAGAAATGATACAGCACCTGGGACCTATCGCAAGGACCTGGCTTGTGGGGATGCTGAACACATGCATAGCACAGAAAACCATCCCTTCTGTTTGGAAAAAGGCTGGAGTAGTTGCAATCCCTAAACCTGGCAAAGACCCATTATCCCCGAAGAGCTACCGACCCATTTCCCTCCTCTGCATCACCTACAAGCTCTATGAGAGGCACTACAATTTCTGAACAGACTATATTTACATCAATATGTCTGGGTCCCCACCTACTCACTCAGGGTTGACGTGTCACACCTGCAGTGATGGGAGGGGCACCAAAATGTGGTATTTTGATTGTTTAATGGGGGCACTCCCTTAGTATAAAAGTGTATGTTTTGTGTACACATGACCTGATGAAGATCAAATGGATCGAAACGCTGTCAGTATTTCAACAAAGAACGTCTTTCTTATACCTGTGGTGTGCGGGCTCCATCCAATACCTACACCAGTTGTGATGCAACAGAGTTTGCTGTGACCGTTGTGAATTATGGGTGGTGTGGTTTTTGCCAAGACGGTGGATTGTGGCCCATGCCTTCCTGCTGTTATTTGACATGTTGGTGTTCTCTATATCTTTTCGTCCTGGGCATGACGTTAAACTGTTCCGTTCGAGAGGACCAGCGACCCTCGAATGTAAACGGCCACGAAAGGAAATTATGTGTGTGTGAGGTGTTCTCTATAGGTTGGGTTTCAGGTGGTTGTATTGTAGTAGCTTGACATTTCTTGGAGGGCACTTTCAAGGACAGACTCAATCTTCTGGAAGTCTGCTTGTTGGGTCGTAATGCAGAGGTTGTCGGCGTAGATGAAACGCTGGCATTAGGCATTGGGTAGTGGCTGGTCGTTTGTGTAGATATTGAAAAGGAGGGGGGCGAGCACGCTACCTTGTTGGAGGCCGTTCTTTTGGGCTTTCCATTTACTCCTCTGGTCATTTAACTGGACATAGAAGCGCCTGTTGTTGAGGAGGCTTTTCCTGACCATTGTGCGGTGTTGGACAGTGTCGTAGGCAGCAGAGAGATCTCTGAATGCTGCTCCAGTTATTTGTTTCCCCTCAAACCCATCCTCAATGTGTTGGGTGAGGTTGAGCTCTGTCCAGCACAGGAGCGGCTGGGACGGAAACCAGCTTGGTCTTTAGTCAGCTTGGTATCTATGAGTGGCAACAAGGCGTTGGAGTAGCAGCTTCTCATATAGCCTTGTAGGTGATGCAGAGGGAAATGGGTCGGTAGCTCTTTGTGGATAATGGGTCTTTGCCAGGTTTAGGGATTGCAACCACTTTGGCCTTTTCCCAGACAGAAGGGATGGTTTTCTGTGCTATGCATGTGTTCAGCATCCCCACAAGCCAGGTCTTTGCGTTGGGTCCCAGGTGCTGTAACATTTCTGCCAGTAGGTCATCAATCCCTGCTGCTTTTCCGGGTTTCAACTTTCCCATTGCAGTTTCAAGTTCTTCTAGGTCGAAGGGTTTGGTTTGAGGGCTGGCTGATTGTGGTTGGTCTGATACCACTGTGCGATGGTATTCTCCTGTGGGTCGGTGGCGGTCTTGGTCACAACTGGTGGCCAACAGTTGTAACCAACACCGCCACCGACCCACATAGAATACCATCGCACAGTGGTATCAGACCAACCACAATCAGCCAGCCCTCAAACCAAACCCTTCGACTTAGAAGAACGTGAAACTGCAATGGGAAAGTTGAAACCCGGAAAAGCAGCAGGGATTGATGGCATACTGGCAGAAATGATACAGCACCTGGGACCTATCGCAAGGACCTGGCTTGTGGGGATGCTGAACACATGCATAGCACAGAAAACCATCCCTTCTGTTTGGAAAAAGGCTGGAGTAGTTGCAATCCCTAAACCTGGCAAAGACCCATTATCCCCGAAGAGCTACCGACCCATTTCCCTCCTCTGCATCACGTCTTTCTTATACCTGTGGTGTGCGGGCTCCATCCAATACCTACACTAGTTGTGATGCAACAGAATTTGCTGTGACCGTTGTGAATTATGGGTGGTGTGGTCTTTGCCAAGACGGTGGATTGTGGCCCATGCCTTCCTGCTGTTATTTGTCATTATGGTGTTCTCTATATCTTTTCGTCCTGGGCATGACGTTAAACTGTTCCGTTCGAGAGGACCGGCGACCCTCGAATGTAAACGGCCACGAAAGGAAACTGTGTGTGTGAGGTGTTCTCTATCATTTCATTCCAGACTTCACTGTCTATCTCCTGTGTTTTCCATTCATCTTGAGCGTTACACAGTCGTCTGATGTGCGGGGGGAGGTGCCGGCTAGCGCATAAAGGCACGGACGGGACAGGTGTTGTCTTGACCCATCCCGTGATGATGCGACAGGTGTCATTTAGGGCTGTGTCGACCAATTTGGTGTGACGTGATCGGCTCCAGCTTGAGCAGGCATACTCTGCTGTAGAGAAAGACAGGGCCATGGCAGTTGCACGGATTGTTTGTGGGTCTGCGCCCCACTTGGGAGTTCACTAGTTTTCACAGGATGTTATTGTGGGTGTTGACTAGGGTTGGGTGACGATACGAATACATCGTCAATCGCGAATATACGAATCCAATCGCCGAATATTTTTATTAGGCGATTTTTCAGGACGATTTAGCCCAATTAACCTGTAAAGTGAATGTGAATCAATTTGGGCCAGCAAGCGGCCGGGTGGAAATCCTCGCCTCCCGTTATAACGGTATGCTCCCACAGTCCCCGCACTCAGAAGCATCGGGGAACGGCACTTACGGCAGCCGCCTGCCAGAGTAAAGGCTGGGAGCCGAGGGAGGCTGTAGCCTACATGTTGTTTTAGCTCCGGAGTCCAGACCCATGCAGTTTAATAATATACAGTCACAACAGAATGCACACTGCTGTCTCGTGTCTCATCACAATCCCAATGCTCCACCCGTGAAGTCGGGGCGGAAAAAATAAAAAACAGGCTGCTAGTGTTAGTATAGGCTTAGCCTCGATAGCCAGGCTTTCATTTCGTCTGCGCGAAAGTATAGGCTTATAGCTTAGCGTTAGCTTAGCGTGTAGCTACTGATTCAACACACTGAACTTCATCTCCGCCTGTAATCCAAGTTATTTTTTTATTGACAACGTGAACAAACCCCGACACCAGCGCTGCAAAAATAGACAGATCTACAAGCTCTCAACGTGTAGCGAACGGTGCTGCAGAAACAGGCAGGACGCTGCGCCTTGAGAGCCTGTGGATCAGCAGCAGCATGTGGGCGCCCCTCTGAGCCTCAGACGCCGGTGCGGGGAGGCAAGACTTCTCCACTGTATAGGCTCGGGGATCATTCGTTAGCTTAGCGCTTAGCTTAGCGTGTAGCCCCTACTGGTGCAACCCACTGATTGAACTTCATCTCCGCCTGTAATCTAAGTTATTTTTATTGACAACGTGAACAAACCCCGACACCAGCGCTGCAAAAATAGACAGATCTACAAGCTCTCAACGCGTAGCGAACGGCACTGCAACGGAACAGCCCGGCCGCAGCCCGGCTCCGCTGCTCCGCTCCAAGCCTCCGATGGACCGGTGCGGGGAGGCAAGGGAGCAAGTTACCCTGGCTGCGCAGCAGAAACAGACTGATCTACAAGTTCTCAATGCCTAGCGAACGGAGCGGCAAAAACAGGCAGGACGCGGCGCCTTGAGAGCTTGTAGATCTGGCTTTTTTGCGACCTGCAGTGAGCTGTTCTCACTTTACTTGTATGACACGAATACATCGTCAATCGCCGATTTTTGGTCAGACGATTGGCGATTGAAAAAAATTGGCATATCGCCCAACCTTAGTGTTGACCGTGGCTTTTGTGTTCTCCAGGTGTTTTTTTGAAGAAGAGTGTCCTGTCCAGTGTAACTCCAAGATACATGGGGTGGGTATGGTTGCAGAGTTTGTGACCATCCCAAGTGACGCTCAGTTCTTTTCTCGCGTCTCGGTTCCTCAGGTGGAAGCTGCATAGTTGGGTTTGTGTGTCTTTCTTTTTCTGTCTTTCTTTCTTAGGACGGAGATCAAGGTAGACGCCATAGGAAGGCTCAACACTAGCCGATGCCCCTAGAGATCCATCCCAAAGCTTCCCTCAGGGAGCACAGCAAGCCAGCTAGCCAGCAAGCCTGCCCAGTCAGCCAACGCAGCCAGTCAGCTCCGCCAGTCAGCCAGTGTAGAAAGTCAGGCTGCCAAGCCAGAGCATATCAGCCCTTGCAGTCAGCCATTGCAGCCATACCAGCCTTGCTCAGTCAGCTCAGCCAGGCCTCTCTTGAGGCCTGGCTCTCTGTCTGCCTGGCCCGGTCTGCCCTGCCCTGCCTTGCAGCAACAGAACCAGCCTTTCTGGAAAGCCAGCCAGCTCAGAATGCGAGCTGAGCAAGCCAGTGCAGCAGCAAGCCCAGACTAGGTTACCGCAGCCTTACTGTGCAGCCACAGCCACTCAGTCTAGACCAGCAGGAGCTGGCCAGGCTCCAACCCTTGCAGCGCAGCCTTAGGCCGGACAGTCCCCCTGCCTGCACTTTGTTGCCTTCCTGGCCTGTCTGCCTGCCTAGGCGCCTCGGTCTTCCTGTCTGTCTGCCTTGGCCTGCCAGTCTGAAACTGGTTTAGACTAACTGCGTGCTTGCCAGCTGTGCTGGCTTGCTGAGCTCGTATTCTGAGCTGGCTGGCTTGCCAGCAAGGCTGGTTCTGTTGCTGCAAGGCAGGGCGGGGCAGACCGGGCCAGGCAGACAGAGAGCCAGGCCTCGAGAGAGGCCTGGCTGAGCTGACTGAGCAAGGCTGGTATGGCTACAATGGTTGACTGCAAGGGCTGATGTGCGCTGGCTTGGCAGCCTGACTTTCTACACTGGCTGACTGGCGGAGCTGGCTGGCTGCGTTGGCTGACTGGGCGGGCTTGCTGGCTAGCTGGCTTGCTGGACTCCCTGAGGGAAGCTTTGGGATGGATCTCTAGGGGCATCGGCTTGTGTTGAGCCTTCCAACGGCGTCTACCTTGATCTTCGTCCTAAGAAAGAAAGACAGAAAAAGAAACACACACACAAACTCAACTATGCAGCTTCCACATGAGGAAGGCAGGCAGGCACGCAGGCAGGCACAAGCTGCCTGCGTGCTTGCTTCGCCCTCCAGTTGCTGCTCCAGTTATTTGTTTTCCCTCAAACCCATCCTCAATGTGTTGGGTGAGGTTGAGCTCTGTCCAGCACAGGACGGGACGGAAACCAGCTTGGTCTTTAGTCAGCTTGGTGTCTATGAGTGGTATGAGGCGTTGGAGTAGCAGCCTCTCTTGTAGGTGATGCAGAGGAGGGAAATGGGTCGGTAGCTCTTTGAGGATGATGGGTCTTTGCCAGGTTTGGGGATTGCAACCACTTTGGCTTTTCTCCAGACAGAAGGGATGGTTTTCTGTGCCATGCATGTGTTCAGCATCCCCACGAGCCAGGTCTTTGCGTTAGGTTCCAGGTGCTGTATAATTTCTGCCAGTATGTCATCAATCCCTGCTGCTTTTCCGGGTTTCAACTTTCCCATTGCAGTTTTGAGTTCTTCTAGGTCGAAGGGTTTGGTTTGAGGGCTGGCTGATTGTGGTTGGTCTGATACCACTGTGCGATGGTATTCTCCTGTGGGTCGTGGCGGTGTTGGTTACGACTGTTGGCCACCAGTTGTGATGCAACAGAGTTCGCTGTGACTGTTGTGAATTATGGGTGGCTCCCTGAGGTCCTTGATCGCCATTGGGTCCAACAGTGGTCATTGAAGCGTGCACACACATGCACACATGCACCTACACACACAGGGGCACATGCGTATGCACACCTGGACCTTTAAATGAACAACAACACAAAAACTAAGGCACTGGTGTCGGACTTCTGGTTTACCGGAACGGGGTTCAACTCCCTGCAGTGCCCTGCTCAATGTGTTGTATTTCATTCATTGGTCCATGGTCTCAGGTCATTGAGCGGCGCGCTATAGTGTGCGATTCTTCATCATTGTTGAGGATTTTTTAAAGGTGAAAATCAAGGAAAAGCAAAAGGCTATAGTCCATGGTCACGGACCGCATACTGGTCAAGGTCATTTATACTGGTGAAGATCATTTACTAGTCTTCTAAAGGTCATTTATACTGGTCAAGGTCAATTACTAGTCTCATGAAGGTAATTTATACTGGTCACAGTCATATACTGGTCACGGTCATTTCTACTGGTGAAGGTAATTTATACTGGTCAAGGTCATTTGTACTTGTCAAGGTCATTTATACTGGTCAAGGTCATTTACTAGTCTTATTGAAGGTAATTTATACTGCTCAAGGTCATTGATATTGGTCAAGGTCATTAAGTGGCACGCTATAGTGCGCGATTCTTCATCATTGTTGAGGATTTGAAAAAAGGTTAAATTGCAGAAAAGCGAAAGGCTAAAGTCCATGGTCACGGAGGGCATACTATAGTATGTTGTTTTTCTTTTTTTTGGTGGTGTGCGGGCTCCATCCAATAACTACACCAGTTGTGATGCAATAGAGTTTGCTGTGACCGTTGTGAATTATGGGTGGTGTGGTCTTTGCCAAGACGGTGGATTGTGGCCCATGCCTTCCTGCTGTTATTTGTCATGTCGGTGTTCTCTATATCTTTTCGTCCTGGGCATGACGTTAAACTGTTCCGTTCGAGAGGACCGGCGACCCTCGAATGTAAACAGGTGTTGGGACAGGGTCAGGTGTTGTCTTGATGCATCCTATGATGATGCCACGGGTGTCATTTAGGGCTGTGTCGACCAATTTGGTGTGACGGGATAGGCTTGTAGGTGATGCAGAGGAGGGAAATGGGTCGGTAGCTCTTTGGGGATAATGGGTCTTTGCCAGGTTTAGGGATTGCAACCACTTTGGCCTTTTTCCAGACAGAAGGGATGGTTTTCTGTGCTATGCATGTGTTCAGCATCCCCACAAGCCAGGTCTTTCCGTTAGGTCCCAGGTGCTGTATCATTTCTGCTAGTAGGTCATCAATCCCTGCTGCTTTTCCGGGTTTCAACTTTCCCATTGCAGTTTCACGTTCTTCTAGGTCGAAGGGTTTGGTTTGAAGGCTGGCTGATTGTGGTTGGTCTGATACCACTGTGCGATGGTATTCTCCTGTGGGTTGGTGGCGGTCTTGGTCACAACTGGTGGCCAACAGTTGTAACCAACACCGCCACCGACCCACATAGAATACCATCGCACAGTGGTATCAGACCAACCATAATCAGCCATCACTCAAACCAAACCCTTCGACCTAGAAGAAC
The DNA here is from genome assembly GCF_964188405.1 of Protomyctophum parallelum. NCBI lineage: Eukaryota > Metazoa > Chordata > Actinopteri > Myctophiformes > Myctophidae > Protomyctophum > Protomyctophum parallelum. Next base: position 19,080,787 of record NC_139704.1, on the reverse strand, counting down.
TTGAAACTGCAATGGGAAAGTTGAAACCCGGAAAAGCAGCAGGGATTGATGACCTACTGGCAGAAATGATACAGCACCTGGGACCTAACTCAAGGCCCTGGCTTGTGGGGATGCTGAACACATGCACAGCACAGAAAACCACCCCTTCTGTCTGGAAAAAGGCCAAAGTGGTTGCAATCCCTAAACCTGGCAAAGACCCATTATCCCCGAAGAGCTACCGACCCATTTCCCTCCTCTGCATCACGTCTTTCTTATACCTGTGGTGTGCGGGCTCCATCCAATACCTACACTAGTTGTGATGCAACAGAATTTGCTGTGACCGTTGTGAATTATGGGTGGTGTGGTCTTTGCCAAGACGGTGGATTGTGGCCCATGCCTTCCTGCTGTTATTTGTCATTTGTCATTATGGTGTTCTCTATATCTTTTCGTCCTGGGCATGACGTTAAACTGTTCCGTTTGAGAGGACCGGCGACCCTCGAATGTAAACAGCCACGAAAGGAAACTGTGTGTGTGAGGTGTTCTCTATCATTAAATTCCAGACTTCACTGTCTATCTCCTGTGTTTTCCATTCATCTTGAGCGTTACACAGTCGTCTGATGTGCGGGGGGAGGTGCCGGCTAGCGCATAAAGGCACGGACGGGACAGGTGTTTTCTTGACCCATCCCGTGATGATGCGACAGGTGTCATTTACAATTTACAATTTACAATTTAGGCATTTAGCAGACGCTCTTAATCCAGAGCGACTTACATTTAGGGCTGTGTCGACCAATTTGGTGTGACGTGATCGGCTCCAGCTTGAGCAGGAATACTCTGCTGTAGAGAAAGACAGGGCCATGGCAGTTGCACGGATTGTTTGTGGGTCTGCGCCCCACTTGGGAGTTCACTAGTTTTCACAGGATGTTATTGTGGGTGTTGACCGTGGCTTTTGTGTTCTCCAGGTGTTTTTTTGAAGAAGAGTGTCCTGTCCAGTGTAACTCCAAGATACATGGGGTGGGTATGGTTGGAGAGTTTGTGACCATCCCAAGTGACGCTCAGTTCTTTTCTTGCGTCTCGGTTCCTCAGGTGGAAGCTGCATAGTTGGGTTTGTGTGTGTCTTTCTTTTTCTGTCTTTCTTTCTTAGGACGGAGATCAAGGTAGACGCCATAGGAAGGCTCAACACTAGCCGATGCCCCTAGAGATCCATCCCAAAGCTTCCCTCAGGGAGCACAGCAAGCCAGCTAGCCAGCAAGCCTGCCCAGTCAGCCAACGCAGCCAGTCAGCTCCGCCAGTCAGCCAGTGTAGAAAGTCAGGCTGCCAAGCCAGAGCATATCAGCCCTTGCAGTCAGCCATTGCAGCCATACCAGCCTTGCTCAGTAAGCTCAGCCAGTCCTCTCTTGAGGCCTGGCTCTCTGTCTGCCTGGCCCGGTCTGCCCTGCCCTGCCTTGCAGCAACAGAACCAGCCTTTCTGGAAAGCCAGCCAGCTCAGAATGCGAGCTGAGCAAGCCAGTGCAGCAGCAAGCCCAGACTAGGTTACCGCAGCCTTACTGTGCAGCCACAGCCACTCAGTCTAGACCAGCAGGAGCTGGCCAGGCTCCAACCCTTGCAGCGCAGCCGTAGGCCGGATAGTCCCCCTGCCTGCACTTTGTTGCCTTCCTGGCCTGTCTGCCTGCCTAGGCGCCTCGGTCTTCCTGTCTGTCTGCCTTGGCCTGCCAGTCTGAAACTGGTTTAGACTAACTGCGTGCTTGCCAGCTGCGCTGGCTTGCTGAGCTCGTATTCTGAGCTGGCTGGCTTGCCAGCAAGGCTGGTTCTGTTGCTGCAAGGCAGGGCGGGGCAGACCGGGCCAGGCAGACAGAGAGCCAGGCCTCGAGAGAGGCCTGGCTGAGCTGACTGAGCAAGGCTGGTATGGCTACAATGGTTGACTGCAAGGGCTGATGTGCGCTGGCTTGGCAGCCTGACTTTCTACACTGGCTGACTGGCGGAGCTGGCTGGCTGCGTTGGCTGACTGGGCGGGCTTGCTGGCTAGCTGGCTTGCTGGACTCCCTGAGGGAAGCTTTGGGATGGATCTCTAGGGGCATCGGCTTGTGTTGAGCCTTCCAACGGCGTCTACCTTGATCTTCGTCCTAAGAAAGAAAGACAGAAAAAGAAAGTCCTATCTGTCTGATCGATTTCAGTTTGTAGATGTCAATGATGGCTCCTCAACACGTGAAAAGGTCAAATACGGAGTCCCACAAGGCTCTGTGCTTGGACCAATACTTTTCTCCTTATATATGCTCCCTCTGGGCAACATCATCAGGGAACACTCTATACATTTCCATTGTTACGCGGACGACACTCAATTATATCTATCGATGAAACCGAACGAAACGGACCAACTAGTCAAACTTCAAGCATGTCTTAAAGACATAAAGAGTTGGATGACCCGTAATTACCTACTCCTCAACTCTGACAAAACGGAAATTATCGTGATCGGCCCTAAGCCCCTAAGAGACAAGCTAGCCGATGAGAACTTTTCTCTAGATGGCATTACCTTGGCCTCCAAGGCCACTGTAAAGAATCTGGGAGTTACCTTTGATCAAGATATGTCTTTCAAATCGCACATCAAACAAATCTCAAAGACTGCCTTTTTTCACCTGCGAAATATTGCAAAGGTTAGGCACATCCTATCCAAAATAGACGCAGAAAAACTTGTCCACGCATTTGTTACCTCAAGGCTGGACTACTGCCAGAGCGACCCAGGTAAGTCTCTGAAAAGCCTACAGCTAGTTCAAAATGCTGCGGCGCGTGTGCTGACAGGTACCAGAAGAAGAGACCATATCACTCCTTCACTGGCCTCTCTACACTGGCTCCCTGTCAAACACAGAATAGAGTTCAAAATTCTTCTTCTTACCTACAAAGCTCTCAATGGTCAGGCACCACAATATCTCAAAGATCTCATTGATCCTTACAAACCAAATAGAACACCAGTGCGTCTACAGTATGCAAAAATGCTTACTGTTCCAAAAATATCAAAAGTTACAATAGGAGGCAGGGCGTTTAGGTCCCAGGCACCTCAGCTGTGGAACCTTCTCCCGGCTTCGGTCCGTGGGGCTGACACGCTCTGCACATTCAAGACTAGGTTGAAAACCTTTCTCTACGACAAAGCCTATAGCTAGAGTTGTCTCCAAGTCTGGCTGGATACCATGGTCGTACATTGTTGTGTGGGTCTGTCTCCCAGCAGTACTTGTAATATACACTATATAGGCTCCAGTAAGGCCTTCCACTAATCCAACATCCGGGGAATCTCTCCCCGGAGTCTCTTTTCGTCCTCCCCGTCGCAGTTCTGTGGACCTCTAATACTAACCCCCAACTGACTGAATGAGCGTGACCGTGGATCAGGCCTCTTCATGGAGCCCACCAGAAGTGTGACCTGGACCCGGCCTCACAGAGCTCGACCAGATGTGGACCAGATGTGGACCAGACCCCTCCACGGAGCCCACCTGTCTATTTCTGTCTATTTCTCTCTGTCTATCTCTCTCTCTCTCCCTCTACCCCCCCCCCCCCCCCCCCCGACACGGTCGAGGCAGATGGCCGTCCACCCCAGAGTCGGGTTCTGCCTGACGTTCTTTTCTCCTCTCCTAAAAGGGGAGTTTTTCGTTGCCACTGTCGCAAATTCGCAATATTGCTTGCTCTGGGTGGATCTTTGTTGGTTGTAAAGTGTCTTGAGACAACTCGTTGTGATTTGACACTATAATAAAATTGAATTGAATTGAATTGAAAGACACACACAAACTCAACTACGCAGCTTCCACATGAGGAAGGCAGGCAGGCACGCACGCAGGCAGGCAGGCACAAGCTGCCTGCGTGCTTGCTTCGCCCTCCAGTTGCTGCTCCAGTTATTTGTTTTCCCTCAAACCCATCCTCAATGTGTTGGGTGAGGTTGAGCTCTGTCCAGCACAGGAGCGGCCGGGACGGAAACCAGCTTGGTCTTTAGTCAGTTTGGTGTCTATGAGTGGCATGAGGCGTTGGAGTAGCAGCCTCTCTTGTAGGTGATGCAGAGGAGGGAAATGGGTCGGTAGCTCTTTGGGGATGATGGGTCTTTGCCAGGTTTAGGGATTGCAACCACTTTGGCCGTTCTCCAGACAGAAGGGATGGTTTTCTGTGCCATGCATGTATTCAGCATCCCTACGAGCCAGGTCTTTGCGTTAGGTTCCAGGTGCTGTATAATTTCTGCCAGTATGTCATCAATCCCTGCTGCTTTTCCGGGTTTCAACTTTCCCATTGCAGTTTCGAGTTCTTCTAGGTCGAAGGGTTTGGTTTGAGGGCTGGCTGATTGTGGTTGGTCTGATACCACTGTGCGATGGTATTCTCCTGTGGGTCGGTGGCGGTGTTGGTTACGACTGTTGGCCACCAGTTGTGATGCAACAGAGTTCGCTGTGACCGTTGTGAATTATGGGTGGCTCCCTGAGGTCCTTGATCCCCATGGTGTCCAACAGTGGTCATTGAAGCGTGCACAGACATGCACAAATGCACCTACACACGCACAGGCGCACATGCGTATGCACACCTGGACCTGTAAATGAACAACAACACAAAAACTAAGGCACTGGTGTCGGACTTCTGGTTTACCGGAACGGGGTTCAACTCCCTGCAGTGCCCTGCTCAATGTGTTATATTTACATGGTTCATTGGTCCATGGTCTCAGGTCATTGAGCGGCACGCTATTGTGTGCGATTATTCATCATTGTTGAGGATTTAAAAAAAAGGTGAAAATCAAGGAAAAGCGAAAGGCTATAGTCCATGGTCACGGACCGCATACTGGTCAAGGTAATTCATACTGGTGAAGATCATTTACTAGTCTTATGAAGGTCATTTATACTGGTCAAGGTCATTTACTAGTCTCATGAAGGTAATTTATACTGGTCAGTCATATACTGGTCACGGTCATTTATACTGGTCAAGGTCATTTGTACTTGTCAAGGTCATTTATACTGGTCAAGGTCATTTACTAGTCTTATTGAAGGTCATTTATACTGCTCAAGGTTATTGATCAATATCAATGACCTTGATGACCCCAAGGTCATTAAGTGGCATGCTATAGTGCGCGATTCTTCATCATTGTTCACGATTTGAAAAAAGGTTAAATCGCGGAAAAGCGAAAGGCTATAGTCCATAGTCTCGGAGGGCATACAAAAATGTGTGGTGCTATACAGGCCGTTCTGGAAAATTTGGGACAGAGGTTCATCGTTGGCATCCAGGGAGTGTGTGTGCATAATTTGGCATCGACCGGGTTAATGGTGCTGGAGATTAGCTGTTAACAAACTGACGGACACACACACACACACACACTCACTCAGAGTGCAAAACATACTCTATCCCCATGGCTTTGGCCTGGTGCCATACCGTTATTAATTATTGCCTACAATGTCAATTGTGAAATTACTTTACCGTTGCAATGCAACATTTACATTTCAACGAATGGACCTCGTAAAACAAAACAAAAACCAAGGCACTGGTTGTGGTACTTCTGGTTTACCGGAATGGGGTTCAACTCCCTGCAGTGCTCTGCTCAATTTGTTGTATTTACATGGTTCATTTTTATTTTCTGCTCATTGTGTTGCCTTTTCATAGATGATAACCCCCAGGTTCTTTAATGTGTTTGCACTCCCTACAGTTAGGTTACCAAGTCTATTTATTTATTATTTCTGTTCACTAGAACTAGAACCAATTACCAAAGTAGGCTTTCTAATGACACAACTCGCCTTTGTTTTTATGTGTAGCAAAAACGTTATTTTTATTTACGCCAAAGAGTAGAGGCTGGTCTGCATTCATGCGAGCGGGGAAGTTTAGAGTAACATAGCTCTAAATGAAACGCATTAGAGCTATGGACCAGAGCTAGTAGTCATAGCACTTCATGGTATATGCATAGTTTATATAGTTTCATTATAGATATATTAAACAGAGAGGACTGGAGTCAATTGGGTTATATTATGTTTAACACTAATTTGAAGCTGTCAAAATCTGACAGACTTCTGGCGGCCATGGCCACGCCCACCTTTTGGTAACGCCCACTTTCGGCCAAGCCCACAAAAAGGACCCCCCATGTAATTTGCCAGGCAGGCTCCACTCTCAGACAGATATTTGGCTCCGTCTTATGAGCTAATTTAGAATTTCCTGTCTGAGAGCTAGCTAATTTAAGACATCCGGTTGCCTTCAGAATAAAATAAGGTTATTTAATTTGTTAATTAAATAATTGTCAATGCCCCAAGGCACAGCACTTTTTTGAGCGTTGACCCCAGTAGAAGGTCTGCTGCTGTGAATTTTACACCTCTCCCGCTTAGCGGAGAGTGGGGTGTGGTACAGGACATCTCCCCGAACGCGTGGGTATGTCCAGATAGTTGCCTCGCGGAGCCGTCTTTTGTCCAGTGTCCATTCTGGGTCCGGAAACGGTACTTTTTGTCAGCCTTGACCCCAGTAGAAGGTCTGCTGCTGTGAATTTTACACCTCTCCCGCTTAGCGGAGAGTGTGGTGTGGTAGAGGACATCTCCCCGAACGTGTGGGTATGTCCAGATAGTTGCCTCGCGGAGGCCTCTTTGTCCAGTGTCCATTCTGGGTCCGGAAACGGTACTTTTTGTCAGCATTGACCCCAGTAGAAGGTCTGCTGCTGTGAATTTTACACCTCTCCCGCTTAGCGGAGAGTGTGGTGTGGTAGAGGACATCTCCCCGAACGTGTGGGTATGTCCAGATAGTTGCCTCGCGGAGGCCTCTTTGTCCAGTGTCCATTCTGGGTCCGGAAACGGTACTTTTTTCAGCGTTGACCACAGTAGAAGGTCTGCTGCTGTGAATTTTACACCTCTCCCGCTTAGCGGAGAGTGGGGTGTGGTACAGGACATCTCCCCGAACGCGTGGGTATGTCCAGATAGTTGCCTCGCGGAGCCGTCTTTTGTCCAGTGTCCATTCTGAGTCCGGAAACGGTACTTTTTGTCAGCCTTGACCCCAGTAGAAGGTCTGCTGCTGTGAATTTTACACCTCTCCCGCTTAGCGGAGAGTGGGGTGTGGTATAGGACATCTCCCCGAACGCGTGGGTATGTCCAGATAGTTGCCTTGCGGAGCCGTCTTTTGTCCAGTGTCCACTTTATAAAGTCCATGCACTCCAGTGAATAGCATTTATCCATTTAGATAACTTTATTATTATTATTATAAGGATTTAATTACTTATTCTTACACAGAAACATAATGTGTGTCTTATAGCATCATATAGCATCATTTAAATGCTTAATTTGTAGTTTTAATGTGCAAATTAAACTTTTTTTCAATACTCTAGAGGGTACTCTTATTTTGAAGAGATCGTCCACCGGAAGTCTTAAATTAGCTCACTAGATTAGCTCACTAGACGCTGCCCTGCCAGGGCTAGGCTCTCACAGGGAAATTCACTCCACTAAAATGTAAGTGTAGCATCCCTATTCTGTGGTCGCCAACCATGTCACAATTTCTCCAACATTTATTAGTGGCAAGGCAAGGCAAGGCAATTTTATTTATATAGCACCTTTCATACTCAAGGCAATTCAAAGTGCTTTACAGAATAAAAACAAATACAGAGTGCAACAGTGCACTTTGAAAGGAATACAGATAATAGATACAATTACATTACAACAGATACTCCCACCTTTAATAGAAACACTGTACAGTTAATTGGGATATGCAATGTTAAATAAATACGTTTTTAAATTTGACTTAAAAACGGCTATGGTTGGGGATTTTCTAATTAGTGTGGTTGCCCGAATGGGCAACCAGACTCTTGTAACTGTGACACTTTATTATTTCACTGGAGTAGTCTTTATTTTGACGCTTTATACCTCCCACACTGTACGCTGTACGCACTTGAGCCATATGTCAAATTGACCGAAAAAATCGGGAATCGTGTGCTTGTATTTTGTTAAGAGAAATGTTGTATAGTTTAATTGATATGAATTTATTAGTGAATTAAATTTCCCCATTGACATGAATGGGAAAAGGCAAAAATTCACATTCAAGTATTTGTTCCTCGGAGACTGTAATCACTATAGTTACAAAACTTTTAGGGATAATTCAACATTATCCCTAAAATTATTTAACCCTAAAATGTTATCGGTCGGCCTCATGGTGGCGCTATAACAGCCCACTTTACCTTTTGGCTTATAACTCTTGAACCGTAGGTCGTAAAATCAAAATTATTTTTTCCCTGGATTCCTTGGGTCATGACGCATCTCCCCATATAGGCCACGCCCATTTCCGCCATGATAGATTTTCCGCCATTTTGAATTTTGTCCAAAACACACTTTTTGCTTTTCCTCCTACAGATTTTGTCCAAATCTCACAGAAATCGGCACACGTGATCTCTGGACCCATCCAATTAAAACTGAACTGCAGAATTTTGAAAGTGCGTATCGTTCGGCCGTAATCGTCTTCCGAAGTTAGTAGGAGGGGCCTATATCACAAAAAATGCCATAAATCACGAACGGAATGTCCAATCCATCCCACATTTCAATCACATGTCCGGGGTGGTTCAATCAACCAAGTTCTAAAAGCATTCCATTTTCATCCATAGGGGGCGCCGCAAATGCGAGAAATGTAACCGTTTGTCGCAAAAACATGAATTTCGGGGGTTAAATCCCCTCCGAATTACTTACGCATGATCTAAGGCGTGACTTGAAATTGTAATTGGCTGGCAATACTAGTGGGAGGGGCATATGTAAGCCACTGCGGCAACCACACTCTGCAATTTTTTTAAATTGCGAATTTTCTAGTGTAACCTGGAATGCTATTCCAGGTTTGTGGTGCATAATGGTGGAATGCTGCTTCACCATGTTTTGTTCCAGCTATCGGGTGAACTATCAGTAGGCCAGCCTCAGATGACCTAAGGGTTCTGGAGGGCTCATATGGCTTCAGCATGTCTGAGATGTAGCTGGGCCCAAAGCCACAAACAGATTTATAGACAAGTAATACAATTTTAAAATCAATTCTCTGGGACACTGGTAGCCAATGTAAGGATTTTAGGATTGGTGTAATATGGTCATATTTTCTAGTTTTTGTCAGGACTCTAGCAGCAGCATTCTGAATTAGTTGGAGTTGACGAAGAGCTTTGTTTGAAAGTCCTGTGAGCAGACCATTGCAGTAATCCAGTCTACTGGAAACAAAAGCATGTATAAGTGTTTCTAGGTCTTGCTTGGACATAATTCCTCTAACTCTTGCAATATTTTTAAGGTGATAATAGGCAGATGAAATTACAGTTTTGATATGACTGTTAAAATTTAAATCTGAGTCTAGAATAACACCAAGATCTCTCACCTGACTCTTGGGTATAAGAGACCGCGATTCAAGGTGAGAAATTACACTCCGTCTCTGTTTCTGTGGTCCAAAAACAATTATCTCAGTTTTATCTTTATTTAATTGAAGTGGAGTTGGGCTTAAATGGACAGGCTGTCCATTGAGGACTACATTCATTTTCACTTTCCAGTCAAATTCTTTCCATAATTGGCTCTCTAGCCATCTATGACAGTTAGAACATATCTTTTCCCAAACATCATCCTCTACCACAATGCTCAAGCCTTAACTTTTTATATAAGAGACACTTTTTTCTTTGTTGGGTGTTCAGAGAGTTAAATGAAATGTTGCTCTATATTATTCGGTATACATTTAATAGCACCCCAGTCTTTATTTCTTGTAATATAATTTCTAATTTGTAGGTATCTATATAGATCTGTTGACGGCAGGGAAAACTTCTCTTGAAGCTGTGAGAAAATACATTCCCCTCAAACAATTGTAATTAACCCTCTTTCTGCCCATCTTTTATACGCATTACGCACATATAGAATAGAATAATAGATGGAATGTTTCCCACAATAGGCATAGCTCTTGATAGAGCCGTAACAATTTACTTTGGCTGTTTTTGCACCGAGACCCAGATTTTCAATGTATGTTTAACCCATATATTGTTTATTTTAATCTTCTTCTGAGACACTTGGCTGAGATATGGAAGAGTGGATAGTGCTATTCCTGATATTAAGCTTTGTTTATAGGGACTCATCCTGTTTCAACATCTCTGAACACCCATGCCACCCCACCTCGAAGCTGAGCGGCCCAGTAATACATTTTCATATTCGGTAGACCCGATTGTGCATGACCCGATTGTGTGGTGAATTATAAAAAACATAAAGATTTTTTTTTATGTCTCTCGATTATTAAATTAATTGATAGTTGCAGCCCTACTGCATAGGCTGCAGAAGTCTCTGTGTTTTACATCTGTGATGACTATTTTTATGTACTGGTATTTGATGTATTGCCATTTTTTTGTTCTTGCTTACTGTAAGCACGACTTGGAATTGTAGTCCTTCCCTCTTTCGTTTTCTCTTGTGTTATCTGTTTGTATTAAAATAATGTTATATTGTATCTAATGAATCTTTGATTCTTGTGTTGACTGTCCTCAGATGTGCATCACAGATCCAGATGTTATAGACCTGGGTCCTGCAGCAGCAGCAGCAGCACCCATGGTGATGTCTGCTGAAACTGGCAAGAATCTGGGAGAGATCCTGGGCAGTGAGCTGTCCTTCAGGGCACACATGACTGATCTCTCCGTCTCCCCTCAGTCAGAACTCCAAACTCACTCCACATTATTAGATGAATTATCCTGTGTCTCGAATCGAGTGATCTGCACTGCAGTGCCAGTCAATCTCTTCCGCCCCTTTAGGTGCTGCATGGCCAGCCTCCCGAAGCCTCCCTCCCTCCGACTGCACTGCAAGCCACTTTAACCCCCCCCCCGCCCATTCGAGCTTTGATTAATAGTTTATGATTATGTGATCTATTGATTGACGAATAATGATTCATGCTTTTAGAGACATTGTAAAGGGATATTGACATGAAATTGAGAAAGGTTTTTTAACTGTAGCCTTGCCTTGCTTCATATTAGGTTGGTTATAACAATATACAATGGTGTATTGTTATAACCAACCTATATATACTATATATATATTATGCACGCACGCACGCACGCACGCACGCACGCACGCACGCACGCACGCACGCACGCACGCACGCACGCACACACACACGCACACACACACACACACACACACACACACACACACACACACACACACACACAGTATATCCTATTTTACTTAGCTGCTTTACCCAGTCATACAGGACCAAATACCTCTTCAAAAAGGTGGTGTAGTTGGCTTTATGGTGTTTTAATATCTTTATTTAATATTGGATACACCGCACTTTAACTGAGCGTGCGACCTGCCACATGTTTAAGGCAGTGGTGCAGATTCTGCTGTTCTAATCTGTTTTTAGAGATTATTGCGACTGTAGGTCACAGGTTAGGCCTACTATCAAAACCTGTCTGTCTGTCAGTCAGTACACGCCTACAATACAGTATTCTCTGCATCAGAATGGGCCAACTCTCAGGGGCCCTTCGGGGAAACTGGACCGCACAGTACTGGGTTTGAGGCCCTGACAAGGGCTCCTTGAGCTTGTAGATCTGCTATTTGGCCGGACCAGGTATGCAAGCTATGGTTTTCTTGTGTAGGTTTCTCATCAGGTAAAAAGTGTTCTCAGAGTCAGAATTTAAAAAAAGGGTTGTCGGCTACTTCTGCGAAGACAGAAGCACTAATCTACTAGACAACACATCTCATCATCATGTTCATAAATGTTCATAAAAGTGACGTCATACTTCTCTCTTTCCTCCCATCGCGTACAGATTGTGAGGTGTCAGGTGTGTCCTCTATTACTTCTTTGTCATCTTCTGTCAAGTTTACACACACACACACACACACACACACACACACACACACACACACACACACACACAGGGCCAGGGCCAAATTAGTTGAGTGGAGAGGAGGTCCTGGAGGTCTGGACTATCTGTAAATAATAATAATAATAATTATTATTATTATTATTATTATTAATTATAGCTCATCATTTCCAAGTGCTCAAACGCTTTACTTAATAAAACCTGGAAATGTCGTGACTTTGGACAAGCACAATTTAAGACAATATACACGATCAGCCAGACGGTCGCAGTATTGCATTGGCTAAAGTTTCCCCAAGGAACAGGTTGGGAATCGACCGTTACACCGAAATCAGTAACCTAGTGAATACTGTGCCAGCAGAGGTCACTGTGTAACCCAGTGTTTCTCTACTAATTTTCTAATTACTTGGTGTCAGGTCAATTACATTAAATTAAATAACAGTCTTAACAAACTATAAATAAAATGTAATTTATTTTATTGCCTATACTACATTGAAAATATAACCACCATTGCCCATACTACATCAGCATAATTAATACCCGACATTCTCGAATGTCCCGATTAATTGAAAACGGAGGACCCTGATGTAAACAAGTCTAGTGCTTTTTGGTTTCGTCCTCAAAGTAGCAGTGTTTGTATTGACTTGTGCTTTCGTTTGAAATGTACAGTGTACTGTCTGTACCCATTCTACTTTCGCAGATAAGTAAGCCTGGGACCGAGGCTACATTCTACTAGCTACGATTCTACATACCGTGAAAAAAAAATGCAATCAATCAATGAATGAATGAAATCAATCGATTAATTCAAAACACACCAAACAACTGCCAAAACAGCGACTGCTGTGGTCGCAACATTCGACAGGGTTGACATTCCGGTTGTAACACCGGAACTGGGGGAATGAAACAACGACGTGCGAGGAGGACAGGAGAGGTAAATGAAATGAGTGGGAGCCAAACTTGGAAGCAGCTCCGCTCCGTCCGTCCGCACTCCGCCGAGGGAGCCCGAACTGAACTCGCTTCTGTTGTGCCGTCTGTGGACTGACTGGGCTGAAGTGAAGCGCTCGCCTCGCAGGGAGACGCGGCTCCATACGGTTCCAACTCCAACAACGCATTGAATGGAGAAAGAGAGGATTGTACAGTCGAGTTCCACACTTCCAGTAGTTCCGAGTTCGCATTTCGCTGCTGCGCGCGGCTGTAGTAGTAGACTTCCACGGACTTCTTTAAAAAACAGTGAAACTTTAATTTAGTTTTGCACAGTTTTTAACTCACGCCAACATCTCGTTGCCGTTTTTAGTCGTTTAGGTCCGTGGAGGTGCGTCGTATTCCACCTTCTTCTTTGTGCTTTTCCTTGAAGAACGAGAGGTGAGCTGAGAATCTCGAGTTCCCACTGAGACCTCTTGTTGTACAGGTTGTAGTACTAGGCTGTAATACTATCTTCATTTACGGATCCATTCCACGCTCGCTCCCTGTTCGCTGCGGTCTGGTCTCCCACCACGGCTGGAGGAGACCAACGGGGAGACATTTCATTTCACAATAAGTACAATCATGGAAGTATCTACGAGGACGGAACATCGGCGCAGAACCGACAAGAGGATGCCATCCGTTTTCACGGTCTGCTCTGTCGGCTTTATCTGCCTCCAAGGTTGGTAACAAAGATCCAGTTATACTTATCTCTCAATGGGACTAGTGTAGATTTTTTTTTACCACAGTAAATCCTCATTGTTAGTTTAACTCTGATAGGGTATAAATGTAAACAGAAATGAACCCGCAAGTGTCCATTTGGTTACAACGGTTATATTTGTGTACTCAGAGTTATAAATGAGTAAAGGGTCCATGGCAACAAGATCTAGTATATTTCTCGCTCTGTCTGTTAAATGTTTCTAGTCTTCACATGCCTTCCTTCGTTTACTGTAAAGAGGCGCACCGCGTACTGGCCCCAGGGAGCCCATTTCTAACTGTATGTATACTCCATTGTAAGTCAGTCAGGGTTTTATCATACAAAAAAGGAAGAAAATATTTAACGAGTTTTCCCCCAGAACACTGTCATTTGCAACTCAATGATTTGACCGGAAAACCTACATAAGACTTCTGTTAAAAAAAAGGCTAAATATCTGTAGTCTGAGCAATTACACAGTAATTAAATGAATCATTTATCTCCTCTGGGGAATACAGCAGTATGATAGTGGGTTTCCATCTATTGCCTCAAGGCAGCCATCTCACCCCATTGTGTCCTTTCAAGAGTATACTTCTAACATAACAACACCATTGGATCTCATTATCATATTCATAACCCTCTTGTTTGCATTTTTGAACACTAGCCTGTGCCAAACTTGTCATGCCTGGCTTCCTGGCTCCCATGCATATGCTTGGATGGATTGGAGCCGGGGCCATGCTGGTGTAGAATGCTATTGAGATTCAGAATATGAAGAAGAAAAAAGGAAAAAGATTAACACGATGTCCGCCCACATTTTTTGATTTCATAACCTTGGAAAAGTGCAAGAAAGCCAAGGAAAGGCTTTGTTCCGAATACTGATACTTCCTAGCTTTATGTGAGGAGGAATGCTCTCTCTTACCCTGCCAAGGAAGGACTGGGGCTCATTAACTCGTACTGTAGTTCATCTTGTCACAACTGCACTTGGTTCCATTTTGTAGGCCTACAATCATAGTCACATTAAAACACTCAGGATTTCATTGTGAGGGTGGATTTTTAACTCTGCATTTGATTATTCTTTCAGTGCCTGAAAACATTCACTGGGGTTGAAGTATGTGTATGCTCGCCACCCTGTCCTCCCTCCCCTGCCGCCCTCCTCGTGGTGCCCACTTTAGGGATGAATGTGCTCTCTGTGTGTAGGCAGTTGTGGAGGAGAAGGAGGGTGCTTGCGGGCTTATGCCGGGAATCACTGTTTATAAGAGGGGGTGAATAGAGCTAAGCCAGGTACTGTCATGGACGGACATTTTCAGAAATGTCATCTTTTAAAAGTGGTCTCCTTATAAATATCAGAGACTAAGGTCAGTGCTGGTTTAGTGGTTACAATGCTCATACATTGTACACACAGTGATTGTACATTGATCTAGTTCCATCTAGCACTCTGCACCAAACAGTCCATGATGGTGTGCAGTTTATCGGAACCGCAGAATCTGGGCGCCAGGATTATATGTTTACCCAGTTCTTTTTTTCTTCTTTTTCTTTTTTGTAGAATAATCACTGCAGCCCTTGCTCTCGGCTTCTTTATCTCGATCTTCTTTCCATTTGTTGCTGAACAGTGAAGTGCTCTCGACACGGCTCTCTGAGTAGATGAAAGCCACTTATGGAGCTAAACATCCATAATGTAAATGTAGCAGCCGCCCCCCTGTAGTCGATGGCATTCAGTCTCTTTCATTCCCTTCTTTCCTCCCTGCCTCTCTCTGTTTTTCCACCTCCCCCGTCTCTCAGACCTGAGATATTTATTTGAGAAGATGACTGGTTTTAGTGCTGCTGAGAGTAGCTCAGTCAGATAGTGTTTAGATAGAAGTGTTTAGCTAACGTCCTCACGCATGCGTTGTCATTCCTGGCTTCTCTTTTGATCTCTTGTCTAACCCTGTGCCCTAGCTGTAGAAAATCTGGGTTTGTGCGGCACGGATTAATCAATTCTTCAAAGTTCACTAATAATTTCTACTATTACTGCCCCGTCTAAATAATGTAGATACTTTATGATGACCCTAGCGTTTCTTAGAGCTTTCATAAGTTGCAAGGAGTTGAAAGGTTTTAAAAATATTTCACAGGGTGTCACTGACTGTCTGGCCAGTCTAAACCCTGGCTTAGACCCTAAACCAAGCTAGCTAAAGGGCTGCTGGGAATCAAAGCCACAGTGGATATACTGTATAATAAACAGAACCGTTATGATTTGCCATTCTTTCAACAGATACATGTGCTGTCAACAATTTCTGTGTCTTGCCTCTGGGGCGTATGCAGGAAGCAAAAAACTTAAGTGGAATCTCTCTGTAGCAGAAAAGGGAGCGTATTTTATAATGAGGTGGTTCCAGAGAATCCAGAACCACATTTAGAGGATCCTTTGGATAATTTAAAACATTTGTACTGTATCAGCTTGGGGACTGCAGGGTCTATAGCCCTACTATGTAGGATTACAGGATGTTGTGCTAGCTCGCCCACCTGCTGCCGTTTTATGCAAAAAATCCAGGCATTTGGCTTTTATTAACCATTGCTGGGCTTTTTGGCCGCATTCTGGTCCTGATTCTATCAATGCAAATAAGAAGATAAAGGATGCCAACAACATATGCAGGAGTCGGGAGTAGATATTTAGGACTAAAACATATATTTTTATTTTATAAGAAGCATTTGACACACATGTGCATGTGCGCACACATGCATAACATATTTTTTCTCATTTGTTTTCTCATGCCAATAAAGCTCCTTTGAATTGTGTTTTCTAGTCCTAAGGGAGTTATCAGCTATAATAGAGTGATAGTATTAGTACTAGATTATTAATAGTATATGTTGATAGATTACAACAATGCATCTGTGAATGGTTTCTCTGATCCACAGCTATAAGAAGCTGGTGTAACGTGTGTGTCATTTTAAAGAAGAAATGGCTGTATGTTAGATGTGCACCAAGAGCCAAGGAAACAAATTCACTAAACAGAGAGACTGGTAGGACAGTAAAATAGATGTGCTTCTTGGCGAGGTCGGTTGCCAAATCATTTGGATGGGTCGCCATACTTTTCTGAATGTGCAAAAATATAATATATATATGTGTGTCCAAAATGACACGGATAAACCAGTGTTTTTTCGACATGAAGAGGAGGAATGTGGGTGGCCACACTGTGACTGGCTGGCTGTTTGAAAGTGTGCATTGTTCTCTCGGACGCCTTCATATTAATCCACTTTATCCACTCCACTGTATGAGATATGTACATTAAAAGAAAAACCACAAACTGTAACAAAAATAGTTTGTGCCACTATTTTATTTTGCCTATTATTCATTACAGCAGTCTGTATGCGTGCACTGCACACACGTGTTTGGTAAGTGTGTGTGCACACGCATGCCACACTCACGCTCGTTTGTTCAGCGAGTGTATATTGTTAGATCAGTGAGTCGTGAAAGATGGGGGGTCGAGTGACTTGGAGTGGACAAGTCTATTTTGGGCGTACCCAGCCAGAAAGGTTGAAACACTGGTATAGACACACGCAGCTAAAGGTTTAAAATGTGAAATGGGACTGGAGGTTGTACGTATAGCACATACAGTACATTGCACTTTTCTCATCATTCACTGAAGAAAATACCCCAAACAAACAAGTTGACTTAAGTTTCAGTGCAGCTTTCTGAACGTGAAAGCCCCCTTCTTCATCCGGGTGGTAATGTGGGGTTGCCACTCCATCACAGAGGAGCCAAAGTTACTTCTGGCCTCATTTATCTTTTTTTTTTCTTCCTCCACTCGAGGGTTGAAGTGAGTCGTGGTCTCCAGTTGCAGCCTGGCCAGGGGCCCTCCTCTCGTTACTTCTCCTTCTTTCTCCTCCCCCTTTTCCTCTCCTCGCCAATGTCGCCATCATTATCTTGGAGTTGACCAAGAAATAAAACAAAAACAAACCAAGAAACCCCATAAAGACTAAGCAGTGAGTTTCTATGATGTGTTGATTGCAGTCATTTTGAAGTTAGAAATTGCATGCGTGCCAAAAACAACGGAGACAGTTTGTCCTCGGCCTGAGGGGAAGGATTAGAGGGAGAGAGAGATTGGGGGTGTGTGTGTGGGGGTACAGAGAAGTATAAGGCGGGGGAGAGAGAGAAGGAACTTTGGATCAGAGCACATAATCAAAGCCTATATGTACTTTTCAGTTTTCAGAAGCTGTGCTTTGCTCAAACAGTGTTTAAATCTGATTTCTCTTGCTGCATGCATGGACATCCATATGTACCCAGGCAAGGACAGCGATGGGATACTGGCACCTTCTGCATGCAGCTTTAGTGGAAAGAGAAATGCCCATTGCCTGTGCCATGGCCATAATTAATGATGTGATGTGTGCAGGAAGGTGGTATCTCCTTGCTTGAGTACTGCAACAGGGAAACATTTCCTGCATAATGGCCTCTGTGGCCATAATCACTTCTTCATTATTGATAATTGCAAAGTTGCAAACCAAAAAAGAGACAGCTAATGCTAATGCTACTCTCTTGATGATTGTTGTACCTGATAGTACTTCTTGTACTTAAGATTGTGTGCATGTGAGCACATGTGTATGTTTGCTCATGTGTCTCAGCTGGCTCTGTGGTTGCAATTGGATGCGGGCCTAGAGATCTCTCTCTTTCGTTTCACCCCTCTTTCTCTTGTCAGTCTATTTTTACCCGTCTCTTGCCCCTGGTGGTTGACAACTCTTTGTTGAAGGTCATGAGTACTCTGCTGTTGACTTGGTGAGACTAAATGGATGAATTCCCATGGGCCGTGTGTGCCTGCCTATCACTGTCTCCGGTCTATTGACCCTAGCACATCGCCACACCTCGTTCTACAGACGTTTAGGGGAGTGCTAGTGAACAGAAAAGAAAACGTTGTTCTTTGTCGTCCTTTTAAATTGAATAGCCAGGGCATGAAATTATGCTCGCCCACTCACCCAAGACAAGTGAATCAACAAAAGGTTAAACTAGTTGGTGAGTGAAATGTATTTGTATAAATCACCTAATGGCTAACAATTAGTACTGCCTGATGCTCATATAAGCAATATCTATCTACCCTGCTGGTCAAGCAAGGAGTGCCTCTTGCCTGAGTGGTAGATGTTGGACGATCTGGGCTCGAATCCCAGGTATGACATAAAACGTTTGGATTGCAGCTTTAATCATTTCGCCCCCCAAAAAACATGCACTTAATCTCATGGTCCCTCAAAAGGACATTTGTGACTAGAAAAGGAAAACGATAAAGAAAATGAAAATCGTATCGTAGCTTGCAACTGGAGATGATATTTCATACATGCAAACCCATTCATGGGGGAAGATGTCATTAAGCTATTTGCAGCTATGTGTTTGCCTGGTATAAATGATAATGAATGCTTCAGATGGGGGCTGCTGTGTAGATGTCTTGTTAACTTGACACGCTGCTCTAATAATGTGACGACTCTTTCATTAGATCCACCACTGCTCAACATTCCCTGACCTTTCCTTAACCTCAACCCTAAAATAAGTGCCGCTGCCAGACTCCCCATTTCCTTGTAGAGATTACGCAGGGTTTCATGTGCACTTAAAAAAAAGAAGAAGAGATGAATACAGATGTTTATTACCGGCTTGACACTGCCGAGATCACACTTCCAACCACTGTAAATCTACATGACAAGCTTCTTTTCCCCTCTAGCCCAGGTGTGAGGCCAGAGAGAGGAGAACCGAAATTAAACCCTGTGTTTTGTTCCCACGTCTGTGCCAAGGCATGTGTGGTGTGCCTCGGTGCTGCATTCAAATGCATCTGATGAAAACGTGCAGGAATGCCTAATTTGGCCCCGGCCTGTGTGAAAGGCTAGGAGGAGGGGGGGGGGGGGGGGGGGAGGGAGGGAGGGGAGAGGTGTCTGGCATGCCATTGCATAATCCCGGGAGTCATTAACTCTTTGTGTCCCGAGGTTGAATGAACTCGTAGCAAGGGCCACAGGCAGACTGATGTGAGGCAGTGCTCAAGCCCCCCCAACCCTGAAAGTAACCACACCATTGGATCTAGCCAGGCTGACACAGGCCAATTGGATGGGCTGTGAGTGTGAACTATTGTATATTATATACCGTATAGCCTACACTATCTTTGATCCCCAGATGAATAGGCCATGGCCTGTCTACATGTTAAACCGAGGTGGACCCTAGTACATCGCCACGGCGTGTAACAGTATTTTTGTCCCTCAGTGTGTGTGGGTGTCCACTGTCGTGATTTACTGTATCGTCCAGTCTATTTGTCAGCATTGGGTTTTAGATGTCTGCTGTGCCTGGCAGGGCTCCAGACTGCGTTGTAGTGAACTCTTGTCAGCTGTGAGAGATTGGAGCGCGGCTCCTAGGCTCATCCAATATTGTCCCCCATGGTAGCCTGCATGCGCGTACAGCGTATATAAGTGCTAACCTTGTACCCTACTCTCCACCAACGCCGTGGAGCTGAGATATCGCTCCATAGGAATAGGATGGAGTCGCATGCATGATTCATGCGTGTATGATTCAAACTGGTGGCCCTGTCCTTTTGAACGCTCATACATATTGGATGTGGACCAAGCCCCACAGTACCTCAAGTCTAGTTATAACGGGCTGTGGCAAAGCATGGTTTCAGCATCTCTTCTCAAACTGTTTTCATGAAGGTATCTTCTTCAGCTGGGCCTTTTAAGAAATGTTGGGAAGAGCACGGATCTGTCAACAAAAACATATTGTGATTGACGACGTGATGGGCTCTTCTCCACATTGGGATCATTTTCAGATCTTCTGGAAAGTGAAAGTTCAAAACACAACCCATGCCAAACTGACTTGATAGATCTCAGACAGTACTACTGACACATCATGAAGACTCGAAGGGGACACTGGGGCCGTGTACTGTTTGTATTTTTCTTTTCTTCCTATTCTGTGGAGAAGGTGACTGCTTGGGGAAGTGCACAACATTTTACCTCCAGTAATGTGAAAGGAATAGAATACAGGCGCACACTGTGTATTTGCTCGGTACATGAGTATTTTACTATTTTATTTTTTATAATATTAATAATATATAAATAATAAATATTGTTAAAAAGAAAATACTCATGTACCGAGCAAATACAGTGTGCGGGTGTATTCTATTCCTTTCATTGATGTCCACTGGCCTACGCACCTGTGCATACGCCTGATTTCTAGGCGTGCGAAAGGTTTTACCTACAGTTGATGTAACCTCCAGTAATGTAAAAGGAAAGTCATTCTAACAGACCATCGGCTTGCCAGCTTCAAACACACCAAGAATAGATTTGAAGTGAACGCTCACTTGCTGCTCTTGCTGTCTGTACTGTAGTTAGTGAAAAATTTGTTTCCAGCTCCAGCACACCTGTGGAATGGTTTAATCTGCCAGCACACATGGGCACGTTGGGCAGGCTAGCTGTTCAGCTAGCCTGCCGGGCTGTCTATTCGGCTAGTCGGCCTGTCGTGTAATTGCCCTCCTAACAGTGGGACTGATTGTTCCATGGGTTTATTTATTGGCTCGACAGTCACCTCTGCTGCCCTGAGGTCTGTGGAGCGACCATGTTTAATGATTATACGTCATCCCTGCAAGCCCCTCTCAAACACTCATGTCCAACATTGGCTTGTGCTAGTGGGCAGTAATTAGAAAGGGCGCTCATTACATGGGGTAATTCATTCCTTTCCGCAGCGTTACTGATGCTAACAGAACATACTCCTTGTGCTTTTGCCAGTGGCGGAAAGTAACTTAAGTACATTCACTCAAGTACTGTACTTAAGTACAATTTTGAGGTATTTGTACTTTACGTGAATATTTCCAAATTTCCAGTACTTTTACTTCTACTCCACTACATCTCATAATATTGTACTTTTACTAGTTACTTTGTAGATTTGGATTATTATGACAAATCATGCTGTAACCACTTTGAATTGACGTTATACAAGCTCACAATGCGTCGCGGAGCGACTCATTGTGAGAAGTTGCAAAAAAGGAAATGGCACATTCTGCATAATGAGTCATTTTACTTTTAGTACTTTAAGTACATTTTGATGCCAATACTTTTGTACAAAATGTGGGAATTTTCCTCCACTATGTATTGCACTACTACTTTGCACTCTGTCCTCTCGTCCCCTCTCCCTGCGAGCCTGCGCTCCGTTATAAGCCCGACACCAGGGTTTAACTTGATTTGTTCTGACTTGAGGGATCATGGCGTGGTGGAGTTTAAATAATTGAAGTTTGCCGCATGAGGAGGTTTCGTTCAAACACCATCTCGTTACAGGATTTTTAACCGGACGCTTTTCCCTAATGGTATGTGAACTGACGTAGCTGGCTGCTTTGGGGGGGGAACTTGTCTTTCATTTCCCTGCACCCCATAGTCTGTATCACAACATAAGCTAGGCTCTAGTGATAATTGCCTCTGCCAGGTGCTGGGGGATTGGGGTCGTCAGAGGTCAGCATTGTCTGCGTAAACCTGCTTCCTGTTTGTCCTCTGCCATTCCGCTATTCTTCCAATACTAGCCTGCCGGTAAATAGGTGGGCATCCCTGGAGGACACACATGCGTCCAGTACAATAGATTTCTCTGTGCAGGTGCAGTTGAAGCGGTGTTGATTAGGGAGCACGCGTGACACAACATTGTTTCCTGTCCCTTGTATCTGCTGACCTCCGACAGCCATGATGCCAGCGTCAGTGTTGTTGTGTCTGAAAGACAATGCGCCCCCACGCTCCACCTCCTGTGCCCCATAGCAGAGGAAGTGGATGTTTTGTTGGATCCATTTCCTGTTGATATACGTCAACGTGGAAGAGCAGTTCCACACACAGACCCTGTCCGCTGATCCACACGCTTGCCCCCCTTAACACACACACTCACACACACAGACAGACAGAGGGGCTATGGTATGGCTGTACGACACGGGAGGTCTTTCTTCCGTCTTGAAGGACCAGAGGCTCTGTGTGTGTGTGTGTGTGTGGTCAGGCTGAGCACATTCAGCACAACTGGCTGTGGTCTCCCTGGGGGCTGTGTCTGGGCGACAGCCATGGAAGCAGCAGCATGCCAGTGGCTGTTAGGCAGTTGACTTCCTGTACAGCAGCAGATGTATGCTCCGTCCTGTCACACCACCACTCAGTCTGGAACACACGGCGCTTTCACCATCACTCCCACACCACCACTCAGTCTGGAACACATGGCGCTTTCACCATCACTCCTGGAATTTAGGAAAATATGTAAACACAGGCAGACGCCATTTGGGAAAGCATGCATTGCACACATGACGTGTGTGTGTGTGTGTGTGTGTGTGTGTGCATCAACCCAAACGAGCATGTTTCAGAGAGGTACGTGCATGTGACAAACGGAACCATAGGTTCTTGTCCTTGAGTGTGTCATTCCTGACGGTGACGATGCGAGGGCAGGCGGCAACGCGGCTGTGGAATGGTGTGTTGTGTTTTGTGCATAGTAGTGGGTCAGCGTGGGCTGCGTGGCACTCTGGAGTATATGCCTGGGAAACGAGAAAAGAACCGATTAACAAAATAAGTTAAAATTCACATTTTCCAACGAGCAATGTATAGTTGTATGACAAAGAACAGATCAAACTTCATTCCTCTACCCCCCCCCCTCTCTCTCTCTCTCTGTCCCCCTCTCTCTTCTTCACGCATGACTAGCAATGTCTCGTCTTGATATGCAGCGCTAAAGTGAGCTCATGTCGGCATGAGAATAATGCAAAGACCCTGTTAGAATTATTTTGATTTCCCTGACATCCCTGGACCTATAGTCATTTCCCCATCTTTAGTATAAAATTTGGCCAACTTGGACCAACAGTAGAGGTGCATAATTTCAGGAAGGGCCTGTATCCTTAATGAAACAACGGCTTCTTATCAGAGTTTCAGCAAAAAATTATAATGTATTATTCTGAAGCATTCGTCTGTCTCTCTCTCAAATCCTAACTGAAGATTGTAAACCCTCCATATCCATTTGGTTCCATTTGTACACTCTTCACTGTTAAATCCACATGGGCGATTTTACCGTGTTGCTTCCTTTCGCTCTCGGGGTGTTTTTAAACTAGACCATTACTCTGTAATGGAGCTGTGTTCTGTACCTCTGCCTGTTGCGTTTTTGTGCGGTGACTTCACCGGGGCCCTTTCATCTCTGCGTGGATGGTTTCCAGGCAGACATCTTACTCTGCTTTGTGTGGGCCCTCTTGTTTGGCCGTTGCAGGCAGGCAGAATAGGAAGAAAAAGGAGGCGGTGAAAATGTACACCCCTGCCTTCCCTGCAACCTCACGTCCATCTTAAAATGAGGTCAGATGACACATGAGCCCTGGGTTCATCTCTCTGTTTCTCATACTCTCTCTCTCTCTCTCTCTCTGGTTCGTTCATTCATTCCCTCCTTGCGTGCCCTCAAAAGAGGCTACCCTGTGACTCAGAGGCAGAAATCGGGTTACACTTTGATGTAAATGGTCGAGAACCATTGCAATCGGCTCTGGAGAAGGATTGTTTTCAAACTGCATGTGCCTTGAGTGACAAATGTAAAGCTTTCCTCACCAGATCCTTGCAGGTCCCCTTTAACTTAAGGCCTTGAGTTAACCACTTAAGCCCTATATACTTCATTGACCGGTATCCGTCAGGGGTCTATCCTTGGCCTCCTCCTCTTTTCCCTCTAAAACCAAATCTCAACGACAATATTATCGATCTACAAACTCACAAGTTAAGCGTCACATTGTCATGCGTTGTGACTTGTGAGCTTCTATATTGGCAATGTATGCCAAATCTTTGCCTATTTTACCAGAATGCTCACCTATACATGCCCATAGTAGGGATTAGGGAAGATAGGGTTCGAGTTTGATGTGTTTATTATGGAATCATCGAGGTGATCTGCTTGGCTCGTTTGCGGTGGATATTGTCGTTAATACCATCAGTTCTTAACAAGCTCTTGTGGCAGTTTACCATTTATGTAATGTAGTCTGAAAAGCCTTTTGAAAGACTTCTGAAAGGGCGCTTAATTTGATTGCAAGAAATGTTTCAGAACTTGATTGTTGCCCGACCATGATGAAAGCAGTGGTCATCTTTGCACGTCTTTCCTATCCTTTTCATCTTTGCATCGCGGCCATCGAAGCACGGCCTTCAGATTATAACAACCAACTGTGCCGAATTTGATAACGCCTAACACAGATAGAGGCCAGTCATGAATTAAACAAGCCCTGCTATTCATAGACGCACAAATGTTTCTCATCTAGACAGTCGATGTCCTACAGCTTTCTATTTCTCCCCCTCCGACTCTTTATTTGATCTTTTCTGGCACTGTAACTCTTTCTAAAAAGTTTGTGGCTGTTCAAAAGGCATTAAACATGAGCGTGTTCCCAGCGGAGGAAAATGGTAAGAAACGTTCGCAGAATACGCTGAGCACGGCAGTCAAACAACGGGCTCAGAGCCTCGAGGAGCTATTGGCCCCTTGCACCCTTGTTTCCTTCAGTAAACAACACGCACATACACGCATACTTACTGAGCCTTTCTCCATCTCTCGTGCACATATGCAGCCACGTGTCTATAAATGCTTTCTTTCATCGTTGCCATTTGGGGTTCTCAAAAACATTTTTTTTTTCAATTGGTTTCATTTCCCAAAGCCGTGACTTGGCACCTCACCGCGTATAACATGTTCAGTGTGCTATAAATGCTGAAAGAGGGAAGAAAAGGCCCATTCTTGTTCCTAGGAATTGTTGTTTTAAGACCAAGGGAGTCCTACATTTGACTTACTGTGGAAAGTTATGAAACGCCCATGACAAATTTGGTTATTTATTCAAATAAATAACCCCCGATATTAGTCTGATCACAAATATTAGGAAATGCACCAAGGCAAGTGATGGAGACAGTAAGTTAAACATTGAAACCCGGCTTTTGAACTTGTAAGCCGTTCCAACCAAGTTCAAGGAGGTTCAGGATATATGTTCCCCACAGAAACATGAGAAACCCACAATTGACCAGTCAAAAACTTGTTACAATCATGAATTTACGTCTCCCCCAAGTCGGGAGACGAGCTGCCTCATCTTTTTCATGTAGCAGCTGGAGAGTAGTGAGAATGGGAGGGGTGGTTTCTTTGGGCTGCGGGACAGTATTTCAAAGTTTCTTTTATGGTGGTTTCCCAGTCCCCGTAGAGTACACTGTACTGCAGAGTAGACTGCACTTTACTGTACACTGGACTCTTGGTGAGTTGAATTACAACAGAAGTTTCCAGCTTTCAAAATGTGGGTTCTTCTTAAGGCAGTGGTTTTCAACCAGTGGTCCAGGCCCGGGGACCATCAGTGGTCCCTGAGGGGGTTCCAGATGGTCCCCAGCTAAATTGAGAGTTGGTAACCAAATGGACCCTTATAGATCTTTAACCCTTGAGTGTAAAATTCATTTTACGCTCTCAAGAGTTGAATTATTGTCAACGACAATAACAAAATATTCTAAGTTGTGCGTCTGAGAATCTCCTCAAATGGTGGTCTGTGGCTCAAATGCAGAATAAATAATGGACCTTGACATGAAAAGGGTTGAAAACCACTGTTCTGAGGCTCAGGTTTTATGCAGTAATGTAGGCTTTCCTTTTAGAGTGGGTGAACCTGGTCAGAGGGACATGGAAGTCCACACGGGAGGTCAGGGGTCAGCGACAACCTTGGGTCAGCCCTCCAGAAGCCTGCTCGTGTTTCACACCAGATGGCCTCTTAACAAGCGTTAGCCTTTCAGAACAAAGTGAGAAAGAAAGAGCGATGTTTTGAGACACTACAGGCTCAAGTGTTGAGCTGAGCTCCCATGTGGAACTGGGGGGAAAAAGTGGATGTTTCAAAGCTCGGTGAAGGATTATAGTCATTAACGCACAAAGGATTCATTTGTCCCCATTTTATGCTCTGCTCTCTGCAAACGATCACCTAAAAGGTTCCATCTATGGGCACGTAGATTGATTTGATTGATAGAAGAAAGGTGATAGTTTGATCATAGTTTGGGGGGATATGACAGAATGATGGAGATATTCCAGATGTGAGGTAGAATACAGTGGACAGCTTGGACTACGTCTTACGGATGTCCCTCCAAAGGGCAGTTGAGTAAGACATTGAACCCCAATTTGTTCCGTGTGTGCGTGCGCGTGTGTGCGTTGAGTCAAAACATGTGCAACTAGAAAGGTGCAATTCTGAGTACAGTACAGAGTACAGTATGATGATGTATGTATGTATGTATGTAATATGATCATGATTGATGATCCACATGACGTCACAGGGACCCCCTTCAATGAACAGTGGCACCCCTTTGCATATCAGTTCCTCTGTGCTCTTAGCCCTGTGTGTGTGTGTGTGTCTCTCTCTCTCTCTGTGTGGTGCACTGCTGGCGCACCCTACCATGGTCCTGTGATCATGATGTGATTTTCTCTGTGGATCAGGTGATGTGAGAGGAGCCGCAGCGCAGCCTGTTTGAGCTCTGAGGTGAATGTGTTTATATCCGGAGCTGTTCTCCACCACAAGAGAGACCACATCTGACACCGACCTACAGCCCAGCCTGGTTGGCGGCCGGGTGTAGGCAGATCATGGGTATTCTGATGAGCTCCTCTCAGATGCAGCAAACGTTTACAGGCAACAATCCTTTGACTGTGAAGACTGTGTGTGTGTAATGAAACACCCATGCCTATGTTATACTTTGTGATGGGACGGTGTTGTTGTGCAGCGAACATCTTTGAGGGGCCGAATGGCCGATATCCCCTCCTATGTCCAGCTTTTGGTCTATATGTAACCCAAATTTGGTCCTAAGTAACACAAACATTAAATACCATTGACAATGAATGGACAATTTTGAGATTGTGTAAACACAAACATTGATGACGAAGGTGAGGACGCAAATTGTGATTGGCCAGAATGAGATGATGTACGATGATAAGAGCGCCCATCACTTAATAAAAATCACACCCGTGTGAACTGAGTGGTGCAACTCCCCTCTCTCTCCCACCAGCCCCCCCCCCCCCCCCCCCCCCTCTCTCTCTCTCTCATTAGCAGGCAACATTGTAGCACTATCTCTCTCTCTCTTTCTGGCACAACAGCGCCCCTACTGGTACTCATAGTCATACCACTGGTGCTCATAGTCACATAGGTAGGTTAACGTCACATAGGTGAACACGGACATTGCTGTTCCTTGGAGTGGTTGCACCACTCAAAAAAGGAAAAAAGGGTATTTCATGATTACCATAAATAAATGAAAAATGTTTAATAAGATTTTGCGTTGTTGCGAGCTTGTATATCTGCTATTGTCACTACTTTGGTTCCCGAACTTCCCGTGCAAACGTCTAATTTGCGTGACAATGCGTGGCGTGCAGAGTTTTACAAATTCCGCCGTGGCTTTTCAGAGGATTGAGCTAAGTAAGGCCTGCACTGCGTACAGGAAATTAATTGTGCTCCCCATGTGGATTGCACCAAGAGCTTTAATAGATTGGATTAATACAGCTGGCTGAATATCTGGGATGAAACCAAATAATTTTTTGTATTCGTTCACCCTGCCATACAGATTACTTAAATGGATTATCTCTTTGTCATTGTTCCTCGGTCATTCTTGTTTTAATCTCCACTGACAACTCAATTTGTCACGTTGGTTTTACATTCCACTCCGTTGTTAGTTTTAGTTTTCACTTTATCCCCAATATAAGTGACTCCTCTCAAAATGAATCCTTGTCTTATTCCCAGTACATGACTTTTCATTGCCCTCAGGCCAGCAAAGAGGTACTTCTTTAGGTTTTTGTGGTTGCATCTGATGTTCATTTGAGGTCTGTTTTATCATGAGCCTGGTCTTCTCTTTAGATGGCTAGTTCTTGAGGTCACCCTGAGCGTTGTGGTGAAATGATTTCTAGCTCTAGTGGAGTTCGTGTACCAGAGAACAAGTGGCTCTTGTTATTTGCGAGCAGGGAAATGGCTTTAAGTGAATTTGAAACCATATGCTTCTTATTTGCTGTAAATCTTTTTTTCATCTCGCTAATTTTAGTCTTGCCAAATACTCAGAAGTTATAAAGATGGGTCTATTTTGAATGTGTATGCCAAAGGTATTTTCAGCCAAATCCATGTCAGGTTTTCATTAATATTGCGGATTTCAAATGAAATTTTAGTCTCTTTGATCTTTTATCTGATCTTTGGGGGTCTTAATATTAAGTTGACATCCAAAAATGAGTCTGCACTCTGCTGTATAACTTCTTTGTGAATCTTTTCTCCTAATAAGAGACATGCGATTTATGCCACAAGGCCCTATCAGACATCCTTTTATCAGTCGGGGTCTAACTTCGTTATCCTCCTTTGACACACAACAAGAGCATCTTTCACTTGCCTGTGTATGACTTCTCAGCTTCCTAATGTTGGCCCGTTGCTACTAGTAATGTAATTTCCTCCTCGCTTCGTATTAGCACATGTAGCGACATGAGCAGGTATATAAAGCTGAAATATGGGCCAATCGTAGGTATGTGCATGGTCTGAGAAAAGCATGTATGCCATTTCCTTTGGCCGCGGTGCAGCCAGCAACAGAACGAGGCTAATCCAAATGAAATAACGGTTCCCTGTGCAAAAAAGCATTTGCTCCCTTTTGGATGACCAGCAGAATAGTTTTGGTCTGCTTTACACTGCATGTTAGCAGTGTTTAAATTGCTAGTTGCTAGAGGTCTATCTGTTACGTGTCATTGAAACGGGAGATTAGCAAGGGGTGTTAAAGCATATGCAAGCTCCCTTTGACAGCACGGGACTTGTTGCAGAAGCAGAGAGCACCCGACCATTTTTCTTATTTAGTCCTTGAGTGGTGGACTTGTCGGCAAAGCCTTCTTGTTGACTTTCAGAACTCCATTAGACCGCAGCTCCGTGCCTTCAGAACGTCAAGACTGTAGTTCAGATGCTGGGAGGATCAGTGGCTCTTTGTTACTCTAGATTAGAAAGCATGTCTGCTAGTGCCGAGACTCAGAGAAGGCTGTAAGTCACAGCCTCTGTAGTTATAAGCCTGACCCCAAATGTCTGAAATGTCAGTCAGAGTTAGGTCTGGGGGATTGCAGATCAAGATGTGTGAGTTCTAACTTCTAACCTTAGGCCCTCATACACTGGGGCTCCTGTATAGCATGACCTCTCACCTTAAACAAGGCTTAATCTACTCCTTACAAGGTCATTATCTGATTATCTCCGCCATGTCATTTCACACAGGACGCCCCATACAAACTGTTGTGTATTTAACAAGGTTTTAAATACTAACAATTTGTCACTTGTGTCCATGTTGCCCAGTGTGCTTGTTTGCTTGAACAATAGCTGGACTGTTAACTGTCTCCAGGAATGCTGATAACTTAACTCTCAGTTATTATCTCTTAACCCACATTTATGTGTGATGGGGTTAAAAGTTTCCAAGTGCTTCCCCTGCTGACAGCACAGCTTTATCTGAACATTCTAAATCTAAACCTTTAAAACAGTTATGCTGTCTGCCCTTAGCATCTCTGCCACCAACACCCCCCCTCCCCCCTCTCTGTCCCAACACCCCCCCCCCCCTCTCTCTCTCTGTCCCAACACCCCCCCCCCCTCTCTCTCTCTGTCCCAACACCTCCCCCCCCCCCTTCTCTCTCTGTCCCTGTGAAACTCAAACAAAGCCCATGCCATCTTGCATACCATAAGGTACTGTAAGGTATTTACCCCAGATTGTCAACCAAACGTGTCAACAAAAAGCAGAAGGATAGATAATTTAGGTCCAGACCGTCCAGTCAAAGCATAGTGAAATCCCTAAAAAACACTTTTAAGGCCCTGGTGAGCTCTGTCCATGACGTTCCGTTAGTCACTCCCCGTGGAAAGGCAATCTTGCTGAGCGGCTTGTCGGTGCCGAGGTGTGAGGCAGGGAGCAGGCTGAAGAACTGGTTTCCCCGTGATAAATAGCAGGCCTGAGTTTGGGAAGTGTCTCCTTTCTGACAGAGGATCAGGCTTTGTCTTGAAATGTGAGCTCTGAGCTCTCTCTGCAGCCAATGCCAGCTTCTCAGGGGCTCTACCACTAGCTATCAGCGCAGCAGGGAGGGAGGGAGGGAGGGAGGGAGGGGGGAAAGAAATGGGAGAGAGAGAAAGGTGGGGAGACAGATTTATGTTACAGGAGATGCCTTTGGGTGATGTGGGATGGATAAAAGGTTTGTGTAGATGTCGCTGTCTGTTAAAGGGGATTAGCGCTCGATTTAAGAATTCACATAACTATGGCCTTGGATAATCCAGCGATGATTCTTGACACGCAAAGGAAAGGACTCCCTCCCAAAGAAACCAAAGAACTACCTTGATGTTCCACACAAATCTTTCAGCTCTCATATCCAAATGATGGCTAGTAGTGATGGCTATTTCTTGGCAGCAGCAACTTCATGCGAGCATATGAGATATATGTGAATATCCCACCTTGAATGTCAGCTTTATGTTTCTCAGGCATTTGGAACCATAGCAGGCATAGCAAACACTCTCAGCCTGGCTGGTAGTGATACCTACCAAATTACTCTGTGTTTATACCGTGTCTGACGTGTTTATGCATAGCAAGAGCGGCGAGGTAACTGATGTCTATTGTTAAGCTGTTTACACAGCAAGCTCGCTGTCATGGACTGTGTTGGGAGGTTGGTTACAGATAGCGGGAGCCGCTAGCCGCGAGGCCGGCTTCAGAGCGGCTACATAAATAAACGTTTGTATTTTTGAGTGGTGCAGCAATGTGTCCCGTGTGTCTGTCCCTCTGTATGTGCACGTGTGTGTGTGTGTCTGTCCCTCTGTGTGTGTCCGTCTGTCGTAACAACTGGTGACAAACTGGCGCTATTGAGCTTCACACTGTGCACAGGTGCATGATGGGAAGCTGAGTTTAGTGTACCACCAGAGTACAGTGCTGTACAGCATCGTGTACAGTACAGCACACTACAGTACAGAGCCAGTACATTTAGTTTCATCAGTGAAAAAGGTATTTCGGCGAAATCAACATGAGCCTAGCTTTAATGAAGTGTTCTGCCAAGACGGAGACAGACCTGGTCCGTGTGTGTCCTTTTTGTCTCATCTTACCGACCTCATCGCCTGATGCCTTTTTGGTTGCCACGTGTTTGTTTATCTGTGCATGCGTGCATGCATGGCTGTCGTCTGTGTGCTAACGTGTGTGCACAATTCACCTGTGTATGTGTGCGTGCGTGCATCCATGCGTGTCCCCGTGGTGCCGTTACGTGAGGTGTTTTTTAAAATGGGGACGGAGAGTTGCTCACCGCAGGGGTCCTCTGGTGCCCACAGCATCAGTTTTCACAGGTCATCTCCTTCCCGTTCTGACGAGACACGCGAGCACAGAACCCCTGCTGGGCTAACAGCTGCACACTTTACTAATGCACTTTCCTTTATGTTGGGGGGCGGACACACACACACACACACACACACACACACACACACACACACACACACACACACACACACACACACACATAACTGTACACTGTGTACCCTTTCATATCTTCATGACATTACTGAAAAACATCATTGGATTTTGTTATTAATTCGTGAAAAGTTTAGCTTATTTGGGAATGGGTTTTTTTTTGTGTTGAAATAATAATAATTAAAAACCAAATGTAGGAAACAAAACCGAAGGGGACCCATAATAATTACGTGTCCGCGACCCACAAACGGGTCCCGACCCAGTGTTTGAGAACCAGATCCATGTGATGATGTCATGTGACGGACGCAGCCTGTCTAATCTGTTTAGCTGTATCATTGATGGATGCGGATGACTGGGCCGAGGGTATTGTGCAGCCTCGTTATCCATGCGCTCTGTCAGCATGCCAGACCTTGTCTCATTTCTCTGTCTAAGACAGAGACATGTTTGCATATACATAACATGCGTTGCACAGAGGGCATTTACCACTGTGTTGTGTCTTTGATTCAGCGTGTGCTGCTAATGCAATGCTTGACGGACGGCGTTATGTCACGCTGTTTGGAATGCACCGCTTTTGGTTTGGCCGGGCCTGACGTGAGACACAGGAGAGCTTGTCATTCAACAGCATTAGTCAGAAACACTTTTTTTTTCATCATGACTGGGGTTTTGAAAGTTTGGCACTGTAGTTCTTCAACCCCCCCCCCAACCCCTCCCCACCGCCTCTGGAATTAGCAGAACTGAGAGAGAGAGAGAGAGAGAGAGAGAGAGAGAGAGAGAGACAGACAGAAACACTTACATTGTGGCTTCAAGCAGCTTCCCGTTGTGCGAAGGCTTTCCTGCCGATGGGAATGTGGTTTCCTGGGTCTGATAATATTAGCCATGAGGTCAGTAGACTACACAATCCGAGACCTCAGTGGGAGAAGACTTTCCTTTGATCATCCAATTAGAGTAGTGAGTCGGCCAGAGTGTTCTTGTCTTGACTGTTGAGGTCTGCTGAGGCTCACCGGGCCCTGACTCACCTGGTCTGTCATCAGATAAATGAGAGATTCTGTTAAGATAATGCTTAATAATGCATTGGCTATCCGGCATATCCGCTGATCAGGCTCCTCATTTACATAATGGGTATAATGGGTGTGATGCAAAAGGCAAGCCACCTTCATACTCCATGTTCCCTTTGCTAATCTAACATTAGTAATGAATGCATTAAATCCAGTGTTAAATGTCGACCAATAATTGTTCTGATTCCATTCATGTGAGGCAAATTGACTTGAGACTTGAAACTTCCAATGCAATAAACATATTTGTATAGTATTTTGTTGATTGTAAAGGTCATTGATAAAAAAAAGGATGTAAACAAATAATAGAAATGTAATAATACACCAAATGGCTTTAAAAAAGGTGTGGAACATATTGCTTTTCAAAATGATTGTTTGTTTACCTGTGTAAGTTAGTAGCTGCTATTACTTTCTGTTTTCACTGGGTAAGACACTGCCATTCATACGGGAATCGGAGAAATAACAAACCAGTGAAAGTGCCCTTTTAAGTTAGCATGGCATGTTAATGCATTTTTAAGTGCCGATTGATTTGTCAACCAAAATGTGTCCCTGGAGAAAGAAATTTACAAATGAAATGCAAATGTCCATGAGTTATTAAACATCCACTGATGTTATGATGATGTATTACTTATTCACATAAGTTGGAACATATTAATTATTAATGACGTTGGAGAAAATGTTAACAAATGGGAAATCTGAAACTAAAGACATTTACTGGAATATGGTCTGTTTATGTATGATTCAGCCGCAGCTCATCGCTGAAAGCTATGAGTAGCCAACGACATGTATTGTCTTCCTAATTCACTCAAGAGATTTTCTCGGGAATCGGTTGCTTGAGCAATGTGACCGCGGTTGAATTGCAGCTGTTTTAATTGAACCATTTCATTAGCGCTTTTCAAAAGCCCCTTTTATAGTGCATTTTTTTGTCTTGCATCCATGTGTGATTTAAGCCCACCCCAGTCTCAGGAAGCTGTTGCCCATGCTAATGCAAAGGGAGGACTCTTTGCGGAACGGCTTTTGGGGAGCTCATTCACTGGGCTGTGGAAAGGGGGGGGGGGGGGTGGGGGGGGGGGGGCTGTGCTGCAGGCCTGTCACTCTCTCATTGAGGCACAGAGGAGCGCGCCTCAACACATCTTATTCCACATACAAAGGCAGGCTGTGATGTTACATACAAATGAGCCCATAATAGGTGGTTTTGTCACTCAATTCCTTCTCAGTTTAATCTCGCGAACAAACTCCCCTCTGTGTGTGCGTGTGTGTGTGTGTGTGTGTGTGTGTTTGTGTGTGTGTGTGCCCGTGAGAGCGTGTGTGACTGTGTGTGCTTGTGCGGGCAATCTTGCACACTGAGCATGCAGGCTGGTATGTGTTTGGAAGAGATTGGAGAGCAGAATTAATTGCTCACCAGCCCCCCCCCCCCCCCCCCCCCCCCCCCCCCCCCCAAGCCTAAATCCTGGGGAGAGCAAAACACTGTTCATTTTACCGTGTGCATGACCTGTGCAGAGCAGGAAGCAATTACAGCTAATTATTCTGCTCTAATCATAAAACCTTCACTCTTATTACTGCCTCACAAATCTATTTAGTTAGCCCTGTTTTTTTTCTTCCAGTCACACATGTGCGTGCGTGCGTGTGTCAGAAGAAAGGGCCATAGTCACTCAACTGTAGCCTTAATCTCAGATAAAATGACCATTATCTGAAGCTCGACACTTAGCCAAGCATTCAGGAGAGTGTCTGTAATGCTGAATTAGATTTTAGACGAACACATAGGAGAGGTTCTCCTTCTGTAATCTCCACTGTGTAAAGGGTTTATTTTAGTCACCTTCAGAATGCCCTCATAGCCTGAGCTCCTGGCAGTTGGCACCACCTCAAAGGACACGAGGGGCCAGTTTAGATTAATTATGGGGATTAATAATGAGTTGGGGAAGGAATGAATGAGTGGCGGAGCTTATTGGGCTGCGCTGCTCACTTGACTTGTGTGGCTGTGCTAACATAGCTGCCGGAAATTAAATTAAACATGAGCTTCATGCAGCCATAGAATATGAAGTAAAAAACCCTCAAACAAGATATATAGAGAGATTTATAATTATAACAAGCAAATAGCGTTACGAGTTACGACACTGCCGTTGAAGGAAGTGGTTATTGGCCCATAATTGTGTGTATACACAATTCAATTTCTCACCTAGTTTGGATATTGGCACATTTAGTGAGGGAGTTTTCGGTCGTGAAAATAACTTCATTGCCACAGTTTTTCACTAACCTTTGAAGAATCACCCAGTCGTGAAGATACCTCCGTTTTGCGATCGTCCCCCTTAAAATAACGTGGTCGCTTTTCCTAATGTCGGGTAATATTCCACAAGCGCCGTCGATGATAACAGTGACTCATACAGCGCCGCCATTGCCAATACCATTGCATTGAGACTCGATTTCCCAGCAGCCTGAGTAGCGAGCGTCAGTGGGTTTTTTCCGGTCACGTGATCCAAACGTGTGACATATCCCAATGTGTCCGTGGAAATCCTTGTATGTCTTAAAAGTTTTCAAAATTGGCGAATAAAACAAATGCAGTCAAAGGTCGAGTTCGGCAGGGAAAGAGGTCTTCATCAATTAGTACGGGAAAGTGGGGTTCAGCAGTCAAACTGCATCTTTTACAAAGAATGCACTTGCGACACTAGGGGCACAAGGTCATGAGGGGCATGCAGAGGAGGAGGAGAAATGCTGAACTTGCGTTGAATTGGAGGAGCAGTAGGTCTTGTCTGTCACACTTAGACAAGATGAGGGGTTAAAAGACAAGATGAGGGGTTAAAGATGAAACTTGAAGAAGTGGAACAAACATGTCTAGAGGATTAGCTCTGGGAACAAAATAATCAGTTGTGATTGTGTATTTTTTAAATGTTTTATTTAGGCTAAAGTGAATTGCATCCACTTTTACACCATTGTGCTATTTCTTTTGTGCTATTTTATGCCATCTTTCTTAAATTTGCATTGATTTAATTATATGTAATGCTGGAGGATAGTAAGGAAAGTAGCATGGCAAGAGGGAGGACTCTGCAATGCGGGTGGTCCCTGGCTGGGAATCCATCTGGGAGATGTATAGCAGCCAGGTGTATATATTTATATATGTTTGAAACGAAGCACTTGGGGGAGTTAAGTCACGACACTGCAAGCTATGCGCAAATGTCTCTGCTCGGTATAGTTGCTCCCCGTAGGATTCCTGCACCTCTCTCTCTCTCTCTCTCTCTCTCTCTCTCTCTGTCTCTCTCTCTGTGTCTCTGTCTCTCTCTCCAGGGGAGCTCGGGGAAAAAGTCTGGCTAGCGCTATGGTACCGTCCCACCGCACCGAGCTACCTACAACTAGCCTAATCTATCATGTCCTATACATGCGTTCCTCCCGGTGAGCCGATGACAGATTGCAGTGGGGTAAAGTAACGAAGTACTGTACTTAATTACTTCCAAGTACTTACTTCCAATACTTGTACTTCACTACGTCTCACATGATCACTTCCAAATAGTGTACTTTTGCTACACTATATTTATTTGAAAACTTTAGTTACTAGTAGTTACTTTATAGATTTTGATTATTGTTACAAAACATACATTAACAACCACTTCAGCCCTATTATATACATTTCGGCTATTTTCAAAAGGTTTTTATACATTTGAAAACTTGAAATGGGACATTCTGCATAGTGAGCACTTTTGGCACTACTATTTTTGACACCAAGACTTTTGTACTTTGACTCGCGTAAAATAATTCCGGACTTTTACTTGTAACGGAGTAGTTCTACATTGCATCATTGATACTTTTACTTAAGTTAAACAATTGAGTACTTTTTCCATCAGTGACAGACGGAATGTGGCCGTCATGTCGCTGCTCAGTGCCGACATGAATGTTGGACCATGGCCGTGAGGCACAGTTCACTCAGGTGGATTAAGGTTATGGGGTAACCGGTGCTCTAATTGCCACCAGGGGGAAATGGGACAGTCGGCAATGCTGGGGAGGTTTCTTTTGTTGCCAAGGCAATTAACTCTTACTCTTTTTTTCTTTCTTTCTTCTAAGTGTTCGTTTTACTTACGTAAAACGTCTCCGTTAGGACCGTTACAAGTAAAAGTCCGGAATTGAAAATCTACTTGAGGAAAAGTACAAACGTATTGGCATCAAAATGTACTTAAAGTACCAAAAGTAGAAAGTATTCACTCACTCTGCAGAATGTCCCATTTCAAGTGTACAAAAATCTTTAGAAAATAGCAGATCTACAAGCTCACAATGCGACGCATTGTAGATCAGCTATTTTCAAATGTGTAGGGCTGAAGTGGTCAATGTATATTTTCTAATAGTAATCAAAGTAACTAGTAACTAACGTTTTCAAATAAATGTAGTGGAGTAAAAGTACAATGGTTGTCTCTGAGATGTAGTGGAGTAGAAGTAAAAGTATTGGAAATTACTCAAGTAAAGTACACAATAGCTCAAAATTGTACTTAAGTACAGTACTTGGGTAAATGTACTTAGTTACTTTCCACCACTGGCCGCGTGTGAGCACCGTCCGTAGCCACGACGCGCTGAAACGACGGCAAGAGGTGGTGGTGGGAGGGGCTGTGTGTTTGGGGGGGGGGACGCCACAAAAGCGCCGCCCGGCTCTGCTCGCTTGGCCGTGTCGCGTCTTCTTTACTGCTGTCAAGACTAATAAGCAGCGAGTCTCGCCATTGTCACTGCAGGTGACAGACACTGGTCGAACGGTTGAGACTCAGATTCAGATCAACCTACAGATGTTAGCACAACTCAACTTCACAGAGCGGCTCAATGTTACGGCTTATTGGTCTTTTTTATTTCTTCTTCTTTTTGCTGTGGGGACCATAAAGATGTCTGGAGATTATGCCCACAGCAACTTGACATATTTTTAAAGGCACTCAACCACAATGCATCCAGCTCTGTCTTTTTTTTTACCTCATTTGTATAAGAGTCGGATGATGTGTATCCACCCAGGAATGGACCAGTGCTGTGGGAGAGGGGGGGGGGGGGGGGGGGGGGGGGTGGCACATCATGCCAGAGACACAAAACCAGTATGAGGCAACCATGGGAGGGCCTGGATAATTGGAAAATTGGAGAAGGGAAGGGGGACGGGGGGACAGGGGGTCCTTACAGACCCCCTCGGTCTGTGAAGCTCCGTGGCCAAGCGTTTATACCAGAGCCACCCTGCATGTCTGCTTCCCACTGAAGTGGAAAAGAAGCCCATGAGGGGCTGTGTTGAGCCACGTCGTTCTGGGCCAAGGCATTCTAGAGTGGTGGATGGAGGGGAGTGATGGGGTACAGTTCCAGTTGAGGAGCACACACACACACACACACACACACACACACACACAGCGAGTCTCCCAGTGAAAGGGAGACTGACACTTACAGAAATGAATTCAACATCTGAATAAAT
The DNA here is from genome assembly GCF_964188405.1 of Protomyctophum parallelum. Taxonomy (NCBI): domain Eukaryota; kingdom Metazoa; phylum Chordata; class Actinopteri; order Myctophiformes; family Myctophidae; genus Protomyctophum; species Protomyctophum parallelum. The sequence continues at coordinate 19,042,559 of NC_139704.1, read as the reverse complement.
CATCTCTTCATTTGGTTGAACTAATCTCCCTTTCTTCAACTCTTTTCGCGCTCCCTCCCTCCCTCCTTTTTCTTACTCTTATCTTTTTCTCTCTCTCTCTCTCTCTGTCTTCTGTCACTCTCTCTCTCTCTCTGTCCTCAAAGTAAACATACCCCTCATCTCTTAAAAAGAATATTTTAGCGGCATTGCATGGCCTTCCTCACTAGTTAGCTCATCGACATCTAATTAAACCAACAATTGAGAATTCCTCCTAGTGTTAGCTAGTGGGCTCCACATCTAAGAGGACACATTGTACACTAGCATTGTGACCCAATTTACCGCTCTGCCCTGCAGGAAAACCGCACTACTTCTCGCTAGATACTGTATAGGCACAAATACTGATTAAGCTCTTAAAATGTTTGAAAGAAAATATGTACAGATTTGGGGTATTTCAAATTTCCACCCTCAAAGGGAAACCGTTTTTATCCCATCATTAGCAGATTACAGTTAGCACACGTCGCTGACTGATTAAAAAAAGAAATTCCCATTATTATGTGTAAATTATGTTGATTATCTGTTTATTATGTTTAATCCACTCTTGCAGTTTGAATGTGCACTCAAAATAATTGCAGGAGAATGAGATCATCATCTTGTCCAAAGCCCTTTTTTCTCCCCATCTCCTCTGCCTTTTTATCCCCGCTGTCAGAGGAATTACCTGTCACAGACAGTAAACACACTTGACTGCACAGCTTCCGTGCAGGTAGATTGGGAGAAAGCATGCCATTTTCCTTACAGAGAAACGACATTTATTTTCTCCAAGGGCCGATAAGGTGAAGGCCGCTTAACGGTTGCTGCAACAATGTCGTTTTCATTCCTCTATCCTCTTAAAGAAACATGCCCCACAGTGCATCACCATGCATGTATTAGCCCACAGCTAACAGTTTGGGTGTATACATTACATGCCTAAGCCTGAGTTGAGTTATACTTGGTTCATTGGTTGTGTGCTTCTGACATGCACTGAGCTTGTGGATTGCCTATTTTCAGTGCACGACACCCACATGCAACTAATTCTAAATCACCCTTTAGAAGCATGTCCCTGTTGCGCACTGTAGTAAAACTGCCAATGGCAAATATTGTTGGTACGGTAGGGTTTTATTTGCGTGCCGTTCACTTCCTCGGCCCCTCAACCTCAGCCTGTGCCCTGTCCTTAATGCTGCCTGCTCAAGGAGAAGAGGTTCCCCCCCTCTGAATGCCCATCATTGTCCCCCTCTTCGTCTGGGGGGGAATACTAGAGACCGGTGCGGGACATGCTGGCCGGGGTTCAGGAACTCTGCGGGGCTGGAGATTAGTAGGGCATGGCGGGGGCCCTGATAACTGACACCCTCCACCATGCAGCCATCTGAGCCCCTCTCCCCGTCCCGCTAAAGACTACCAGCCACAAAGACGCCTTTCAACGCTTGGGCACGGTGGCACTAATCCCCTTTAGCCACAAAGACCCCCGGCCACCGATAGTATCTAAATAACTCTCCAAGTAAAATGTCATTTGCCCCGAATTAGCTGTATAGTATCTCTCCCCGATGGCCGGTGGATTGCATTGCGTGTGTGTGTGTGTGTGTGTGTGTGTGTGTTTGTGTGTGTGTGTGTGTGTCTAGAGAGAGAAATATTTATGTCTGTTGTGAGTGATTCCTCTTGATGTGCCGTTGGCGTTGAGCACTGTGTGCGGGGACTTGATAAGCCACAAGGAATGGTCCCCGGTCTGACCCATTGGTGGTGGTCTGGCCCCGGGGGAGGGGAGGGGAGGGGAGGGGAGGGGGACTGAAGTCACTTGAGAGCCGCAGCATTTGTCAAAGGGGTCTTTTGCATTCATGTGGCATCTAATCATCTCACTGTCCTCAATGACACCATGGTCTTTTAACCCAGTGTCAGAATGGGGGGGTTGGGGAGAGCGGGCACTTCAAAGACATACAGCTGATATTGCTTCAGATATACTATAAGTGGAAACAGCCCTGCAGGCACAGTCTGTCTGGACTGCAGATCTTATCCAGGTCATCGTCCAGCCATGAGGAGGAGGAGGAGGGCTAGGCTGGCAGTGTGGTTGCTAGCCTATTTATCACAACAATGGCTGTGGATCAGAGAGCATCTCTTATAATGTGTTCCAGCATAGGGAACGGAGAGCGGCATTACTACAGATGATCTTAAACGTCAAGCGGCAGCCAAATAAATCGATCACTTAGCTTATTGGCAAGCTAAGAGGGGGGGGGGTGGGGGGTCGTCGCTTCTCCAGGCAAATTAGCCTTAATTGACCTTTGAACTCTACCTTCCCCCTTGAGGATCACTGTCCTCATGTGGTTGCCTTGGAAACCCCTGTTGGAAGATGCTTTCCAGAACACATCTACTCATTCACAATTACCAACTGAATGAGTTCCTTACTTAATCTCTGTTATCTGTTAGTGTTCGTTATAAGTCGAGGCTAATTCTATGATGCATTACATGCATGTTTTTGGGTCATTTCCAACCGGTTCTTCTGCCATAATGGGACGGGAGTGTTTTCTCTCCGTACGTCTTTACAATGCAGCTCACATCTCAGCCTCCCTTGTCTAAGCCCATCGGTCCATTACGGGGGCCGAGTCTGGGTCTCCCTCAGACAAGACCTTAAGGTTCCACGGATCAATACACCCCTGCTGAAATGGGAGAAGGGAAAACAAACAGCCCAACCTCTCTGCTCTCCCAAAGGTTGCTGCTGCTACTACTGTACCCTGTAGGCTCTCCCAGCCTGGATCAATAGGGCTGACACCTGAGAGCTGGACCTGGGCCACATATAGCCCTGCAGCCGCTCTCCTCCTGGGGCTGGACAGATGGAACCAACGATAGGGGAGACTTTTGAAGGACACATGAGAGAGAGGCACCAGTCGTGGAAAGTAACTGAGTACATTTAATTAGTAGTACTGTACTACAGTAGTACTGTACTTGCATTTTGAGGTGTTTGTACTTTTGTTTGTACTATTTCCAATTACCAATTACTTTTACTTCTACTCCACTACACCTCAGAGGCAAATATTGTACTGTTACTCCACTACATTTATTTGAAAACTTTAGTTAGTAGTTACTTTGTAGATTTTTAAATTACAAAACATACATTTACCATTTCAGATAATAGCCGATCTACAAGTACTGGAAATGACCTCTTCTCAAAGTACCAAATAATTACAGTACTTAAGTAAATGTACTTAGTTACTTTACACCACTGTATAGATACACATTACCATATCTAGGCTATTTCATCAACTGTTTCATTTAAGCAATAGACCAGATCAAATAACCAGCCAGCTGGAGCTGGTCATCGCTGAAATTTAACTAATATAGAAGAAGAAAAATCACAATTATTTTAGCTCGTGACCAGCACCAGAGTAAGAGTAACCGGAATTAAGCATGTACTTGTAGTACCTTATTTAAAACAATAAAAATGGCACGCACACACACACACACACACACACACACACACACACACACACACCATTCCCTGCTCTCTTTTATTCTCACTGCTATATGTAGTAGGCTACTTTTAACTAAAAGGACAGACCACTTCACCACTTTTCAACATATCTTCATATATAATTGGTCCGCCACAATTATTTTTCTACTCAGTCTGTGTCTCTCATAGGAGGGCTGTGGGCAGTTCAGAAACCCACCAGCCGTCGTTCCCATGATAATACAAATCTAAATATTCTTCTTAAAAAAATCTTGTTAAAGAAATATCTGCCTTACGGTGATGTCACTGGTGGACGGGTTTCTGAAGTGCCCACAGCCCTCCTATGAGACGCAGACTGAGTAGGAAAACATTTTGGTAAAATTCTGTATTATTTTATCGGTTAGGTTGAAAACCTCACTATCATAACTCTATCTGTAGCGTGCCACCGAGTGGTGCGCTACGAGCTTGTATGTCTGCTATTTTTTTTAAATGGCAGCACAAAATGCGGCACAAATCTTTGAAAATTACAAACAGACAGACAGACAGACAGACAGGCAGCACAGCAGACAGACAGACAGGCAGCACAGCAGACAGACAGACAGGCAGCACAGCAGGCAGACAGACAGACAGGCAGCACAGACAGGCAGCACAGCAGACAGACAGGCAGCACAGCAGACAGACAGGCAGCACAGCAGACAGACAGGCAGCACAGCAGACAAACAGACAGGCAGCACAGCAGACAGACAGGCAGCACAGCAGACAGACAGGCAGCACAGCAGACAGACAGGCAGCACAGCAGACAAACAGACAGGCAGCACAGCAGACAGACAGGCAGCACAGCAGACAGACAGGCAGCACAGCAGACAGACAGGCAGCACAGCAGACAGACAGACAGGCAGCACAGCAGACAGACAGGCAGCACAGCAGACAGACAGGCAGGCAGCACAGCAGACAGACAGACAGACAGACAGCACAGACAGGCAGCACCCAGGTGGGTGGACTCTGTTCCGGCTGGCTGGCTGGCTGTGTGGGGGTGGGTGTTGGCTAGCGGTTGTGTTTGTCTGAGGCTAGGGTATCTCGCGAGGCTTCAAAGGAAAAGAGGGCGCTGTTTTTCCTTTATCTTTTGACGATGTGTTCTCAGATTGGAGGGAGGGTAACTTTACTGGAGTAACACTACATGTCGGGGGCTAATATTGTACTTTTACTCCCATACAATTATTTATCTGAAAACTTTAGTTGCTAATAGTTTGCAGATTTTGATTATTATTACAAAACATACATGAACCACTTCAGCCCTATATACATTTCAGCCATTTGAAAATAGCCGATCTACGATGCGACGCATTGTGAGCTTGTAGATTGGCTATTTTCAGAAGATTTGTATACATTTGAGAGCTTGAAACGGGACATTATCTTTGGTGAGAACCACATATAAGCCCTCCATGGGTTTCTTTTCTCACCTGCACATATTTCTCTTTTATAGATGTTACCTTTTTTGTACTGTTTGTTTTTATTGTGTGAATAAAACTAAACTAAACATTGATTAATGAGTACTTTCTACTTTTGGTAAAGCCAATACTTTTGTAGCCGTAGCCGTTTGAAGCCAATACTTTTGTACTTTTCCTCAAGTCCATTTTGAATTCCGGACTTTGACTTGTAACAGAGTATTATCACATTGCAGTAAAACACTTGAGTACTTTTTCCACCACTGTTGGTAGGAGGCCTCGCCATATTCTATTAGGCTTAGATTCAGCTGCTTTCCTTTAACATTTCACCTCAGTAGGAGGCTCCATAATGCTCTCCTCAGGGTGCAAGTGTGTGTATACACTAGTATGTGTCTTAACCTTTTATTGTGTGTGTGTGTGTGTGTGTGTGTGTGTGTGTGTGTGTGTGTGTGTGTGTGTGTGTGTGTGTGTGTGTGTGTGTGTGTGTGTGTGTGTGTGTGTGTGTGTGTGTGTGTGTGTGTGTGTGTGTGTGTGTCGTGCACGAGTACAGGCATGGCTGCATTTGTGTGCTTGCCTTGTTGTCTAAAAGTGTCCCAGTGAGTGCATTGACCCACCACATAATGTTGTGCCCAGCAGTCAGTCCTCTTATGTGTCGCCTTACTTTGCACACTTTCCCTTCGCTTCAGCCTAATGTTTAATTTATACTTTGTTGCATGGTGGTGACGCACGCAGAAAATAGCAGATGTGCAACCTTTTACATCTGCTGTTTTCACCACACAACACTGCCGTGATGGAGTATCAACCAGGTGCTCAAAAACATGTATATAAAAAAGGTATATATAAACGTATATAAAATCACACCCGTGTGAAGTGAGGGGCGCTCATACATCATCTCATTCCGGGCCGATCACATTTTGCGTCCTCACTTTTGTCATCAATGTTTGTGTTTACACAAACACTCAATACTGGCCATTCATTGTCAATGGCATTCAATGTTTGTGTTAGGACAATGTTTGTGTTTACGCATGCAAAATCTCAATGCTGGACATAGGAGGGACCATTATTCATGCGACGGCCATTCTCGAGGGTGCCTGTGTCAAATTAAATATGGGTCTAGTTTGGTACCTTCCCATGCAGCACCCCCATCCACTGTTGGGACATGCTCTGGTTTGACTAGTGCAGTGATGCAAATAGGCTGCATCCTGCATCCTTAGACTCACTAAATTGAGAAAGTAAAAAATTAAGAAAATCATGTCACCCTCCGGGGGTCTGTACTCGGTACTGTACTCTTAACGTCGTTGAAGTGGGACTCATAAAATGTGTCCCATCTAAAAGAGTACCCCGGGGTCCCGGGACCCATTAGTACATTAAAAACTTACATCGATGTCACACGTCACATTGCCCTGTGTCCACATTGGGAGGCTATACACTATGCTCTGGTTTGACTAGTGGTCAGGTCACGTCAGGACCACAGTTGTATTGTCCGCTAATACAAATGCCCACACCCCCACCATTGGGGTGGAGGTGAGAGATGGCAGGGACTGAACGCCCTCCCGCCGCCCCCCTTTATGTATTTAATCCTCTCATAAAGAGGGCCACTGTGTCTATTTTACAGGCAATAAAGCATTGTACTCTTGAGTCATGTCAGTGAGGTATGATAGGTGGGCGGGGGCGGTGGCCCCCGCGGTGACGAAAAGGTCTGTTCAGGGGAGACGCCACAAGATGGATCTACACATGTTTCTCATGTCAGATGTATACTCGTACTGTCTGTTATTTTGCTCCTCCCCTCCCCCTGACCCTTCTCCCCTCCTGCGGCGTACATACGGCGCCGAGATGGACCCAACAAACCAGTGGAAAGATAGATGGGAAGGGACTGGGAGAAAGGGAAATAAACAAAAAAGAAGATTTATATTGTACCGCTCAGGGGGGCTTTTAGAGAATGCGGTTTCTGTACCTTTTCATGGCTTTTTCTCCCTTTTGAGACAGAAAAGAGAGCGAAGAAAGACTGGAAAGGGTAAAAGCATCATAATGAGGGGAGGGAGGGAGGGAGAGAGGGAGAGAGGGAGAGGGAGAGGGAGGGAGAGAGAGAGAGAAAATTTATTTGACCTCATCTGCTCTCTGCTGGATTGCCCAGAACACTGTTGTAACTTGTGGCCCATGTGACTGTGTTTCCATTGCCCCCTCACCACCACCGCCCGCGACGACGAACTGTAAATCCATCACGGACATAGTTTTTCGTACAAACGAATAGATAGATTTGTGTGTTTCCACCTGGATTGATTTATCTCATCTCGCCTTCCCTCTCACATGTGCACGGTTTCTGTGCCAGGAGGGAATCTCACTGGTAACAGTAGTGATGTATTGTTGAGACGCACATTAAAGAAAACACGGCTCTTAAAAGATGGAAATGTTGCCTCAAGGTCACATTCATTCAAGAACCGTTGGCAGATAGGAGCTTTTTCCTGTTGTGTGCTAACATTTTGCTCATGGCTAATGTTCTTCTTCTCTTCATTCTCTCCCCTCATGTCCATTATGACTGATGACGCCCATCTCCATCTCCCCATCAAAGGTAAGCTTGAATGCACATCACTGTGTTCTGCTCGACAAACTGAATATAGCTTTAAGGTCTGGGAACCCATAGTGCAGTAGTTGTTCTCGTATATTATTTCCACCAACTGATTAAGCTTTTTTAGTGCACTGTCGATCAACGGCGCGGCTCGTAGGACAAGATCCAACTAGATCGGCACTTATCCTTATCAGTGTTTTAGTGTCATGAGTCATGACACACATTATGTCCCACATTAAAAAACGACTACGAGACATACTTGCTTCTGATTGGTTGGCACCTTCACCGTCATAAATCACTGCTCATTAGGTATTCAACTGCATGTATCTGTAGCAGATGTTTGTTGGACTAGAAAGTCTTGATATCAAAGACTGTAACTTTGCTTTGAGTTTTTGGTGAAAAAAAAGGAATGCATCCTTCCTTTTTGGCTGGTAGCCTGGGGTCCACCTATGCTTTCTATGGCATAGGCAGCTAGACGCAGCTGCGCGACATGAGACTTATTAATTAGAGCGACAGAGTGTGTGTGTGTGTGTGTGTGTGTGTGTGTGTGTGTGTGTGTGTGTGTGTGTGTGTGTGTGTGTGTGTGTGTGTGTGTGTGTGTGTGTGTGTGTGTGTGTGTGTGTGTGTGTGTGTGTGTGTGTGTGTGTGTGTGTGTGTGTGTGTGTGTGTGTGTGTGTGTGTGTGTGTGCGTGAATATAACAAAGGTACTGCAGACGATCAGAAATCAGCCGAATTGTGGACTCGGTCTCAGACTTTTCTTTTCTCCCTGTAAAAAAAAAACATCTGTGTTTCCGAGGCTACAACACAAGTGACTAAATAGAGTATTTAGAGAAGTGGTCTCACAAACACATTTATCTGTAATGGTGACATTATTTTTTAAAGTTACACAGTATGACTTTATTAATAGGCAAAAGTTAAATTATTGTATTCAATTAAAAGTAAATGCATTTTTTTATATAAAACAACTGTTCCAGTTTTGTCATTGGTAAGTGGCCATGGAATATGCACGATAATGCAGAGACTGCGTCATTTTCCAATATCGGGACACGTCCTCGTCGTCATGTATCATTGCTTCTATAAATGCCTCTTCTCTATTGTACTTATTCAGTGGGAAATGCAGAACATTAAATGGCTACCAATGTAAATGCATGGATATAGTTCTCAGTCGCCACGACTGACTGACCGACTGATCACATTATGTGCAGAAACATCTTCCATAAAATCCAAATGGTCTCGGATATTTCCTATAAAGGCAAACGTTAAAGCCTCAGTCTGTGATTGAACTGGCCACTAGGTCTGATTGAAAAGGGCACATCAGACAGAAGGGCCAGAGATGGCAGGAGTTCAGTGGTGTGAAAAGAAGCAGAAGGCCCCTGCCTGGAGCGAACAAAAGCCCATGTGAAAGGGCACTGTTTTTTGTCGTCTGACATGTCTGGGCTGGGGTGGTGGTGAGGATATGGCGACCTCGCCGCTAGTCTCCCAGGGAGACGGGTGGGCTCCTCCTCCTACACAGGAAACGGAATTGTCTAAATGCTGCCTTAAAGAGGAGACGGACGCTGACCGAGTAGAGAGGCTCCGGCCTGGCATTCAGGTAATTGGCTGTCAGCAGCATGCGGGCCAGAACGCAGCAGGAGATGAACTCCTTTTATCCCATTCAGGACGGGAACCCCTTTTGGTGTTATACTTTAGCTATTAAAAAATAGCAGATCTACAAGCTTGTAGTGCCACTCTACGAGCTTGTAGATCTGCTATTTTTTAAAAATCTTGAAAATGTGGCGCAAATCTTTGATTTTATATTCTTTCAGAGCGAACGTTTTTAACTCGTATCTTTGCTTCTGGGAGGTCCCTGGAACAACATATTTATAAATACAGAAAATTCTGGGGGTCCTTGACATAAAAAATGTTGAGCACCACTGAAAACTGTATTTAGAAGCCATTTTTTTTAGAATCAGCCTCGGGTCTGAATTGGTTTTTCCACCCCACCACCCCTCCTCCCCTGTCTTTCTTACCCTCCCCATTTCTTGTGTCTTCCCGTTCCGTTTCTTCACCTTATAGAGGGGATTCTTATCAAAACGCCCAGTCCCATATTCACACATAGCCAAGCAAGCCAATTAGTGGCCTTCAGAAGTGTATGTGTGTGTGTGTGTGGGTGTGGGTGTGGGTGTGGGTGTGTAGGTGTCATTCCAGTTAAGTCTCAGGGGGGGCCGGTCTGCTTCCTGCTGTGAGGTGTCTCTCCACAGTGTTTGAGTGACAGTGTGCTCCGAGGGGAGGCCATTGTCCGAGGCTAGGCCTCACTGCTCATACCAATGGCTGCGCATGGCTGCTACATTCAAGGGGGAAAGGACATCAGTTTGTTGTGGACTTGTGTATGCAAAGGCCTGGGAAAAAACTACCCCACCCCACCCCCACAGTGGGAATTGGGAATTGTGCACTAACAGAGGTTACCTTGAGGAATTTTTTACTCAAGGACGTCGATCAAGCCCGAGGCGGAAGAATAGCCTGAACCTCGCTGAACATGATTCATGATTTGTATTAAGCTGTGTTCTTTGTTAAGCTTTAACACTAAAATCAGCTTCATGTTATATTGACGCAAGTTATATTGACGAGTGTCCTGTGTCCATTGTCAGGAGCTCGTGCAATTCTGGAAGCGACGTGAAAATCCCCAGATTGTCATCGTTTTGTTGAGACTTGAATGCGGGCAAAAAAATAAATCCACAATATTTTATGGATGAAATTTGAGGTGAATTTTACCTGTGAACTGTCTACATAAAAAAAAGTTATTTCTTTATGTAGCATTTAATTGCCATTGTTTGCGAGCCAAGCACTCGCACTCTTCCTCACAATTGAGGAAGCAATTGTGAGAGTAGTGCTTCCTGTGCTTAAAGAAAGCACGTCTCCTTCTTTTATGAGCCCGGAGAGAAGACAAAGAGAAGAGAGAGAGAGAGAGAGCAGTGGTGGAAAAAGTACTGTATTGTTCTCCTGCAAAAGTATCAATACTGAAATGTAGAACTACTCTGTTTACAAGTAAAAGTCCCGAATTCAACATGAACGGAATTGATCGGACAAAGTAACTACTAGTAACTAAAGTTTTCAAATAAATGTAGTGGAGTAAAAGTACAATATTTGGATCCGAGATGCAGTGGGAGTAGAAGTGAAAGTATTGAAAATTGGAAATACTCAAGTAAAGCACAAATACGTCAAAATGGTATTTAAGTACGGTACTTAAGTAAATTCACTTATAGTTGACTTTCCACCACTGATAGAGAGATTACAGTTAAGGTGCGTTCAGACTTTATTTAAATATTAATAATATGAAATATTGGCCTCGGTTCGTCCCGTTTGTGCTGTGCCAGGTCGCTCAACTTCTCGTCTTTGCATTGACTCTAACCATTAAAGTCTGAACGCACCTTTAGGGTGAAACGGAGAGAGAAAGATATGAACACAGGGGGGTCTTCTCCTGGATCAGTCCCTATCATGTATCAGGCTGCAGGGTCTCACATGATGCACTGTACTGCATAATGAGGAATCTGTGATTGGAAAACGTACTGGCATGGTTTTGGCGGGGGAGAAAATATCTTTGTGATCATCATCATGTCCCAATACTGCCCTGTTGAGCAGCACTGAGCATCTATTGTTGTGGGGTGCCTGAGCCCTTCTGCTCACTTCCTGTTCACATTGAGGTGAGGTTCTCCACTCATCAACATTTGTTTTCTAATTTATGGAAATTCACAGATTTTTCTAGATCTAGATTTTTCTTCATGAAATGACTGCTTGGGAAACAGTGTTCTAGAACTGTTACCCAGCAGGAAATGGACAAACGTGACGTGAAGTCTCCAGTTGAACTGAGTGAAGCATTTTTTTTTTCTTTCTTACAAATGTACATGTGTAAAAACGTGCTATATAAGCCTACGGGGGGGAAAGAGTAAAGGTAAAACCTGGATCTGGATCTTCTCTAATTAGAGCAGGGGGCCGCTGAGCAGAAACAGGCCCTGCGGATGAGAGCAGATTGTCCGTTTGATCCCCTCCTGAAACAGCCCACATGATCACCCCCTAAACGCACCCAGCAGCATCCATCTCTAACCTCTCCCTGAACCAGGGGGAAGGAAATGGTGCTAGGAGGCACGCACACATTGACATTGACATCCCCCCCAACCCCCCTCGGCGCACATCCCCTCGTTCTCTTCCCCGTATTGTCGAAATAATCCCACAAACATGCATTGTACGTAGGCTATACATACAGTACCCAATCAAATCCTGAGTTTGGATTTAACTTTGAGAGTGACTCTCCATTTGGTTCTACTTGGTACTCTATGGGAGCTAAAGGAACACTCAGGATTTGACAGTGTAATCGGTCACCAAGGACATTTGTTGAACAGATGCCGAGATGGATCTCAGCAGGTTTTCTCTGAACTTGGTCCTCTTGGAAGTTGATGAGTGGAATGACAAATGCAGTCTCCCTGCATTTATATTGACCCCATTACGCTCAAGGCTAGGTTCCTGGAACGCCGTTATGGAAGGAATGGGGAGACTAATTATAGTTGAGATGATTTTCCGTCACAAGACGACATTCCTTTTTTTGTAACCTTTTTTATTATTATTATAGCCTAACGTTTGAGCAGGGACAGAGAGACTTGCACCAAGTTGCACGTTAGGTTTACCTTTCAAAGAACCAGCACCACATTCCTTTCACTGCGATTTCTTAATTGCTTTATGACAATGGGTTTGGATCAGAACTGGCTAAAATTGTATACCGCCATTCAAACCATGAAAAGGACTGGCCAGCCTTGTTCAGCGGAACCCCAATGTAACAGCCATTTTATATTTATTCTTTAAGTTGCATTATATGGAATGTAAATATGTGTGCCAGCAGAGCAAGAGTGGCAGATAGTCAGATACACTGTGCGATTGGCAGTATTGTTGTGCCTATCCTTTAGTGCTGAATACATATTGTTGTGCTGTCAACTGCTCTGGCATAATGTATACATTATGTGATCTAATCTCTGTTCTGTTATGGTGGCACAACTGGGAAACTGGAGCAATACTTCAAAATATTGCTAAATCTATTAATATGCTTGCATATACATAATGTGAATGCTTTTATGTTGCCAATGTCAGCTATGAATTAATGAAGGGAGAAGGACATTTCTGCTTCTCAGTCTTTGCAATTAGACAGCTGAGAGAGAGAGAGAGACGCTCAGTTAAAGACATGACAGGGTAGGAAAGTGGATCTAATTTAACTTCCACCGGTGGGGAAAACCCATCACAAAATTGTACTAAATTATCACATTCCAGAGGCTTGTCTCTGTTTTGGTTAGCAAAAGGTGCTCAGCACACCGGTCCTTGTGAGGTTCCAGCCAACTGGATAAATCTCCATCTATAAATGCACCATGTCTATCTATGGCGGTAATCCACATAACTCGAGAACCGTTCGCCCCACCGACACACACGTTCCACACCACCACAGGAAGTGCCCGGCCTTGAGTCGGTCGGACCCAGGGTTGTTCAGAACCGACACAAAAGCCTCTGGACAGGCCAAATTAGCCAATTGATCACACCTGATCACCCCTTGATCTCCATATATGGAGCTGGCCTGTTCTGACATCACAATGCTGTTGTGGCATCTGCATAGACTCTGTATTTGGACATGCCTTTGGGCATAAAAGGGACACGAACATAATTACTGGGTGGGGCATTCATTTCCGACTTGCATCGTTCCAAGTAGGCCAGTGTCCTCCGCGTCATCAGTGCCCATACCCGAGGCGGGGTTGGCGAAAGGGCCTTTCTGTGTGGAGTTTGCATGTTCTCCCTGTGTCCCCCTAGGGTAGGTACCCTCACAAAAAACATCCAGTAATCGTGGTCTCTAAAACTACCTCCCCCTGGCTTGCCGGGGCGCCTGATGGAGGGGAATGGAACTGGTCGTAATAACGTGTTCCTTCCACACGCTACGTCCGGCCGGGGAAATTCCCCCCTGTTGGGTGAAAAGAAGCAGCTTGGACTTCTCATGCATCGAAGGAAGCATGTTGCCAGTCCGCTGCCCCCCCAGGTTGGCAGAGGAAGTGTAGCGCCCAGGATTACATTAGACAATGGACACTGGGTGCAAGAAATGAGTTGCAAAATCATGGGATAACAATTTGGAATAATAAATGGCAATGCCTTGAGCAGAACAGCTACATGTTGGCTGTTGGCTGTAGTAGAGAAAGTGATTGCCCCACCCTCCAGGGTCCAGCAAAAAGCATTTGCAGACATTATTTATTTGACCAATATGTCTGGCATGGCTGTACTATCTAGACCCCTCCCTACTGTATGTCATGCCCTTAAAGCTTTTCCACTCTGATATCTATGGTAAACAAAGTTGAAAACCCTGTTGATAGTCTGGAGCGCCTGTATGTTGTTTGACCAGAGAGGTCATACATTGGGTCCAGTTGTATCCCCACTCTCTTAAACACTGTTACAAAGACCCTTATCGTCGCACTTAAACCCCAGGAAGTGCCGCTATCTGACTGTGTTAAACCACCAAGACCTGAGGACGCGTCTGTGTCGCCTTATAGCTTTTAACCACTTTAACCATTATTTTCAACTTTTAGCTGTTGTAAAAATAGCAGATCTACAAGCTCACATCGCAGTACCAAGTGCCACGCTATGAGCTTGTTTGTGTGTGTGTGTGTGTATATATATATATATATATATATATATATATATATATATATATATATTTATTCAGCGAATGTTTTTAACTCAAATATTTGCTTGGGGAGGTTCTTGGAACACCACATTTTCTGATGGAGGTCGGCGGCCAAATACATATAATTGTAGGGGTCTGTATGAAATAGTTTGCGCACCACTGACATAGAAGAATTGGTATATCCGAAAAAGATTTACAAGACATTTGTAGAACCATGGTGTCAGGTCTCAATGGGATAACGTCTAGATAACTATCGGACAGGTAGCGTACCTGTCCAAACACTCTACACGGCCACAGTGGTACAGAGACCAAAACATTTAATTTCCTGCGTCTTGAGACCACACTAATCTGCCGTACGCCTATGAGAGGTGGAGGAAGGCAGTAATCCTGTTCTCTGCTGACACAACTGATGCTGCTTGCATTATTCCTCCGCCCCTTTTACACTATAATAAAGACAAAGCTCTTTCATAGCAGGGCTCGAGGCGAGGGACTAGCACCGAGCCGCTGAAATGTTCCCGCTGAAGCAACACAATCACCGTGGCGCTTTGTGCTCAACCCGAGTGGGCGGAAATGTGACAAGTGGCATGTGTTGCCAAGTAACGGCCCGCGTGCTGCTCGTCTAGTCATACAAAATAACTGCCGCTGTACATCACAATCCTTGAATAAACCTGTCGAGGCAGTGACGCATGGTGCATTTATATATGCCACCTTTTTTATCGAAAGCGATTTACAATGCAGTGCATGCACATTCACACACCAACGTGACACACGGCGGACACAACGCAAGGCACCAACCTGCTCATTGGTTTGTGGTTCAGTGTGTTAATCAAGGACACTTCGACACTAATCCAGGTGGAGTCATAGGGATCGAATTAGCAACCATCCGTTTCCCAAGCGGCCGCTCTACCTGAGTCAACTCTCAGCGTTTATTGGGCAGGCATCATTTGTGTGTGTGTCATGTATTCTCCTTTATTTGTATGGCCCTAATTGGATTCTCATGCATTCTTGTCCATTACGTACATCTGTTATGACCTTCATCTAATGAGTCGGCCAGCTGTTAACGCTGATTGACTTATAAAATAAATAAAATTTGCCATGAGTCTGTGACTCTTCTCTTCTCTCAATCTGTCACTATGTTCTCTTCTCTCAATCTGTCACTATGTTAATCTAAGCAGTGCCATCACATCCGAGTGGTGGTCACTCTCACTCGCCTCTGATATTCAAGTAATTGTAGGACCTAAAAAGGTCACCAGCTCCCTAGTCCCTATGCCTACGGCACCATTCCGCATCATTTCTGAGGTCTGCTGGGAAGTGATGAGTGCAGCGGTGCCCTTTTTTGTGGAAAAGCCCTAGGCTACTATGTGAAAATGGGAGAATGTATGCATTTTAATATTGCTGCTGCAGCAAAAAGGAGAGAAACTACTTCAATGGATTCCTAGAGCTCAATAGTGGAACGGGAAAGTGAAAAACTGTTATTTTCAGTCATTCCCTTTGCCCTTGTCTCCTCTGCCCATGTTCCTCTCACCACGGCAGCATTGGATGGCCCACCTGCTGGCTTGTGAACATGACAGCACTGCAGCTGACTTTAATTAGTCTTTAACTAATTAATGAATTAATTCAACCTCATTAAAAATCTTTTGGTTGTTCACCAAAAAGATTGAAACGAATACATTGTTTCTTTGGGACAGCGGTTCTTTGGGACAGCGGTATGCACATGTACATGCATACATGTGCAATTCCACACACAAATACACACATGCTCGCAAATCCGTTTATGCGCACACACTTATTTATACATACTGTACTTAGGAGCAGGCAGACGCAGAGACACACACACACTGACACACTCACACACGTACACATGCTCCCCCGCTCTTATTCTCTCTCTTGTATAAAGGAATCCCTTTGATGTCGGTTTTTTATTTAGATGACACACATTCTCTTAAATTGCATAATCACTTCCTTGTGTTGGGTGTCTGCTGCTCTGCTGGAAGAGCCTTTCAACCAGGTTGTGTGTGAGCGTCTGTTTGTCTGCCTCTATCTGCCGCACCACCACCAGTCACCAGACCACATGTAGGGATTCCAAGGCACATGCTTACCTGGAGACTTAACCCTGCAAAATCCTGCGTCGGTTCGAATCCCGGCTCCTCCTGTCTACATGTCAGGCAAGACACTGAACCCCACATTGCCTCCAGTGGTTGCCACCATCAATGTGGGAAGTGAGGACGCTGGCCACTTCACCTCCCGATGTATGAATGAATGGACCATTGTAAGCGCTTTGAGTAGGCACGGACGGAGTGCATAGAAAAACGCTATAAAAATGCAATCCATTATTATTAATGTTATTATTAGAGCAGTGTTTCCCAAACTTTGTAGCCCGTGACCCAAACTAGTGAAAATAGCTGATCTGATCAGCTATTTTCACTACTTTTTCTTTGATTTCTCTTTCTTCATGAAATTACTGAAAAGTTAATTATCCTAATTCATGAAAAATGTAGGTTTTTCAGGAACTTTTTTGATAATAAGACATTCACACCTGTGTGAACTGAGTGGTGCAACTCTGTGTGGGGGTCCACGGGGGGTCCCTGGAACTTCCAGCGAGCCACCCTGCATCCGAAACGGTAGAGAAATGACAGAGTTACTGTGTGGGATAATTAGCAGACATCTCTCTCTCACTCACTCACTCACTCACTCACTCACTCACTCACTCACTCACTCACTCACACACACAGCACCACTTTTGCCCCTACTGGTACTACTAAACATAGGGACATGCATAGGGATGTATGGACATATGGAATTAGGGATGGACATAGGGACATTGCTGTTCCTTGGACACAAAAAATAAGGGGACCCATAAAAATATGTCCGTGACCCACATTTGGATCCCGACCCCGCTGTTTGGGAAACGGTGAACTAAAGCTCATCTGGGCAGGAGGTTGTGGCTAATTAAGCTTTGATGGTCACACGGTGCTTACTGCTTAGTCACCAGGAGCAGCCACTGAGGCACTGCTGGGAATTAACCAAACAGTGCGCCACACAACACAACCCCGCTGGAACCGCAAATGACCTGCAATGCTTGCCATCTTCATTCGATCAAATCACCCGTTGCCACGTAAGTGTGCACCGACGAGGGTGCACCACAGTGAGCTGATCCCATATTATGTGTATATGTGCGGTCATACACACACGTCACGTACACATACGTGTTGTGTGTGGGTGTAAGTAAAGAGGGGGCCGTTACGAGAGGGGTTACGCGCGGGTCTCCACGCCGTCTTTCCTAAAGCTAATGAAAACGACACATGTTGCCCTTCTCCCCCCCATGTGCGTCAACAGACCTGTATTTTGAAAGGCCATATATGGTCTGTTTACTTGCCATGGCCCATGGGAGATGCACTCTTCTGACAGCCCCAGTCAGCCAGCCATTCATTCATTCATTCATTCATACTCGGAACCCAGTGCTGCCGGCTGCATGCAGTGGTGGAAAGTAATTAAGTGCATTTACTTAAGTACTGCACTTAAGTACAATTTTAAGTTATTTTTACTTGCCAAATACTGGTACTCCTACTTCTACTCCACTACATCTCAGAGGCAAATACTGTACTTTTACTCCCCTACAATTAATTGACAACTTTAGTTACTTTGTACATTTTGATTATTACAAAACATATACTCACCACTTCAGCCCTATACATTTATGCCATTTGTAAATAGCAGATCTACAAGCTCACAATGTGTCACCAACTCACCATGCGACGCATTGTGAGCTTGAAGATCGGCTATTTTGAAGATTTGTATACCTTTTGAAAACTTGTGAAATGGGACAGTCTGCATAACGAGTACTTTCTATTTTTGATGCGAATACTTTATGTACTTTCACTCAGTACATTTTGAATTCCGGACTTTCAGTATTTCTACATTGCAGTATTGATACTTTTCCCTATAGACTGATTCCGTAGCTGGTCTCATGGTCGCAGCCTACGTATTTCCTGTAGGCGGACTCGACGTAGCTGCGGGGATAAAACCCTCACCAGGCGCACCTCTTCCACTACAGTGAACGGCAGAGTGACTGATGTTAGTTTGCCTCAAACTTTACTCCTTTACCTGCTTTTTTACTAACACTAACATTACAAAGATGCCCAGAACATCGAGATGAACCTGTGTAGTTTATGGCTGCTCCAACAGTAGTGGCAACATAAAAAATAAAATAAAACGGAATGTCTAATATCCACCGCGGTGGCTGAGACCAGAGCCATTGAGTAATGGTTGAGACGAAGCAGTGAAAGATACATAATGCCAGTGTACTTTATACCTCATACTTTAAATGCTTAGTATGAGGTATAAAATACAGCAGCCTTGTGTTCATAAAACAGAAAGATTTGGTATTGGGTAAGACTGGCGATATGTATCTTTCCCTGCTTCGTCTCAACCATTACTCAATAGCTCTGGTCTCAGCCACCGCGGTGGATATTAGACATTCCGTTTTATTTTATTTTTTATGTTGCCACTACTGTTGGAGCAGCCATAAACTACACAGGTTCATCTCGATGTTCTGGGCATCTTTGTAATGTTAGTGTTAGTAAAAAAGCAGGTAAAGGAGTAAAGTTTGAGGCAAACTAACATCAGTCACTCTGCCGTTCACTGTAGTGGAAGAGGTGCGCCTGGTGAGGGTTTTATCCCCGCAGCTACGTCGAGTCCGCCTACAGGAAATACGTAGGCTGCGACCATGAAACCGCTACGGAATCGGTCTATAAGTAAAACATTGTGAGTACTGCTCAGAACCCAGTGCTACTGGCCGCATGCCTCTCAGAACCCAGTGCTACTGGCTGCATACTTCTCTATCATCAGAACCCAGTGCTACTGGCTGCATGCCTCTCAGAACCCAGTGCTACTGGTTGCATGCCTCTCAGAACCCAGTGCTACTGGCCTCATGCCTCTCTATCATCAGAACCCAGTGCTACTGGCCTCATGCCTCTCTATCATCAGAACCCAGTGCTACTGGCCTCATGCCTCTCTATCATCAGAACCCAGTGCTACTGGCCTCATGCCTCTCTATGATCAGAACCCAGTGCTACTGGCCTCATGCCTCTATCATCAGAACCCAGTGCTACTGGCCTCATGCCTCTATCATCAGAACCCAGTGCTACTGGCCTCATGCCTCTATCATCAGAACCCAGTGCTACTGGCCTCATGCCTCTATCATCAGAACCCAGTGCTACTGGCCTCATGCCTCTCAGAACGCAGTGCTACTGGCCTCATGCCTCTATCATCAGAACCCAGTGCTACTGGCCTCATGCCTCTCTATCATCAGAACCCAGTGCTACTGGCCTCATGCCTCTATCATCAGAACCCAGTGCTACTGGCCTCATGCCTCTCTATCATCAGAACCCAGTGCTACTGGCCTCATGCCTCTATCATCAGAACCCAGTGCTACTGGCCTCATGCCTCTCAGAACCCAGTGCTACTGGCCTCATGCCTCTATCATCAGAACCCAGTGCTACTGGCCTCATGCCTCTATCATCAGAACCCAGTGCTACTGGCTGCATGCCTCTCTATCATCAGAACCCAGTGCTACTGGCCGCATGCCTCTCTTTCATCGCAACGATAATACTACTGCTGGAAGCCGCAGATTGCTCGTGTCACAGGGTTACTTTTCAGAATAGACTTCCCGAGCGGATGGATGCGCAGATGGGATGGTTACCATGGTGACGGATAGAAAGAGAAACAGGAGGTTTCACACAGGCATGAGAGAGAGAGAGAGAAGGGGAGTGAGAGGCCTAGACATTTAATGGAGGCCATATATTGTACCCTGGAGTCCTGTAGAGTGACTGGAGGAATCCAGCTCCGGGACTTGGTCCAAAAATAGCAATCAATCCATATCTATCAATCCATCGGTCCATCTTGTGTCCATATCTATCCCCCCATATCCATGACATAATGAATGAGCAAATTGACATCGACTTGCCACAGCTTTCTAAATTAGCCTACTGAACAACACAGCAACACACATGCAGAATTATATGTGGACTATTACAGAGATTCTTTTTTAACTCCAATTTCCATTTCCCATGTTAGATGCTGATAGAATAATGAGTGAAGCAGATCCTCTGTCACACACTCTTTATGCAGAAAAAGATATTCCAAGAACCCCAAAGGGACTCCGGGCAGAAGATTAGCTGTCAACGAAATGAAGGAAATGAGACTTCTTCTGACCCAGTCTTTCTAAATTGCCTTCCTCGTTCGCATACTTTATCCTCACGGGCCTTCTCTCTCTTCCTCCTTATCAAGCCCTGTCGCCTCTCCCTACTCTTCCGTGCTGCTGAGGGGAAGTTGGCACGGAGAACGGCAGAGAATGCTAGCACTTCCCACTTTGGCACCCGGTGCCTGGGGCAGCGCAGCCGGAGCGCTAGGCGCGAGTCAGAAGAGACCAGGAAAGGCGGCCAAAGGACTCGGTGCCCGTCTGATGCCAAAAAGCCAGAGAGGGGGGGGGGGGGGGGGGGGGGGGGGGGGGGAGAGAGAGGGGCAGAGGGGGCATCATTTACAGCCCCCACTGATGTGAAAACCAGCCCCTGCCATTCCCAAGATGTATTGTTTTAAGCGTGTCATGGTTGCACTCTGTCTGGGGGTCTCAATCCCCAACCAACGGCCGTGTGTCTTCTTGCTGTTTTGTAAATGTGCACCGCTTTGTTTGGGTTTGCCGGAGACGTGGTGGCACAGACATTGTTGGTCCTCGCAGGTCGTTTTTCAGAGGCCTAGAGACATGGAACCGTCTCTCCCCCCTCCTCTCCCCCCTCCTCCTCGAGGCCTAGAGACATGGAACCGTCTCTCCCACCTCCTCCTCTAGGCCTAGAGACATGGAACCGTCTCTCCCCCCTCCTCTCCCCCCTCCTCCTCTAGGCCTAGAGACATGGAACCGTCTCTCCCCCCTCCTCTCCCCCCTCCTCCTCTAGGCCTAGAGACATGGAACCGTCTCTTCCCCCTCCTCTCCCCCCTCCTCCTCTGCGTCTCTCACTGCTCTGCTTTATCTCAGATCTACCATATTTCTCTTCCAAGGCTCTTTCGTCTTGAGGGCGCAGAGGAAGGCTCTTTACCGCGACACTGGGCTTGAGTTCTCTCCCTCCCCCCACTAACGCAGAGCCCTTTTTTAAAGTCTGGAACATCTATCAGGTCTGCAGAGCCTGGCGGGAGCATGCAGACTACTGAGCTCCTCTGTTCCGTTGAGCTCCGATCTCCATCTCCCTGGCTTCTTGCTCTGGAAAAAATATTGGAGAGTGCGACAACCACATGTTTGACATTAGCATTTCTTTATGTTCGGTTTAAGGCTCATTCCCCCCCACTGTAAAGTTTTAGCTTGAGCCCTCTGCTCGGCAAGTTCAGTGCTCTCCTGTGTAAACGGTTTGCATTTGAGCTTTTGTGGCGTTGGCTAAGCGGGGCATAGGGTCTTTGCTAAAGAGAGACACAATATGTGTGGACTACGTGAGGTGGCATATCTCCCCTCACCCCACCCCCCCATCGCATTTCCCTCAAATGGCCTCATTATTGGATTAGGGCCAAGTTTAATAGGACCAAAGACATAAAAAAAGCCCTCCTTTACCTGCATGAAGCGTAATCCGTCTTAATCTGATAATTACCCCCACATTCACATTGTCTCGTAGGAACACAGCTGCAGGGGCCTCAGTCCCAGTCTGCTATGCACCATGGGGTAATAATACCCACGGTTCCTTTTCATGATCAGGATCACATGTAATCTGTGGATGCCGCGTTGTGTGTTTTTTGTCGTTTGGGTGTTCTAGAATAGATCAGTGGTTCCCAAACTCTTTACCCAAACTAGTGAAAATAGCAGACCTACAAGCTCACAACGTGTCGCTTCGCGCCACGTTGTGAGTTTGTAGATCGGCTATTTTCACTACTACTTATGTATTTTTCTAATTTATTGAATTTTGCAGTTTTGTCTTTGATTTCTTCATGAAATTACTTTAAACTTAATTGAATTTGTTTTGTAATTCATGAAATCTTTTAAATATAAAAAAAGGTTTTCTGGGAATGTTTTTTGAAAATGTTTTGAAACGATAGGCCTAATAATTCAAACCCCATACAAATGGGTTCCGACCGGGAAACAGTGTTCTAGATGGAGATTGTATAACCCGGTCATCCCTCTCTTTTCTCTCTGTCTCTCCCTGGTCGTCGACGGCTTGTGTTCTGTTCTCTCTAGATGTGCTCCAAGCATGCGTGCAATATCGAGAGCTTTAGGCTGCCTGTGTTTCAACACTTGGCCCTTATGAGTGGGTGTTGACAGTTGAGTAAGGGCTGGCAGGTCTCAGAGACGTCTCTATTTTAGATATGGCATGACAGCTACTGTACCAAGCCCGCTGGAGAGAGGGATGGAAGTAAGAAGTGGTGAGAAGTGCAGCTCTCGTCCTGAGAATCCTGATGGATTTGTCATGTAGCTTCATCTGCCACAGAGTTAGCATATTTGCCTCTGTAGACAACATTATATGAATACCAAACGGTCAATAAATTACAACTTGACCCTGAACTATTGCACCCACTTTGCGATGATGAAAGTGAACTACGGCAAAACTGACTTTTCTTCCCAAAATGGTATAGTCAAGTGGGTGACAGCTGACATGACGGTAAAACGAATTCCAAAGCGGCGGACATGGGAGAAATGTTTCTCGTCATAAAAATGGACGTCAACCTAACATAGTGAACCCAATGGGTATGCATCTCCTCAACAGCAATGCCAGCTTTCAGATTTCTGGCAAATGAGAACATTGAGTGAAGCAATGTATTTGCAGGCACGGGAGATCCCATCCAAGGCCATGGATGATGATTCTATTGCTCCCCACCCACGAATGGAACCAAATGGACCCATAAGAGTTACACACCCGTACCGGGCCATTTGGAACCCACTCAAGGACACTTTGAGAGTGAGACCCACTGGTGTAGCAGAGTGTTTCCAGTGAGCCAACACGCACAGTAGCAGCACCCTGACTCTGTTTGACCAGAATGGATCAGAGTCTTCATTAGTATCAGCAGTAACACCTGTGAAGGAAGTAGGGAAGGGACCCAAGTTCTTTTCCAAAATGGCGTGTGTGCATAGAGCCCATTCCCAGAGGCACTGGTGGGCCCCAGTCCCCAGTTCTGAGTCCACGGTCCCAGGCTGCAGCCCCCCAAAGTGTCCCCCCAATGCCCCCCTCCCCCCAAACTGTCCCCCCAATCTCCCCCCCCCCCCCACAGGGGACACCGTAATGAGGTCGTAATAGCCTAGAATGGGTGGCCCCATTAAAGCTCTCGCGGAAGAAAAGCATCTGGGTGGGGCGCGGTGCTCCGGCAAACACTTTGATGTCGGCGACCCCCTTCACGTACCGCTTATTAAGAGATTTATGGCTGAGGGCTCACCCCCACCCCCTCCCCCAGCCAACACTGTTGTGTGAAATGTCTTCATTTTCCATTTGCTTTGTGTTAACGCAGCAGACCACCTGAGGGTTATACTTCGTCCTTCCAAGGTGTGCGGGCAGGTGGCAGCAGCTCGTTAGGAGAGATAAGAGAGAACGGTTTGATGTGGCCTCGTCGAGGGAAAAAAAGTTACATGCTTGCTGTATGTCAGAAAATGCAAAGTCAAGTACATGTACGTGCTTTGCCAGGGAAATTTTATTTCACTTAAAAACACTTTAAAACAACCCACATGTATTACTACTGTTTTCTGTCTGATGTTCATGACGAGAGCGCTAATTACCCGAGCTGTCAAAATCGTGTGTGTGTGTGTGTGTGTGTGTGTGTGTGTGTGTGTGTGTGTGTGTGTGTGTGTGTGTGTGTGTGTGTGTGTGTGTGTGTGTGTGTGTGTGTGTGTGTGTGTGTGTGTGTGTGTGTGTGTGTGTGTGTGTGTGTGTGTGTAAAAAGTCTGCGCCCACCTCTACAGAGGACTTTGGAGTTGAGCACACTATTCTAGTGTATTCTGCTAATAACTAACTAATAACTATAAATAAGATTTGAATAATAATAACTTTGTATAGCAGTGCTTTTCTCCATGTTTGCAAGCTTGCAGATCAGCTATTTCACTACCTTTTTTTGTTATTTTTATTTTGTATTCATGGAATTGTTGTTTTTAAAATGTATAAAAGTATTTTAATTTTCTTTATTTAAATATATATTTCTATAAAATTAGCAAAAGAGAATGGGATTTTTACTCGAGTCACATGGGTACTACATACTAGGCAGTGCCTGTTAGTCACTGCTCTAGTATGAACTTGAAACGATGCAAGTTGGAAATGCATGCCCCACCCAGTTATTACTTGCGCAGAGCGCACAAGTACGGTGTTCAGCTGGATCAAAAGTGTTATGCATGTTATGCATTGTTATAATTGGCTGTTGATGGTGGCGTAATTAATGATTCAATCCATCAATTCCGTCAATTGTAGTTCAAGAGTTAAGTATGTTTCAATGTTGGGTAACGTATGTACTGTATGTATGTCTGTAAGAATGGTGGTCCCTTATTGGCTGTTGACGGTGACTTAACTAAGGTACTAAGTTTGTAGAGGTCGGCAGCACTTGGCAACTACTTGCACGCTCTGCTTGCACACAATTAGGCCATGTATGGCCTAGAGTACTTTTGTGCAACGCGCACGTTGGCACCTCGACAGAGTGCATTTCTAGTTATGTCGGTGTCCCTTTTATGCCCACATTTGGAGTTCTTTCTTTGTCAGGCATGCCCAAATATGCAGATGTCAGAACAGGCCATATATGGAGATAAGGATGATCAGGTCCAGATCCCGGGCAAAGGCTTTTGTGCTGTTTCTGGACAACCGGCTATCCGACGTACTCGACACCGGGCACTGCACTTCCTGTGGGGGTGTGGAACGCGTGTGTCGAATTTGAAGTCGGTGGGGCTAACGGTTTTCGAGTTACGTGGATTATAGACAGACACACGTACAGAGACTTGGTGCATTCATAGATATGCCCTGGTGATCTCATTGACCACACACACACACACACAGTCACACACACAGTCACACACACACACACACACACACACACACACACACAGACACACAGACACACACACACACACACACACACACACACACACACACACACACACACAGAGTGCAATTACCTGGTACAATAATAGCAGTGATTGAATTCAGTCTCTGCATGGTTTCTCCCATAAACCTTTGAACATGATTTTCAATTACAGCTAGGAGTGGAAATTTCCATCAAGATGTGGTTTTCTAATGTATGCCCGCTTGGCCACATAGAGTTTAGACTTAATGGGATTATAGGATATAATGGGACGAATGAGTGGACGGCAGACACTAATGCTTGTTCTGTATTTTCATTCATCATGATTTTCAGGTGGGGAGGTGCTTCCATCTTGCTCTTCAAGTTCGTGCTTCTTAGTGTTTGAACTTTGAAGTCAAAGTCACCACGACCACCCGCCTGGTGTGTCTTCCACCATCTTGTGCCGGAATGTGTCGGGATACATAATTGTGTTGCTGTCGGGAGGAAACCTTCTAACTCAATTTTTTAGGGTTTAGATTTATTTTTGCATAAATCAGTGCTATTGAACCCTGTTTACGTCTGTGTGTTGATTCGAAAAATCGAAAAACCAATGTAAAGTAGTATAAAAACAAACTCTTTGGACAAAACTCTTAACTTAACATTGCACCCTCAAACTGTCTGCTAAAGCAGCTAACTCCACCACTTCTTCCCCTCTCATGCAAGTAATTGACACTACAATATTTTGGAGTTAGGTGGTGGTTAGGTGGTTACAGCAGAGATATTTAGCTCCTAACACGTCACTAGAAGAACCACCCACAAGCCGGGGGATTTCAGAGTTCCGCTCTGCGATTATTATTATTTTTTGCAAGTGATGCAGCTGTCAAACAGGAGGAGGTACAAGTAGGATTTAATACATGTCATGGGGAAGAGAGCCAACTGTTCCATTTTGCTATTACATGTCGGACCTCCGACCTCCCTCCATGAAACATCAATAGTTTTTGTCGCAGTATAATACACAGATACAGCCATCATGTTCAGCTCACCAGGAATGTCACAGCAGTCACAGTCCTCCGGGGGGTCAAACTCAGTGGTGGGAAAGGAAAGTAACTAAGTACATTTACTTAAGTACAATTTTGAGGTATTTGTACTTTACTATACAATTTTCAGTACTTTTACTTCTACATTTCTGAGACAAATATTGTACTTTTTACTCTACTACAATTATTTATACAACTTTAGATTGTAGTTACTTTGTAGATTTAGATTATTATTACAAAACACACATTGACCACTTCAGATGCCACTGCTTTTGTACTTTTACTCAAGTAAATGTTGAATTCCAGACTTTTACTTGCAACAGAGTATATATATATATATTGCAGTATTGATACTTTTACTCAGTAAAACATTAGAGTACTTCTTTCCAGCACTGATCAAACTGTTACCGACATCACAACGGCATGACAGACTACTTAGGTCTCCATCCTGTTTAACGTCTCGCGCTGTCGAGTTAAATAAGGTAACCTGACCTCTTTGTTTGGGCCGCGGCGTCATTTCTGCTCTGTGCACAAGTCTAATTTACCCCGTTAGTCATTTCTGCTCTGTGCACAAGTCTGATTACCCCGTTAGTCATTTCTGCTCTGTGCACAGTCTAATTTACCCCGTTAGTCATTTCTGCTCTGTGCACAAGTCTAATTTACCCGTTAGTCATTTCTGCTCTGTGCACAAGTCTAATTTACCCCGTTAGTCATTTCTGCTCTGTGCACAAGGTCTAATTTACCCCGTTAGTCATTTCTGCTCTGTGCACAAGTCTAATTTACCCCGTTAGTCATTTCGCTCTGTGCACAAGTCTAATTTACCCCGTTAGTCGGGTTCTAGATGCCAGACTTTTGCTGACACGCTCTAGCTGCTCTCTAAAAATACTGACCAGGAAATCGGGCGAGGCA
This sequence comes from Protomyctophum parallelum, assembly GCF_964188405.1. Lineage (NCBI taxonomy): Eukaryota > Metazoa > Chordata > Actinopteri > Myctophiformes > Myctophidae > Protomyctophum > Protomyctophum parallelum. Next base: position 19,015,471 of record NC_139704.1, on the reverse strand, counting down.
TGAAAATGCGTGTTATGCAGAACAAACTTAAGAATGCGTGGACAATCAGCATCTAAGATGAGCTGCTACTTTTCTTTACTAAGCCAACAAAGATTAACTATAAACAGTGTTGCTATGTATTGTAGTCTCGTAACATGGTGTGTAATGTGTGGTCCAACTTGGTATAAATGTCCAGTTTTAGTTTTTCTAGCCTCCGCGTAAGCCCATAAACACTGTTGTCTTTTTTTAGAGGACTCTCTGCCAATTGTTTCTTAGGGGGCCTGTGATGCTGGTTCAGTCACTGGGAAGCTGGAGCACAGCAAACGCATGTTCTCTCTCTCTCTCTCTCTCTCTCTCTCTCTCTCACTCTCACTCTCACTCTCACACACACTCACACACACTCACACACTCTCACAGACCATGAGAGTTCAGTCAGGAGGTGCTGGTGTGGTCACAGAATCTTTTCCTTGGATTCCCTCCTCATTTATCTCGGTCTGCAAACACTTGAGCCATTCAGTTTCTCCTCTAAACAAGTCTCACTCAGACAGATACTATCCGTCTGTTGCAGCCACTACATACACAATCCAACGTTTCATAATTGTCTCCATCAGGCCGAAGGCATGGGGAGAGAGCATGTTTTGCACTCCGTCCGTGTGTGTGTGTTGAGTTGTGCGTCCGTCCAGAACGGCCTGTTATAGCGCCACCAGGAGGCCGACTTTTACTACTACTCCAGAATCTGTCCAAAAATACTGCAAATCGTTACACACCGTCTCTATAGTCATGTGTTCAAGACAGATCTGTCCGATATTTCATATTCCATCCTAATTGGCTGACATTGGCTTTCAAAGTTTGCAGGATTGGCCTGTTTTTTAACCATAAGCCTCAAATCATGAACGCAGCGTGCAATTACGTGAAATCTTTCACAGACTTTCCTACTAGGCTGAGGAATATATCCCACCCTTTTCACATTGCCTGTTATAGCGCCACCAACAGGTGGATTTTTTGCAATACACATTTTTGGAACAAAATGCCTCAAATCATCCAATTGCCATCCAAGGCGTAAGAAGAAATGTCACCCTTTTCACATTGGCCTATTACAGCACCTGACCTGCCCTGGTGGAGACTTGACGGTCACACAAAAATGTAGGCTCTATTGACGTTTTGGCAACTTTCAGCCATCTGGTTACCATTAGGTTCTAACACTTATTTCAGTTCTGTCAGCAGTACATTAATATCCATCCCCCCCACACACACACACATACCACACACACACACACACACACACACACACACCCCACACATTTTATGGAATGCTAATCTTCATCCGTGGTGATTACTTTTAATTGCTCAGGACATAGATTTTATTATTAATATTATTTATTTATTGTCCTCGCTGCTAGCCCACTCTCCTGACTGTAATGGAGTGCTTTGGGAAAATGACCTCATTATTAGCTGCGTCACAGCTCTCCAGTTTCCTCCACCGTAGAATCCCCCCCCCCCCCATTCAGGATAATGGCAATCTGAATGTGGCATGCATCCAAAACGAGTTTTTAAACCCTTATAACTTCAGCCTACACCTCTTTTTATTTTGTATTAATATTTTTTACTTCCTAAAAAACGAATAAGTTGTTTGATTCCCCGCGTTCAAATTACAGTTCACTTTTTCTTCAGATCTCATGTGAACCCCTTGAAGTTATTAACGAATGAACCAATCAGTGACACTCTTAACTGAGACTCTGCCAGGACCCACCCCCCCACACACACCCCCCCCCCCCCTCCCTTTTTTGTGTTCCTTTGAAGTCTCAGTTATCAGTGTTTGCGTTTGAGCAAAGAGAAGAGAGATGTTATCCGGAGTCCTGCTTGCTTTTATCCATAATTGGGTCACGTAGATTTTAAGGGAGGGAGGGGAGGGGGAGGGGGAGGCACTGTGAGGGATCATTGGCAGTGCAATCATGTCGTCTTCACAGAGAAGTGGCAGAGGAGGATGAAGATGGATGGCTCACAGTGACTAGACTGGCAGCATCATGGATCTCTGTCGTGGAACAGATGGATGGCTCACAGTGACTAGACTAGCAGCATCATGGATCTCTGTCGTGGAACAGATGGATGGCTCCGCTCACAGTGACTAGACTAGCAGCATCATGGATCTCTGTCGTGGAACAGGCAACGTTGACGTTGAATTGGGACAGTGGTGGAAAGAAACAAATACAGTACTTAAGTAAATGGAATTAAAGTACAATTTAGAGGTATTTGTACTTCACTTGAGTATTTCCAATTGCCAGTACTTTTACTTCAACTACTCCACTACATCCCAGGGGAAATATTGTACTCCATTACCTTTATTTGAAAACTTTAGTTGCTACCTAGATAATTATTACAAAACATGCAGTATTAAACCACTAAAGCCCTACATGTATATACATTTAAATAGAATATCTACAAGCTCACAATCACTGTGAGCTTGTAGATTCACTAAAATTCACTAAATTGTAGCTTTCATTATTTACCTGACTCCGCCAGATGAAAGCAGCAGTGAGTTCCTCCTCCTTTTCCATCTGGTCTATCTTGGGGCAGAGACGATGTGATCAGAGCGATATGGGTGGCGGTGACATATGCAGCTGTGCACAGCGCAAATGTAAACATAACAAGACTACAACTCAAAATTGTTGTGGATGGAGATTATCAAATTTTTGTCCCGCTGCTTCCGGTTCATGCCATGGTTTCTGCTTGAGAGAGAGTCGAGACCAGATCATGGTAGGAGGAGGGAACTTGAGAGAGACCAGATCATGGTAGGACGAGGTGAACTTGAGAGAGACCAGATCAAGGTAGGAGGAGGAACTTGAGAGAGACCAGATCATGGTAGGAGGAGGGAACTTGAGAGAGACCAGATCATGGTAGGACGAGGGAACTTGAGAGAGACAGATCAAGGTTAGGAGGAGGGAACTTGAGAGAGACCAGATCATGGTAGGAGGAGGGTACTTGAGAGAGATTTGGTCCTCTCTCAAGTTCCCTCCTCCTACCATGATCTGGTGATCATGGTAGGAGGAGGGAACTTGAGAGAGACCAATCAAGGTAGGAGGAGGGAACTTGAGAGAGACCAGATCAAGGTAGGAGGAGGGAACTTGCGAGAGACCAGATCAAGGTAGGAGGAGGGAACTTGAGAGAGACCAGATCAAGGTAGGAGGAGGGAACTGAGAGAGACCAGATCAAGGTAGGAGGAGGGAACTGGTGAACTCAATACTGCCGCAATCTGGCGGAGTCAGGTTAGATCGTTATGTCCACCACACTCTGAATGTCTTTCAGAGCAGCTGTGTTACTTAAATTTAGTGCATGAAAATAAAGCACATTCATGATGGGGGCTATATGAGATCTCACAGCCGTGTGTGTGGTGTGTGTGTGTGTGTGTGTGTGTGTGTGTGTGTGTGTGTGTGTGGTGGCGATATTCGCCCTGCCTTTGTGTCCAACATGGCCTCTTGTACAGCTTTCTCCTGTCTCAACATCTGTGTCTGCGTTGATGATGATGCCTGC